>NC_089848.1:49970902-50302465 GCF_035609145.1 Eleutherodactylus coqui | reverse complement strand
ACACAGGGGATAACACAGCAGACTAGAACAGAAAAGGTAACCGGCTGCCGGAAGAAGGGGCGGGGCCAGGGGCAGCAGCACTTCCAGGTGAGGCAAAATGGCCGCTGGAGGAGGAAGGGGCGGGGCCAGGTCCTGTCCCGGATGGGGAGGGACCGGAAGTAACATCACACACCCTGAAAGTGAGTACATGGGGGGAAGTAACTTCAGGGTGGGGGCAGGCCTCACTACATTTACTGCAGAGTCACACTATGTTGGATTGTAAACATTGCAAGCACGGCCGCCATTACAGGGAGGGGCTGTAGTCAACACAAAGGCATTACATTGTTCATAACCAATACACATACCCCCCTACATGCTTTCCCCTCTTGAATCTCTTAACTACGTTATACCAAAAACCTAGCTAAAAACGCCTTTCTTTCTGCTAGGCTTTCTGCTCATCTTCTGAAAACTTTCTACAATCTATCTTACCTATCCATATTCATTTCTGCTTATCTGTCCATAACCTGACATTTCTTTCTGCAACTTTTCCTGATCCTTCTCTTTGTATAACATTTCTACATGTTCAGTAAACTCTGCTCCCTTCCCTTCAGCTCTATGACCTTTGTCCTTGCTCACTTTGCTCCCCATTCTCTAAACAACCTGCGTCTATGCCTAACCTTCTCAATCTGCTCAACTCTATGCTACCTGCTTATTCTATTCTATTCGAAGTTTCTGGACACAGTAGTGTTTCTCTTGTAAAATCCGCTTTCTTCAAATCCTTCCAATATAACCTCTCTTTCCCACTCAGATTACAATGCACATTAATTCTACAAGACAAAAGGAATGGAAGGGTTAATTGGAAAAAGCTTTCAGTTCACTCTTATCAGCAGCCCTCCCCCCAATAATAAACACTGCACATTCTTTCTATAATACCAGACAGACGGGATTACTGGAGAATACCCACAACGGCTCAAGGTATATATCTCATCTACCTTTATATCAACCCTACTAGTAATCCGTCTGGACAGGACATTTTAGCTATACACAGAGACTGACGATTATTTTAAATGACCAAGAGTTTTCTGAAGACATCAGCCCTCACACCACGGCTATATTCACACGTATATACCTTTTCACATATGAGAACATAACACGCTCAATCATAAAAAGTAAATATGCGTATCATAAATCTTCCTAACCTCACACTAGTTTACCTAGGAGTAAGTCTTTGGCGTGCTCCCTCAGACTTAAACCGCCCTTCTGACACATTAACCCTCACAGAATTTGTCTCTTGGTCTTGCATACACAATTTTTAACCGTCTCAGACATAACAGTCACAGCATACAAAATACCCCTAGACAGGTAACATGGTGATTTTTCGAGTGGACAGACCTGTCTTTCAGTGAAGGTCCAGTCTGGATCAGATACAGGCAGATTTAGCAGTCAGAACCCAGATCACATCGGTAGATTTACATAAAGCAATCTTACCGTGTTCTGTAGATTTTCGGGCCCCTGAGTTCTGCGTGCCATCTGCCGATCTCTGTACGTTCCAGGCTGTGACCTCACAGATCCACTCGCCCACCCAAGGACGACACTGTTCTGGATTATGGTTTCTCCAGCAGGCTTCAGGGTATTTTGTCGCTTCCGAATTGTATCGTGTGCACACATCGTGGAGCAAATTAGACACAAGCTATCAGCCTCATATCCAAAATGGCTCTCTGCCCAGAAACAGCCAGACAGGACCTTTTATTGTACAGCATAACATGGGCGTGTAACAGGTTACATCAGTAACATATAAGATTCTCATTTGTCGGATCATATAGAATCTCCCACCTCTCTGCCCACCCTCTTCCAAGTGCTGATGTAGCATGGACTTTTGTCCTAGCTCCAGTCATGTCTGTGTAGTTGACAAATCATTGTTTAACTAGCTTGTGTGAGGAGTGGAAGGGGGCCTAGGTAAACACTCAGTATTGAACACAGATCTACACAACACTATGGCCCTTAACTCTTAGAGGCTTCTTGTGCAATTTCTATGTACTCAGAGCAAATACCATGATTAGATTGTGCGTGTGTCCTTTAAACTCCTCAGAGCTAAAAGTCATTACAATAGCAAAATACATTTACGTTATACAAATCGATAGACATTTTATACAAAATAATCATCATGTCTATCACAATGTGTCTACAGAACTGACCTGTGGGAACTTTATGATGTGGTGTGATAGTTCCACATGGCACCATTTTCCCCCTTAGGGTTTACTCACATGTGCACACAAAATCTGCATGCGCATTGCGCAGAGAATAGCATCTGTTGCTTTCAATGGCTTCATACCTACCTTCCCGACATACTCTCTCTTGGTGTGCATATGCGCAGCAAAGGCACTATAGGAGTCTATGGGAGTGCGCAAATGCATGCCTGATCCCTTCAAAATTGCTCAATGAATTGTTCAAGTTCGTGGGGAAATCGATAACACCGGGGTCTAATTAGGCTTCACAGCTTATTAAATCACGGCATGGGTGTCCCCCGCACCGATGTGAACGATCCCTGGCAGCGCACAAAGTGCAGTGAAAAGTGCCGATATGTGCGTGAGAGCGCAACCTTCACGGCACAATACGTTGCACTATCGGAAGTGTTTCTGCATGTGAAGAAGCTGGCAGCTGCGCCTGTAGGGGGGAAATTTCTTTCCCCTAACCAGCAGTTCAAACTCCGTGGCAAAGTGCAACAGTTTGAATATAACAGCGGGACGTTAGCAGCTGATCTTCCCCACATGATGTGTTCACTACCTGCAGGGCGGATAGGGCAGGTCCTGTCTCTTCTTGGTCTGCAGTGAAAGTGAAAGCACTGAACTCCTATTGAGATGATTGGTTTTGTCCCCTTAGACGGCGGCGACTATCACACGCCCGTGTGTCTAAGCCCTCAGGGATATGCGGTGGATTCGGAGCAGAAAAATCCCCAGCAAATCTACACCAAAACCTTCACTGTTTGCTGCAGATTTTTCTATGGATCCCCAGCAGGTTTAACCCCTTCAATTCATATTTTGACATGGATTTTCCTGTGGATTTCCTACAGGCTTTTCAGCTGCACAAATCTGCGGCGTGTGAACACATCCTAACCGCTGTCACCTCTTGTAAATGAGCTCTTAAGAAACGCATTGCTGCAAATGTATTGGAGCTTGCGGCTTTACCATTTGCATAACATGTGGTTGCCCCTGAAGCGAGCGCGGTCCGGCTGTGATTGTTCATCCCTTCTGCATCATGGTCCGCTGATCCAATTGTTGCATGTCTGAAAAATTCAGCTGCGGGGAATGAAAATAGAGACTGAAAAGGCTAAAGAATGTGTTAGGTTACCATGGAGATGTTTTCATTATCAGTAAGAGACAATTTTTAAGGATGTTTTAGTCAAGGTCAAAATCAACATTTCGAGTAAAATACCTATTGAATTCCCACTGACTCTGTTCTCAGCTCAGCTTATACAATGTATGTACAGCAATGTTGGCAATGTTCTGTATTAGGGTGTGTTCACACGGGGAGGAAATGCTGCCGAATTTACATAGCGGAAAATTCCACTGCACATTCCGTAGCACTTCTGCATCCAGAACAGAGTCAAAATTCACGTCATCCATGCGGATTTTGACTCAAAACCAGCTCCATATCCGTAGCTTACTTAGTCGGAAACAGCTCTCACCTCCCAATTCTTTGCTCTATGATTACAGCCTTTCACCTGTAACTCAACAGCGTTAACTGAGCTCAGCACCGCTGATCATGTGATGCCACTTCCGCATCATCTGATCAGCAGCGCTGCACTCACCATAGACTGCCGGGTACTGGGTGAAGGGCTGCATTGACAGCGAGAAGACTTGGCTGGGGAGGTGAGCAGTGTATATTCTGAAATCTACTGTAGATACATGGCTGGTATTGACTCTGTTCTGAATGTGGAATTTGCCACGGAATTTTCCGCTGTGGAAGTCCCACAGCATTTCTGCTACGTGTAAATGTAGCCATTGACAAGATTTGGAGGTGATACTGAACAGCTCCTGGTTTCAGCTCAAAAGGCAACATTGTAGCTGTGAGATGAAGCTTTAATAAAATTCACTGCATATTCTAAGCATCATAGAGATGGAAGAGCAGCCAGAATGGGGATTTACTGAGGTGCTTAGCAAGCTGTTCTCAAGTCATCATACTTACAAGGCTAGCTGACATACACATGTTACCTCTTGATGTGGAGTACAGCTAGAAGGGCTCCGACGTGATATTTGTGTGTTCTCTTTTGTTTGTTGTGTAATTATCTGTGTCCTTAGGATTAATTTACTTAGAGAGGACCTCTCAGTCCTAAATATATATATTCCCCATTAAAGGCCCCTCTGGCAAAAACACATTTTTCCATCCCTGCCCCCCTCACCTGATTGCTTGGTACACTGTGGGTGTCTCCTTTCTATATTTCTGTCATTTCCATGCAGCGCAGCCTCCTGTCTGATGCAGTGATTTCGCAATACTCACTTTCTCTGTGACCTGCTAACACTCCCATGATGAATCAGCATGGTAACACATGACCAGCTAGAGCCAGTACTATCTCTGCCTGCTGTGAGGACACTGTCATTACCGTTTATATTCTGCGTTCACCTAAATTAACTACAGACCATTAGTATAGAATTTAGAAGGATGAACTATAATCTCCTTCATTAGAACTGTGTAACAGGAACCTCTAATCATCAGCAGTAAGTGTAAAAAGAGTTTCTTTGTCCCTCTCTTAAGAGCTTTTGTGGTAAGGGCCATCACACAGGAATTATGCTGACTAAAAAATTGTCTTCTTGACAGAACATAAGGCCAATTAAATTTCAGAATGAGATCACCTGATCCACCTGTGGAGAAGAACTCCAGGACGTTTCAGATAGAAACAAATAACTAATCAAGGTAATAATAGTTGACTTATATATACTGGGAGACTAGTTACATAATGAATGAAAAACTAAATCCACTGGAGTGCCCCTTTAAATAATTCTGGATTTTGTTATTCCCCTAGTAATTGACAACTGGGTGTTACTAATCCCTTTATTAATAGGTTGTGTCTTTAAGGCGAATTTAGAAACAGCGATTATCGCTCAAAATTCGCTGAAAAGCCGTCTTTTGAGCGATAATCGTTGTGTTTTCATTAAACCATCGCTTATCGTTGTCTTTCAGTGTGCTGAAAGACAACGATGAGCCTTATCAGGGATTCACAGTGGGATACAGCTGATACTTTTGTTTCAGGTGTATCCAATCCCTGCTAACAGGCTCGGTATGAAGAACAGAGCGGTCCAGCTGTGTTCTCTATACCTGGCACGGAGCGCTCGGCTGTATAACAGCTGGGCACTCCGTGCAGAAAACATCTGAATGCAGAAGACAAGCAGGGACACCCGCTTCTCTTCTGCATTCTCCGCTGGCAGCGCAAGGGTGATTGCTCATCTTGAGCGATCATCTTGCACTGTAAATGACAGAATGATGATTGCTCAAAAGTAGCTTGAGCGACATCTTTTGAGCGATTATCGTTATGTTTAAAAGGGCCTTCACACAGTATGACAGTATGGAAAAATTATTTTTCCACTGATGTAGTTGTGTGAAGGCTTGTTTTTTGATGAACGTTCTGTAGTTTCTATTGGTACCATTTTGGAGTTCATCTAACTTTTTGATCAACTTTTATTAAATGGCAACTAAATGGCAACTCGCAATCTCAACGGGGAAGGGGGGGTTCGGGACCCTTGAACACCGATCTGGGCATTTAAATGTCTCTTTCAGAATTAACAGTAGCATTTAAAGGATTAAGCGCCACAGTCAGCATCCACGCTGATCGCAGCTGTTGCAGGCAGGTGTTAGCCGTCCAAGACAGCCAGTACCTGCCGTGTAGGTCGTCCATCGGCTATCTTTTTTCTAAACTCAATAACCCTAATTTTGATAACCTCTCTGGGTATTGTAGTCCACCCATTACATTTATTACTTTAGTTGCCCGCCTTTGTACCCGTTGAAGCTCTGATAGGTCCTTCTTAAGTATTGTTGTCCAAAACATGTCCCCAATGTCTGACCGGTGACTTGTAAAGAGGAAGAACAATGTTTTCACCATGTGCCCCTAGACCTCTTTTGATGCACTCCATGATACTATGTGCTTTGGTAGCAGCTGCCTGACACTGGTTGCTGTGGTTAAATTCACTGTTAAGTAAAATCCACGAGTCCTTTTTCATGTAAGTTTTACACAGCGTTTTCCTATTTAGCCTCTAATGGTAACATGTGCTTCCCTGCCCATATGCAGAACCCTACATTTATCAGTGTTAAATGTCATTTACCACTTTTCTGCCCAAGCCCTCAACTTATCCAGATCCATTTACAAATGTATGCTGTCCTCTCTTGTGTTAATTACCCTACTTAGTTTTGTATTATCTGCAAATATTAACTGTTTACTGTACAAACCCTCCACAATGTCGTTAATAAATGTATTAAAAGAATAAGGCTCAAAACCGACCCCTATGGTTCTCCACTAGTAACAGTGACCCAGGGTATGGACCATTAACCACCCTCTGCTTTCTATCACTGAGCCAGTTACTTACCCACTTACACACATTCTCACCCAGACTAAGCATTCTCATTTTATATATCTAGCTTTTATGCAGCACAGTATCAAATTCTTTGGACAAAACAAGATATACAAGATTCAATGACTCTTCCCGATCCCCTACAGAAGTTACCTCCTCATAGAAGCTGATCAGATTCGTTGGAAACGAGCGACCCCTCATAAACCTGTGCTGTTATGGAGTTATACAGCTGTTTTGATTCAGGTACTCCAGGATAGAAATCCCTCAAGCATTTTATCCACAATAGAAGTTAGACTTACAGGCCCATAGTTTCCAGGTTCTCTTTCTGATCACTTTTTGAATATCAGCACCGCATTTGCTATGAGCCAATTTATCACATTACTTAATTCCCATAGAATCCGGGGGTGTATGCCATCAGGACCAATCAATTTGTCTATTTTACTCTTTTTAAGGCAACTCCGCACTTTTCCCTGGGTTATACTGATGAGGTTACTTTAACACTCTGCATTTCACCTGAAAATAAAAATAAAAACTTATATAGCAGATTTGCTCTCTCACATCTACATCTTACTTTTTAAAGGACGATAACTTTCCTTTTTTTTTTTTTTTTACTACAGCTCACACTTTACATTTTTTTCTACTACTTACATAGTTGAAGAATGGTTTAGAGTTCATTTTACTATCTTTGGCAATGAGTCTTACGGTCTCTACCTTTGCTACTTTTAATAGCTTTTTCCATAATTTATTTTTTCCCATATAGCTTTTTAGTACTTCACTGCCTTCTTCTTTTAGTAGTTTAAAATAAATAAAATAAAAATAAATCTTGTTGCTTGTATAGCGCCAACTTATTCCGTAGCGCTTTCTGGTAATTTATTTATCACTTACCACCAAGCTGGGTACTCATTCTACCGGCCTTGGATGGATGAAAGGCTGGGTCAACCTTGAGCTGGCTAACTGAACCATCCTAAGATTGAACTCACAACCTTCAGAGCTTAGGACTGCCTTTCTGCTGCCTTAACCCTTTCCAATCCAATTTGTATCCTGGTTTTCCTAGGGGACTTACTCTTTTTCTGTCGTTATTCAACAGCGCTATATGCTGGCAAAAGCCAGTACCGCATGAGGTGACACGTTGGATAGGCTCTGACAGCAGAGAGGCTGGCAATATACAGTAAGAGAACCCCAACGGACGTCTTCCAACATCAGAGCTGTACAGCCTTAAATCATAATGTCTTCAGACGTCAGACAGTGTATTGGAAAGGGTTAACACTCTGCGCCCTGTGGATGGTGCATTCTCCAACTGATAGCTGGCCTCCAGCATCAACAGCGGGGATCAATAAGAACAGCGATCCCTTTTTTTGACCCTCTATATGCCTCAATCAACATACATCACAGCATGTAAAGAGTACACAGAGGGAGCGCACTCCCTCTGTGATGTCATCGGCCTTTCAAGGGCTGATGGGTTGCCATGACAACTGAATGCCAGATACTTACTGTGGGGCTTACCATGGCCTGTCCTGCGAACGCTATTGTAAGCGATAAGGCATTTCAGTACAAAAGTACTGCATTGCATTATCATAGCAATCATAGCTTTTATGGTTCAAAAACCTTAGGGATTGGTCAGATGATTGATTTATTATCACATGAATGGCTGCTCTTAGAAAGCAGTTCTATTAGAACCAATGCTTTCCAATGAAAGTGCTAACATGTACGTTTTCTAGAAGCGCTAAGTAATCGGACCTGCAAGTGATCATTGTTATCCAATAGACAACCAGGACCATTTAAAGTAAAAAAAAAAAGCTTAAAAAAAGAGTTTAAAAAGCTTACGTTTCATTTCCCCTCACGTATCTTATCCTTGAAGGAGAATGAAATTACGTACCTAAGACCCCAGGATTTATCCGCTGACCTTACCCAGGCTTCTGTGTACACCCTGTCACCAAAATGGCGGACGTATTTGAGCAAAAGCCGCGGTTCGCCCGGGTAATTTAAAATCTCTCTGCTCCTGGCTACCAAACGTAGCCGAGAGCCTAGAGATTTCACGGGGGCCGCGGTACACACTGTATAACGGCAATCACATAAAAGTAAAAAAAAGGTAAAATTTCACCTCCTGTCATGGATCCAGTCCGTGAGGGGAGGTGAAGTTACTTGCCCCCGACGGGATCTCTATCCGTGGACCTTTCTCCAACTTCGGTGGATGCGCCCGTCAGCAAAATGGCTACTAAAGGTAGCCAAGAGCCTGGAGCAGTGATTGAGGGCCGTAGTGAGCGTTTTCCAGTCACGTGATCATGAAAGTTAAAAACAGTTGTGTAATGCTCCTTTAGGTTTGGGCCCCACTGTGCATACGGACATAAGATTAGGGCCACAATGGATATGCCTCTGAACACTGGACAAACAGGGGTATCCATTTTGGGGCGCAAGTCTTTATTCATATGTGTGCTGTACAAGAAAACGTATTTCAAAATAACTCAATTACTAAAAAAATGAAAATCATATTTTTTATCTTTATGTTTTTCTTAGATTCATTCAAAAGCTGTGGGGTCAAAATACGCAGTACGCCCCTAGATGAATTTGTTAAGGGGTCTAGTTTTCCAAATGGGGAGATTTGTGGGGGTTCTTCATCGTTTTGGTGGCTCAAGAGCTCTACAATTGTGCTATGGGGCCTAAAGCACTTTCAAGTAAAATGTCTGTTCTGAAAGCCTTCCTTTTCGGTTTGGTCCCCGTTGTGCATACAGACATAATAGTAGGGCCACAATGGGTATGTTTCTAAACACAGGACAAACAGGGAGTTCCATTTTGGAGCTCAAGTCTTAATTCATATTTGTACTGTACAAAAAAATGACACGATTGCCAAAAAAATGAAAATCGTAATTTTTTCCCCCTCTGCTTTGCTTAGATTCATTCAAAAACTGGTTAATCAAAATACGCAGTACACCCCTAGATAATTTCGTTAAGGGGTCTATTTTTCAAAATGGGATCATTTGTGGGGGTTCTCCATCGTTTTGGCCCCTCAAGAACACTACAAGTGGGCAATGGAGCCTAAAACACCTTGAGGCCTCAGTCACACCGGCGCCGATGCGCCCGTGTGACTGCAGGAAGGAGACGGACGTACCTGCAGACGGCCGTCTCTCTGCAGCGCCGGAGGAAAGAACACATGACCGGCAATGAAGCCGGTCACATGTTCTTTCCTCCAGCGCTGCAGAGAGACGTCCGTCTGCAGGTACGTCTGTTTGCTGGTGTCAGTCACACGGGCGCATCGGCGCCGGTGTACGGGTGCCGATGCGCCCGTGTGACTGAGGCCTCAAGCAAAATGTCTGATCTGAAAGCCACCGGCTGCTCCTTTCGGTTTGGTCCCTGTTGTGCATACAGACATAATATTAGGGCCACAATGGGTATGTTTTTTGAACAAAGGACAAACAGGTGTCCATTTTGGGATGTAAATCCTCATTGTCACGTGCACTTTAGAAAAAAAAAATATTTCTTTAAAATGACATATTTGCAAAAATATGAAATTTTATTTTTTCTCCTCTAAATTGCATTAACTCCTGAAAAAAAACTGTAGGGTCACAATACTCACGACCCCCACCCTTCTCTGTGAATACATTAGGGGTGTAGTTTTTAAAATGTGGGGGTATCTATCATTCTGACACCTATGAGCCTTTGCAATCTTGGCTTGGTGTAGGAAAACAAAGTGTTCCTCAAAATGTTGATAAGTAATGTTAAATTTGTACGTCTCCTAAATGGTTAAAAAAACTAAAGTTTTTCAAATGTGCATTCAGAATAAAGTAAACAGATGGAAATATATATCCTATCAAAAATTTATACAGTATGTTTGCACATATTTCAGATATTACAATTGAAAATATGAAAAATTAATATTTTTTTCAAATTTTTCCCAATTTTGGCACTTTTAATAAATATACACAAATTCTATTGGTCTATTTTTACCACCTAATAGAAGTACAATATGTGGCGAAAAACAATTTCAGAATCACTTGGATATGCAAAACCTTTACAGAGTTATTCTATGTTAAAGTGACACATATCAGATTTCCAAAATTTGGCTCCATCACTAAGGCGCAAACAGGCTTGGTCACTAAGGGGTTAAAGTGTTAACCAATAGTCATGAAGCTGTGAATAAGCCAGCCTACTTGGTATAAAGCTGTATGAATTTCTCTGTTAAACTCACTCAGAGATTTGGACTGAATTCCCTCTGGGTCTATGCGCACACAAATAATCTTCCCCACTTCCTGAAGAGAGATCCTGTTGTAATATCGTACTACAGTACCTAATACTTTTTACTGGAGGAAATCTTACTTAGTCCAGTGCAGAAAATGCCAGGCTTAGTAAATTTCCCCTATTACCTATGTAGTACCTACTACTTTTTACTCTGCAAGTCATTATGAAGCGATTATGCTTGCAGAGCTGAAGATTAGAGATGAGCGAGTAGTGCCTTAGCCGAGTATCTCCCCGCTCATCTCTAAAGATTCGGGGGTCGGTGGGGAGCGGGGGGGGGGGGGGGGGGGGAGAGTAGGGAGGAACGGAGGGGAGATCTCTCTCCCCCCCCCCCCGCAACTCACCTGTCACCTGTGACGGCCCCCGAATCTTTAGAGACGAGCGGGGAGATACTCGGCTAAGGCACTACTCTCTCATCTCTACTGAAGATACATATAGAGAGCGCTTATAGATACATAATCTTATATACTTAGAGCCCTGAAGACTCTTTTAGATAGATTGCTCCGTAAAGAAAGAACATACTATAGTTACATTAGTCTGCAGACTTAGTTAAGCATCACCTAACATGAATCATGTTGTTTAGGTAAGCCATCTTTGTCTAGTTAATTTGACATTTCCCCATGCCAGTTATATTCACAGTTCTTTTATTTTGCTGACAAAGGAGAAGTGTTTTATGTACTTGCTGTGGATAGAGAGCACCGCCATTGTCTCCCTAAGCTGGAAGTCTACTGTCATGGTTACTTTATAATGCTTAATGCCATTGCAACAACATACTGCCTGTGTAAGATAATCAGCATTTCTACAATTACAGTTAGACCCAATGTCCACGGGCTGATTTGATTTGTGGAACCTGTGCGGAAGATTCGCAAATCAAGCCGCCCATAGGGATGCATTAGCATCCGCAAAACAATTTAAAGCATGCAGATCTGATTTTTTTTCCCCTGGTGTGCGGATCGTACGTGCGGGAAGAAATCGCAGCATGCTCCATTTTTTTGCGGATCCCGCAGGACGGCTTCCATTAAAGTGTCACTGTGGACATGCCGCGGATCCGCAGGAAAGCAGGAGATTAAAAAAAAATTTGCCCTGAGCATGCCTCCGGCACGTTGCCGGCGCTTCTGGTCTCGTCCGCCGTGCTGAAGAAAGAAGATCCGGCCGGCGCAGGATCTGGACAGGTGAGAAAAATTTGTATTTTCCTTTCCGTGTCTGCGGGCACAGCTGGATTCCGCTGCGGATTCAGCAGTGGAATACGTCCATGCAAGTGGACATGAGCCCCTAGGCCCAATGTCCACGTGCGTACTTGATTTATTAAATCCGCAGCTCCAGCAATGGGGCGTCCACAACTGAATTTACACCCTCCAGATTTGATTTTTAGGTGCGGATCTAAAATCGCAGCATGCTCCATTTTATCTGTGCGTGTAATGGACATTGGGCCTTATAGATTAAGAATCTTTGCCTTTTTGATTTGGCTAATTATGTTCACCTGCCCACATGTAAGAAATCCACATCATATTTTACCTCTGGAGCAGTAAGGGCTCTTGTCCACGGGCGAATTTTCATTGCGTTCCCCACGGGGATAATCCGGCCACGGAGAACGCAGTGAACGCTTTTTCATAGCTATGGAAAGCGCAGCCCCCCTGTCGACGAGCGGAGCGGAGAATCATAGCGATTCTCCGCTCGCGGCCAGCAAATCGCAGCATGCTGATTTCAAACCCTTACAACTCATGTTGATTGACACTCAGATGCATAAATTTGATATCAATGGAAACAGAAACTCAAAAATTTTCATTTAACAAAACTATCAGTAAGACGGTCCTTGTTGCTCATAGCAACCAATCACAGCGCAGCTTTCATTTCTCAAACTGTTTAGGGAAAGTGAAAGCTAAGTTGTGATTGATTGCTATGGGCAATTACGACAGTCTTACTATTAGACAGTTTTGCTACATGAAGGCCAAAAAATTTTATTTTGCCGTAGTCGTCACCAGGGGAAAATGAGACAAAATGGCTGCCAACAAAAACAGGAGAGTGTATTGTAGCTTTGATTTTTACATTTACCAGTCTGTTATTAATGTGCAATGTCATTTTCAAACAAAGTTTGGTGACGATTCATCCAGCGGGCTTAAAATTCATAAGTGGTACTACAATTTTAAGGTAAAAATGTACATCTGTAATTGAAAATCATCACCTGGCCACCAGTAAGCTTGGAAACAGTGGAGTGTGTCCGTGCAAGTTTGACACAAAGTCTATCAGATCAAGCAGAGAATTGGACTTCCCGAAGCTGACTGTGTGGAAGATTCTGCGGAAATGTTAGCGATGTTATCCCTACTGACTGCAATTGTAATGGGCCCTGAAACCGGACAACAAAGTGAGGGCAGCTTCTTTCTGCGAGAGCATGCAAACTCCATGATTTCATTGAATCTTAAGTATATAGTCATGAAGCCACCTTCCACCTTTCGGGTACAGTCAACAAGTGTAATGTCGGAATCTAGGGGAGGGAAAACCCACATGTCTACGTTAGGGTAGCCCATAGAGATATGGCAAAAAGTAGAGTGACAGCTATACAGCAAGACACCTTCCCAATTTGTTACATCTGCTAATAGTAATGCTAGGGTAAGGTTTTAACCTTAAATTCCAACTGCAAAATGGTGCTCAAAACTGATCTACTGATTATAAGAAATGGCGCTTACACGCAAGATTTCCAATTGCACAAGCTACGGCATTAATATTAACAATTTGCTTTTGCGAAAGAACCACTATACTTTAAAGCATCTACACATTTGTGCTGTTCCTACAAAAATACCTCTGAAGAAATGAAAATAGTCAAAATTACAACACAAATCCTTGTCAGTCAATCTTAAGGACTGGACAGAAGACTTCTTGGTAATCTGTGTTGGAACAGCCTTGGCATTTGCTTCCTCGCCTTGAAGCAACAGTTGTTTTTCTCCTTCATCATTAGTAAAAAGTCTGAAAATTCATGGTCCTTGAGCACAACCTTGTCATAGACATAAGAACCTGAAACTCTGCCCCAAATAAAGGTTTGTTAAAAGGAAAAAATTAGAGGGTGTCTTGCTTTGTAGTTGAGAGTTGAGTTCTTTGGGCCACCCTAGTCTACGTGGAGCGTTTTGACTTCCCTAAATTATGCTAGAACCTGTAGGAAAGTGTAGGGCCACATCTTTTTCCGTGAAGAAACAGTCACAAGTATTTCGTAGCTGGACACGCTACAGATATGGCTTCTGTTGCAGTCGGAACAGAAAATCTCAGGTTTCATCTTCCAACAGGATGGAGCATCCCCCATTTTTACAATAAAGTGAGCTCAATAGGCAACTATCGAACAGATGAATTGGCTGCGCAAGTCGTGATGATAGGGAACCTCTTCCTTGTGATTTTTTTTCTAGGGGAGTGTTAAAGATAGAGTCTACATGCCACCCTTATCACCCACCATGCATGATCTGCGAATACGCATCACAGAAGCCATTGCATCAGTCAATCATGATACGCTATAACATGTATGGCAGGAACTTGACTATAGGCTCAATGTGTGTCGAATAACAAAAGGGGCTCACATTAAACACCTCTGATGTGCAAAACATTTTTGCTGTTGTGCAGCATAACCTATTGAGTTTCTGTTTCCATTGATATCAAATTTATGTATCCGAGTATCATTTAGAGTGAGTTATACTCGAGTGTTTCAAATCGGGAAGATCATTTGTAATAACTTTGTATTGAAATAATCATATTCCTCTACCAAGTGTTGGGTGATTGATAGGGTGTTGGGCAGCAACTTTGTATTTTAAGCACCTTTTTGAGTCCACTTCACCACCTTTAATATTTTATCATTAAATGGTAAGTTTTAAAGGTGGAACTGGGAGATTACGCCTTTTGTTGCCATTGGCAAATTGCTCATAATTTTGCCCTGAGCAACCATTAGTGTCAACGTTTATTTCTGTGTACATGGCATCAGTTTCACTAGAAAAGCTTGAATATACAGTATTTGTTATAAACATTATTATTCCTCTTGGCAAGCTCATGGTAGCTGGCAACCAGAAATGTTAGCAGTTCCTTTGTAGTCTCAGTTTCCTTTGTAGAGTCCAACGTCTAACCGAGAAGGACAAATGCTGGTGGGAGAGATTCTGCAGAGATAATTTTTGACAAAAAATGTGCCGCATTGTAGCTTCATAAAAAGAAATACAGAGCATCTTAACAATGGACAGGGCTGTGATATAGAGACCGGTAGGGCGTCAGCCATTTTTCTGCGCGTGTCATCCATTTTTGTCTGTAATCACATTGCATTTGTAGTTTCAGTCGACCGTTCACCCATTTCCTTACTCCTGCCTGTTGAATATTCACATTTAGAAAGACAATTGTCTGACATTCCCCTGGACAAGAGGGAATAAGCCCTTCCATTCTCCTTGCCCCACCTGTCAGTTTAATTTAGAATTAGCACGAGGATACCAAATTGTCCGACCATTTACTTGTTAATGAAGTCTAAGGAAAATCATTCTCCTAGGAGCTGGATGCTCACAGACGTTCTGGCTCTGACATTCAAATTAGGGAAAAATCTTTTCATAAGAGTTATTAGTTATGTAAATGTCCTACCCAACATGAACTATATGTTCTGAATCGGGCAGGCCAGCTGAATAAAACGCATCTAAACTCATTGAGGTACGAGCCCCGGAACACCCCCAAATGGCATATCTGCGTACGTGGTAATAATTTACGTGTCATATTTGATATCGCTGATAGGAAAATTCATGAAGGGAAATATGCCAGGCTTATATTCCCGATTGGAGGATCTCCTGCGGACATATGGCCAAAATGGGAAAATATGGTTTTTCACAGGTACCTGCGCATTTACCCTTCCTTCTCTAAATGACTTCAGAGGGGGCGGGGGGAGATGTGTTCTGGGAAAACTTTTAAAACTAGGGACTCAGGGAGACCCAGTTGTCCTACCTTCAGAGATACACCGCAGCGTAACGACTTTCCCGTTTGCTTCCCGTGACTCTGCACAAACAGAACCTTGGACCAAACATCCCAAATCTGGTATTTTCTCCTTGTTTTATTTTAAATACTGCCTGTTGTGTATACATGCAAACCTTATCTCCACTGTAATCTTTTTCAGTATATTTTGGTATATATAAATATTTTGCACTGCTTGTCTTTTTTCTAGAATAAATCTTGCATGCAGTCACCAGGTTGTAGAGGAATCTCTTAGACAGGGGTTTTGCAACATGTGTTTCCCCTGTAGGCGTTGATCTGCTGGTCTCCAAATGGTCTAAAGTAAGTGCCGATTTTCACATACCCAGGAGGTGGCAGACCGCTCAATGATGTCTTCAGGTTGTAGATCCAATTCCACAATCTCTCTGCCAGCCCACCCAAAGAGCAGCATATAAGGGATCTAGCCCGTGGTTGGATAGACTCGGTTGTTATGTCCAAACAAGCTCAGGTAGTTATCTCATTTCCTTGTCACGCTCTAAAGTATGTAACATCTGCAACAAAGTCTGATTGAAATGCTCATATGCTCTATTGCCCTGGGAGTGTTACGGAGTAGTGTGAGATTCTCGATTTCATACAATTTGTGTCCATCACCTTCCCTTGGAAGCAAGCCCCCTGATCTGAATGTATACGCTTTGGTCATCCATAGACTTTGATGAAATCTTTACAGATGGCTCGTGCAGTGGATTCAGTGATTTGGTCTCAAGTGGGAGTCACTACTGTAAACTTTGAAAAGTGTTCAGTTATGACTAGATAGTACTAGTGGCTGCTAACTGACTGCCTAATGAGTATATAGGCTGTCATCAGAACTTCAAGCAGTTCTTTAGTGTGTATTGTTCTGACAGGAGCACATTGTTCTGGACTCTTGGTCAGGTCACATATTTGACATCGCTACACACTTTTTCTATGGTTTTCTCTAGGTGCGGACAATAAACAAATTGCTTAGCCATTGGAGTGCCTTAGTGGTTCTGAGATGGGCTCTTCGCTTATGGACCTCTCGTGCAACACCCTTTGTTAATTTTCCCCAAAATCACCACCTGCCACTGTGTCTTGATATCCATAGGAAGCTGTACTTTTTAGTAGAAAATATTATTTTTCACTTGCAGGCGATCCCACTGGTGTAACAGTTACACAGAAAACATTTCTGGGCTGAGACAAGCCCTTTCCTCTTTTCCAGGTTTCTTTCTTTGGGTTATCCAGTCTTTCATTCATGATAATCCCAGATCCTCCTTCTGAATTTGGCTCCATTCAGTATTCATCTTCCCTAGCACGGCCAGAGGTGGCTGGACTTCCCCACCTGTCTGTGCTGCTATCATAGAGGATGGAAATTATTGGAAGTCAGGGGTTTCTTAATTCTCTAATCAGTCATCCACTTCCTCCACAGGTATCTCCAGTGTCACCCGCGATAGGGAAAGAGCTTTCCTATTTTCAGTTTTCAATCCGTAATGGATAGTAAGGTTGTACTTTGCAAGCCAAGCCACCCACCTCTGTTCTAATGATCCAAGTTTGGCTGTCTCTAAGTCAGCAGATTATTATCAGTCCTGACTTATATCTCAGCCCTTTTGTTCATGGTCCAGACTAAGGCTAACAGTTAAAGTTAAAAAGAGCTGTAGATATTGGGATTATATTCAGATTCTCTCAGGAACCAACTGGTGCCTGCTATTACTCATTTGTGTCCATTTTGGACTTGCATAGCACAGCTTCTAGCTGATAAAGATTGCCATAGTTTTAAAGCAAGAAGGGTTGGTCAAAATCTCCATGCGCTAGAATAGGAGCTGTGGTCAGAGCTTCTTTTAAGGTCTGAAATGCCTCTTTTTCAACTCAACCCCATAAGATGGACCTGTTCTTGAGGCCTTTTGCTATTCCCCTTAATTGCTAAAATTGCAGCTCCCCTGGATGAGCTAAGCCCTTCATGAAACATCTTAATAACCTGCTACCACAGAGTCTTCGGTGTTGGCCATTGCTGTAACTTTATCTTTAGAGGGCAGAACCCTGTCTTTGGACACCGTATGGTCTAAGTTTTCAATTTCCTGCTTTAACAATTGACAATTATTAAGCTTAATCTCCAGGCCATGAGCTTGCAATCTATCTAACACTTGCCCTAATCGCTTCAATTCATCTTTGAAAGAGGTGGAATAAACAATCATGTCGTCCAGGTAGATTAAGTGTGGCTTAAAATCTCCAAGGCACTTTTCCATGAGCCTCTGAAAGGTACCAGGTGTGTTGGTGAGCCCAAATGGCATACCGTTAAACTCATACAGTCCCATCGGTGGAATAAATTCTATTTTTGCTTTGTCTTTCTATGTAACATGTGTAAAAGAGATGAAAAAGGAGGGTGGAGCAAGACCCAGTGGGGGTGGTGGAATATTTCTGGAGTACAAAGTGTTTCCAATGATGGAGTATTTCAAATGATGGAGGTGCTGCCAACCAGATGACGCTCCACCAGGGTGGGCGTGAGTGTAGCAAAAAGAATGTGGAAAAAAACTGGTGTGGGGTGCAACCCTCTAAGCTACTGGAAGATAAAAGATCCAATATGTGATGGTGAAGGCACTTCTTTTTTATTATTTCACAAGATAAAAACCAGCAATTGAAAACGCGTTTCGAGGATGAACCCCTTCGTTAGTTCGGCTGGATTGGACACAACAGGATGCCTGGGGGGGTGACACAATCCCAATGGTGTTTTGGGTGTAGCAGAGGTCTTGTATGTGGCAGGGGGACAGGGGAGAAAGAAGTGCCTTCACTATCACATATTGGATCTTTTATCTTCTAGTAGCTTAGATGGTTGCGCCCCCACACCAGTTTTTTCCACATTTTTTTCTATGTAACGGGCACTTGTCAATATCCTGTGGCTAAATCAATGTTAAAAAAATAGTTTGCTTTCCCCAAGGCAGAGAGGGACTCTTCAGTCTGTGACTCCGGGTAAGAAACTTGGATGGTGCAGATGTTGAGTTTACGGTAATCTGCGCAAAATCAAATGCTTCCGTCTTTCTTCTTTGCAAGCACTACTGGGACAGCTCAAGGGCTTTGGCTGCTCTAAATAACTTCAGAACTCATATGATTAAGCAAGTTTGGTGGAATCTGACAGTACCTTTCTCATATGGGCAGTGTATCGCTGGTTGGTATTTTATGCTGGATAGCATCTGTGCACTTGAAAGCTTCAGCATGTCGGGCAAACACTGCATGATATTGCCGCAGTAAATCTTCAATAGCCTTAATCTGTTTAGCACTGAATGAAGTCAAATCAGTTCCTATTTCTTCTAGGATGACTTACGCATTACACTGGGGGGTTAGACTCTCTTTCTCTTCCATGGATACAGCTAATGTCCATGCTTGACCTTTCACTGGGGCTAAGAACACTGTTTCTGTACCATTTCACCTTGGTTCACATAGTCTCTTAGGACAACATCTTCAGATCCTAAATTAACACAATGTTTAGGGACTCCTTCAGGGTGTTCTGGACCAACTTTCCAAGTCCCATCAGCTCCTTTATAAGTTCAACTTCCTCCAATCATTGTTTTTCTCGACTGGCATGGTCAGGGCATTTTTATGTCGGGGAGTTAGAATGAGAACAGCCTTTCCAGGGGCCCTAACAGTCCCACTACCTAGTGTCCAGGTATGTTCTTTTACAATCCACATGCTCATATCAATCACTGGAAGACTTTCTGCATTGGCCAATGGAGTATTGCTTGTGTCCAGTATCTGGGTTCTTGTTTGCTGAGCATAATCTGGTCAAATTCAGGAATATCTTCTCTGAAGCATTTGCGAATAATAATAATGGCTTTCTTGCTGATTATCTTGGCTGAATATCAGGACCTTCATCCCAATACGGGAATTGGCAAATGATTTACTGCAGGCAACTTGATTACGGTTTTACTTTCAGGTTTGATCAGGGCCTTGAAGTATTAGTTGAAGAAGGCTTCCAGCATCGTTGTTACTTACGAATCTGTATCCACAAGGCAGTCAACAACCTTTCCTTCCAACACATAGCAGATACCCAGCAACAAGGTGTTCTAAATATTAGTTCATGTATTCTTTCTACACCTCAACTGCAGTATTCTCCACCACTGCAGGGTCATTAATTTAACGGCTCTTTGGAGTGGCATACTGCCTCACTTCAGCACTCTTGGGCAAAGTGGTTTCTGTCCCCACAGTGCCAGCACTGGAATTCTCTTCAATTGGCTTACCAACCGACTTCCTAGGGTAGAGGTGTACTTTGCCTTCTCACAGCAGGCGGTAGTCTCAGCGAATACGGAAATGATTCATAATGGGGTCTTTCGGCTGAGTTTGCCCCAGTTGGGCCTTCACTTGGGTTAACTGTTGTTGAATGGAGCTCAACGTGGTCTACAGGTCCTGTACCATCCTCTCCCAAATGTCGTCTTTTCTGTATCACCATGGTCTTTAGTGGTTTGGGATCCTGCAGCATATGAGCCATAGAACACATTCTGGCTTCAATCGATGGCTTACATTAGCAACCAGTAGAAAGTCAGCAATGGATCAACAAGGACTCGAGATGCAGTGTAATCTGATGATAAATTGGTCTCCTTGGAACTAATCCATCAGTCTCATAGAGCTTAGCTGAGAGGAGTCACTTTTCTGAATGCTGGCCAATATTCCTTGGAGGTTGTTAACGTACTGAGGGATGCCTTCCTCCTCCCCTTGGGCTCACGTGAAGAATCACACCTTAAGGTTTCTGGTGATTGCAGTCTTTCCATATAAATCCTCAAGCAATTTAATAATGCTGTCAATGGTTTGGTGGTCAACTTCAGGAGACAGGAGATCAGTCTTTATAGCATCCCCTTCTAGTGTGTTTACAATAAGCACTATCTGCAATTCTGGAACCACGTTATATAATCAGATGATGTGGTGTAATCAGGCTACCCAATCCGTGAGCATTATCTTGTGCCCATCATATTTGATAAGGTGGTTTAGGATGGTGCCAACTGGTAAGACCCTGCTGGGGTTATTCTGCCAACTGCGCGGCCTGCCACTGCCATCTCAGCATCTGCATTATTTGCTTTTGTGTCTGACATTGTATCCTGTTCGTGACTCCAAGAAATGTTGCAAGCGGTAGATGTAACACAGGTTACAGTGATATGATGCAGACCACGGAGTACAGAAAATAAGCAATGATTAGTTGTGAACACAGAGGTATAGGTAAACAATAGTTTAAGTTAGAGAATACAACCTCAGTTAGTCCAGGCTCAGATGTGCATATCTTGCAGCGTACAGACTGCGAAATATACGCAGGGGAACGCAGTCAGTATGCAACAACATTGCCATGTACTATCTTGGCGTGTAATACACATCATGATAGGACTTGCTGCGATTTTTCTTGCTTGCGTATTTTGTGCAAGTCGTGCGACTGGCAACATGGTCGCCTTTGACAAATTGTATTATGCATGCCAGACCCGCGTGAGGAATATACTTTGCCGACACCCTCATGTAAGCCTGGCCTTATACTGTACTATTACTCAATGTTTAACTGAAGGCAAAGTTGAGGCCAACATGAAACGTCTTTGACATGTGTGCTCTCGTATTGGTAGTCCGTTTTTCCTTAGTCGTCTACCTGTGAGCATCTCCTGATTCTGATGTAGTAACTCCTACAATGTTCTATTACACCGTAACAGGCCTGTTACGCACTACTGTAGTCCTTATCAGCATGTACCCTTATTACAGAGGGTGAGGGCGCTCCACTTACGGTTCGCTTAGCTTGTGAAGGATATCGTCACTGTGTAGTCGCTCCCAGTAAACAGTCTTCAATGTTTCTGTCCGCTTACATAAAGTTTCCTAAATGCAATAGATGCAGTGGTAGTCCTTCCTGCAGTTTGTGGACTTTCACTAAGTAATCCCTTCAGTGCGCTTACAGCAGGTCTTCCGTGTTTCTCCTTCCCGGTTACTGCCAGAAAGGTCTCCTTATACTGTGTGCTGTGGCATTGGTCCTCCGGTAGTGGATTCCATTCTGCAGGTTTAAACATCCCTTACTCTGTCTGCTCACAAGCACTTGATCTGTTCAGACACTCTTCCAGAGCCCTAGTGACTGTTTAGGACCTGACAAGGGGGTGGGCTTACCCCATAAACTATCCCCTATGCTTTGCAGGCTGTCTGGACTAATGACATCACGGTGGCAGGGCTCAACTGCGCATGGAGGGGTGAAGCTCTCCTCCCGACACCCCATATTGCCTGCGTTAACCCCTTGTTGGCAGCTCTTACATATCCATCATTAGATAATTATGAACATATGAATGATGCATAAAAAGGATGAATGACTCATATTCCATAGTTCCTTCTTTTATCAGAAGAATGCGGCTTGTTTCCTTAATGAACATTTTTTTTCTTCTAATTGTTATTCAAATTTGTGATAAGCTATTTCACACTTCATTACTTCATTTGAACCAGAAGTTGACTCTTATTTACTCTATAAAGACATGCCTGAATAAATTAACCCAAACATTTTCCTGCTTTGTGTATTTGCTTTTGTATACAAATTTTGGGTCTCGGAGAATATTAATCTGGCTTTAATTTGGGCTTCACGTCTGGAATTTTTCACTCCTGCAATACCGGGAAATTTACATTTCTATAGCAATGTCTTTGGATGGGGCGAAAGGGTTTCCAGTCTGATTAGTGCTTTAGATCATCAACTCCCCTGAAGACATGCAAGTTACTTAGCCTTGGACTAGATATGAAACCAAGTATCCCTCCGATGGGCACTGTGCAGTTCCTGAAGTAAATTATTATATCTCTTGCCAACTGAAATGAATTAATTATTGAATGTAGCCTAAAGGTGACGATACACATTTGATAGGGTTTAGCTACATGATTAGTTGGACAACAGGATGTTCCAAATATTGTGCTCATTTTGCCTGGTTCTAGTAATGTCTATGGAAGAAAGAAGAGAGAGTAGATGGAAGACTGCTCTGAGGCAACTCATTTCCATGTCTAACAAAAATAGTGTCCCCGCTTGTCTTCTGCATCCAGCTGTACCCCGCTCTGGGTTATACAGCCGAGGGCTCGGAGCGGAGGGTGCAGAAGACAAGCAGGGTGTCCACGCTTGCCTTCTACATCCAGCTGTTTTCTGCACGGAGCGCCTGGCTGTTGTACAGCCGAGCGCTCCGTGCAGAGGATGCAGAAGCAAGCGGGGTGTCCCCGCTTGTCTTCTGCATCCAGATGTTTTCTGCAGGGGGCGCCCGGCTGTTATACAGCCGAGCGCTCCGTGCCGGTTATGGAGAACACAGCTGGACCGCTCTGTTTTTCATACCCAGCCTGTCATCAGGGAGTGGGATACAGCTGAAACAATAGTATCAGCTGTATCCTGCTGTGAATCCCTGATAAAGGTTCATCATCGTTTTTCATGGCCGGCCGATATACACTTCGTCAGTTGAGAAAAATTTGGTGAACGGGGGCGCAAATCAAACGTTTGTGCGCCCGTTCATATGGCGTGATGAGGCCGGCGCAAATGCGCCGACCTCACCAGGCCGTCTCCCATTTCCCCTCCCTCCTCATTGCAGGCTTACCTGTCTTCCTCCCCTCTCGTTCTGTGCAATGTGTGGGGTGGGGGCAGAGCCCAGCACCGGTCTTCCCTGCCTCCTCCTATTGATGACTATTGACAAGGAGCAGGAGAGGGCAGGCACTTAGCTCCGCCTCCATCACACCCTATCCATGGCATTAATGGGAGGAGTCGGGGCGGAGCAGTGCTTAGCCACACCCTCATCCCGCCCCCTCACATTGCACAGAACGAAAGGGGAGGAAGACACGTAAGCCTGCATGGGTGGGGGGGGGGAACAGAGGGAGGGAGTTTAGCAATTGCGCTGCTAAACTCCCTCCCACTTACGGCCACTGCCATGGGCTCCCATAGGAGCCCGTGCAGCGGCTGGACGTATTCCTGCCAAAACATAGTTCCATGCTTTGCATGGAAAAGTCTTAGTACAAGCCAAAACGCGTCGCAGCACCATCAACCTCTTTTATATGAAATAAATTGACCCACAAGGAATACGCCTGCTTCATTTGGAGTTTCTGCTCTCTTGGATATTAGGGGTGCCAGGAGTCCAGGCACCCCTCAACAAGTAAGATCCTTACATATACTGACAAAGTTTGACGGAGCGCATAAGTGAGTTTTTTCCTTATCTTGAAGACTGCCTATTAAGCAATCCCCGTAGGGTGGCTTGCTAGACTGCCTGTCAAATGGCAGTATAACGCAATGCTATAGCATTACGTCATACTGCAGGAGCAACCAAAGTATCGCATGTTGTAGTCCCCCAGGGGGGCTTAAAAGTAAAGTAAAAATAAGATCAATAAAGTTTTATTGATTGTAAAAAAACAAGTTATAAAAGTTTAAATCACCCCCCTTTTGCCATAGCTATTAATTAAAAAATCTAAATCATAAAATAAAAATACATATTTGGTATCGCCGCATCCGTAAAAGTCTGATCTATCAAAGTAGCACATTATTTACCCCAACAGTGAACATCGTCCGAAAAAAAAGAACGCCAGAAATGCACTTTTTCATCTCCCAGAAAAAACGCACTAAAAAAGCGATCAAAAAGTCGTATGTATTCCAAATTGGTACTAATGTAAACTACAGGACATCCCACAAAAAATGAGCCCTCACACGACTACGTCAATGGAAAAATAAAAAGGTTATTGCGCTTAGAAGATAGCGGCAGAAAATAGTTGAAAAAAATTAAATGTCTTTGAAAAAAAAAAAAAAGAGTAGTACAGTAAAAAAAAAAACTATACATGTTTGGTATCGTAATCGCACTGACCCATGAAATAAAGATATCATGTCACTTTTGTTGCAGTTTGTGGCCCGGAGAAACAAGACGCACCGAAAGATGGCGGAATGTTGTTTTATTTCCATTTTACTCTGCTTAGATTTTTTAAAAAGTCTTTCAGTACATTATATGGTACATTAAATAGCACCATTTACAAATACAACTCGTCCCGCAAAACACAAGCCCTCATACAGCGACATCGATGGATAAATAAAGGAGTTACGATTTTTTTGAAGGAGGGAAGAAAAAATGGAAAAAGAAAAAGGGGCCGTGTCCTTAAGGGGTTAAGGAGAGCATCCAAAACGTGTGGGTACACCTAGGGGGTGAGTGGGTCAGGGGATGGTATATTCTCTCCCCAAGGAGAGCACCCAGAAGGGGTGTGGGGACTTATAAGGCAATACTGGCTCCTCTGCTGCACACTGAGAGGGGCAATCACCCGTAAATAGTCTGTCTGCGCATGGTCTTCTGGATTGGTTTCATATTCCCAATCATTGTAAAGACTTGTTATAAGTCACTTTGATTTGAAGCAATGCTGCCATCCAATAGTTGGCGCTGTAGAGGTATTTTTCCATCTTCCTTATTTGCATAGATTTCCCAGAAGAGCTAGCATCGCCTTATAAGTTTCCTTACTCATCTTTTAGGTGTCCCCACACCCCTTCTGGGTGATCTCTTTGGGGAGAGACTATACCATCCTCTGACCCACTCACCGCCTAGGTGCCCCCACACCCCTTTTGGGTGCTCTCTTTGGGGAGAGACTATACCATCCCCTGACCCACTCACCCCCTAGGTGTCTCCACACCCCTTCTGGGTGCTCTCTTTGGGGGGAGACTATACCATCCCCTGACCCACTCACCCCCTAGGTGTCTCCACACCCCTTCTGGGTGCTCTCTTTGGGGAGAGACTATACCATCCCCTGACCCACTCACCGCCTAGGTGCCCCCACACCCCTTCTGGGGCTCTCTTTGGGGAGAGACTATACCATCCCCTGACCCACTCACCCCCTAGGTGTCTCCACACACTTTCTGGGTGCTCTCCTTAAGGAGACACAACACCACTTCTGACTGGAAACCCATGGAACTGCAGTTCCCAGGAGCACAACATGACAACAAAACTCCAAATATACTTCCTTCACGCAACAAAAACTTTAGATGGACTTTCCAAGATAAAAAGTTGATTGATTGGTTGGGTTCTGAACCCAATCCCGATCATTAGAATTAAGGGGCCATGGCACTATTGGGAGCTCAGCGACCCCTTCATTGTTCACTAAGGCAAAGTGGTTTGTCAGTTGCTACAACGATGCCTTATACTACAGCTCAAGCACATTCATCAGACGTGACGGGGATACGTCATCCTGGGGATCGGCATAGATCCTCGGGATAAGTCCTTTAAATGGTAAACTTTTTGTCACATCTTGTGGTCGCTTACAGCCTACACATTCATACAGCTCAAATTAAAATCAATAGGAGCAATATAAATATATAAATAGCAAGCTCTCCCTAGTGGCGACTGTAGACAGCCAGAATCTTATCATGTAAAAGCTATGTGCACCAAATGCCAGCAGTGATTTTCTAGTCACCATGGTAACTGACAACTGGGATTTATCAAGCCCTCGGCCATACACTTACGTAAAAACAACAGGATCTGCCAACAAAACTGTAATGTGTATGGACAGCTTTACTATATTTTCCAACAATTGCAGTATACAGTAAAGGTACTTGGAAATAATTTATTATTCACCTCTCTTGACCATGGTAGGAGGCTGACTTTGCCGGGGACGGTTGGTCCGAGCAATTTGGCATTTGCTTGAAATTTTCTGTACTTGTTAATGAACTTGCAGACAGTGGAATTGTTGGTATCTGTTTGTCGATTTTTTTACATCCTGTTTCAGATGCATCAACAGTACAGTGCAAAAGTTTTAGGCAGGTGTGGAAAAAATGCAAAAGAGACATCTAAATCCCATCAATATTTGGTGTGACCATCCTCTTGTCTTCCAAACAGCATCCCTTCTTCTAGTTACACCTGCACAAAGTCAGGGATTCTGTAGGATTATAGTCAGGTATATGATTAACTAATTACACCAAACAAGTGATAATGATCATCGTCTTCTTATGTAGGTTGAAATACAGTCATTAATTGAAATAGAAACAGCTGAGTAGGACTTAAAACTGCATTAGCAACAGCCAGGCTCTGCTAGAAGGTGAGGTAGAAACAAGGTCAAGCGACTCAACTATGTATGAAAGCACAGGAACTGGGGTGCAGAAAATGGTAACAGGTCTTCTGGATAATGAATCAAAATGTGAAATATCCGGCTGTAACAGAAGGCAGTTTGTTCACCGAAGGGCGGGATAACGGTTCAATAATGAGTGTCTGCAGGTAACAGTGAAGCGGTACTATTGTATCTTGTTGACACCGGAAGCAAGGGGTGGAGTGATGGGTGAGCTGTGTTGAGATGCAGTTGACACCCACAGCTGTTGATTGGCTAGCTGGCCCAGCTGCCCTGCCAGCCATCAGTACCAGGTCTCTGTTTCCATCTTCTCCTCTTCAGACTCTGGCTACCATCTCCACTGCTGTAAGTGCTGACCACCCCGATGCTGTGTCCCCTGTGCACTCTGCTGCCCTGCCATCTTCTCTTGGGATTTCTTGCTGGAAAACCCGCGTTTTGCTGCAGCCACTGCCATCACAGTTTCCTGCCCTGTCCTTGCTGACTGCCTCTCTCTGCTGTTCTCTGTGCAGACTACCCCATTGCTGCTGTCGGGGGCCGCTGCTGTCACACTTCCCTTGGCCTGCTCTCCTCCCATCTCTGCTGTTCTAAGTGCCAACCACCCCGATGCTGCATTCCCTGTCCACCCCGCTGCCCTGCTATCATCTCCGGCCCTGCTGCCCTACCATCTCTGGCTTTGTCGAACACCCTTCGTGGCCCCCTGCTGTCACACTTCCCTGCCCTGTCCCCGCTGGCCAGCCGCCCATCTACGCTGCTGTCAGTACTGACCACCCCGCTGCTTGCAGAGTGCCCTGTCCCCACTTCCCTGCGGCATCGGGAAGCTCACATACCAAAATTCCCAGACAGGAGCCCAGCCAATCAGCAGCTGTGGGCATACCGTATACCTCCCACAGCTGTATCCCAGGTCTCCACCCATTTTTGTGGTGGAGACAAGATACAACAGTACCCAGTGAAGCATTGTAGAGAGCGTAACCATAATGAATGTCTGCAGGTAACAGTGAAGCATGGTGGAGAGTGGGACAATAATGAGTGTCTGCAGGTAATAGTAAAGCACAGTGGAGAGCAGTAAAATAATAAGTGTCTGCAGTTAACAGAGAAGCACGGTGGAGGTTCCCTGCAAGTTTGGGGCTGCATTTCAGCATTTGGGAATTTGGTCAGGATTAATGGGCTCCTCAATGCTGAGAAATATAGGCAGATACTCTCAGGGAGGCGTCTGATTGCCTCTAGATTTATTCTGCAGCAGTGTAACAACCCCAAACATCTAGCGAATATCATTAAGAATTATCTTTAGCCTTAGGGCCCTCACACACTTGCGTTTTTTTAACGCTGCGATATTGCTGTGTTTTTTTTTAACATGAACGTTAATGGGACTTTCTAGGGATGGTAATTAGAGATGAGCGAGCACCAAAATGCTCGGGTGCTCGTTAATCGAGCCGAGCTTTTTGTAATGCTCGAGAGCTCGGTTCAAGTAACGAACCCCATTGAAGTCAATGAGCATTTTTCAAGGTGCCCTATGCTCAGCATAGGGGATGGTTCTCTCTCTCTCAGCACCTCATAGTGCTCACTCGAGTGACGAGTACTTTCGAGTATGCTAATGCGGAAACGAGCATCAAGCTCGGACGAGTATGCTTGCTCATCTCTAATGGTAATGCTACATGTTTTAGTAACAAAGAGAAACCCACACTCTCACTATCATGTGTTTGTATTCGGGTCAGTATTTTGAATCAGTATGTGTAATCTAAAACCACAAGTGGAACCTGAACAGAGAAAAACTATAATTGCGTCTCTTCCATATTTTGCATCCACTCCTAGTTTGGGTTTACAGACACGGATGCAAAAATATTAACCAGATTACTGCTGTGTGAAAGTGGCCTGAAGGTGGATTTACACATGTCAGCTTTGTTGCAGAAATTTCTGCTACTGAAAATCAGTTTAATTCATTTTAATGGGATTGTTTCTGCAGCAAGAACATGGTTTTCTCCAAGTCTTAACAGTACTGTGTGTATATATGTACTGTGTGTGTAATATCAGCAAGAGTATTAAGAAATACTCCGAATAATGAAAATGGCACAAAGCATAAAGGATGTAGCGGAACGCACATGGCAAGACGTTACAGGACAATATGGGAGAATCGCATGAGGGTGAGGCGTATTTACTTAGATAACTGAACTGAATGAGGTGACTGTGCACCATTGCAGTTAGTTAGAATAGTAAGAAGATAATGACACACTAACTTTAAGGCCGGGCTTAACATAAACGGTTGTGCAGGTCGTGAAAGATATGCATGCGGGACGCGGTCAGTACGCAATGACGTTACCACGTGCTATCCGGGCATATGTGCGTATAATACACGTCAAGATAGAACATGCTGGGACTTTTCATGTGCACGTATTTCACGCATTTTGCGCAAGTCATGTGAGTGGCAACATGGCTGCCTTTGGCAGATTGGCACAGCGTATTATGCATGCAAGACCTGCACGCGGAATATGCTAAACCGACACGGTCGTACAAGCCTGGCATTAGGCCTCTTTTACACAAGCGTATATCATCCGCCATTTTCACGGCCGGCTGATCTGAATTCCAATGCATCAGATCACATGGCCATATTCCTGTGACGTGAAAGCGCCCGGCCGGGCCAATATAGCACCGAGTGCTTTCATGCTGACCCGCAAAGATGGTCCTGGAACTATCTTTCAGGCCGGAATACATCGGCCGGTGCATGGGCTCCTATGGGAGCCAATGACAGCTGCGGAGAAGGGAGGTTGTTTGCAATGGGATGGGGTGGAGCTAATCTCTGCCCTATCCCCTCCCATTGCTGGCTGCAGACAAGGGGCGGGAGCTTAGACCATCCCGCCCCCTCACATTTCACACAGTCCGACAGGAGGAGAGAGGAGGTGAGTCGGCAAGGGGAAAGAAGGGCCCAACGGCATTGCGGGCAGGAGGGGAGGCCCAATGGCATTACGGGCTCGGCGTGTATGCGCCGGGGCCCGTGCCGTCTGAACGGGCGCACAAATGTTAGATTTGTGTGCCCATTCATGTGTTTTTATGTTGCCAGCAGGTGCACATACAAAAACGCCTATGGCCGTGTGAAAGAGCTCTTAGGCTGCTATTACACAAGTGCTAGTGGCAACCGCTAGAGCTCATGTTTCCAAACAATTGCCGGGCTGAACCTGCAAGTCCAGGTGCAGTCTGGCAATTAGAGCTATTACAAGAGCATTAACGGCGCTTGTATAATAATAGCATCCTAGCAGGAGCTGACTGTAAATTATTAACCCTTTTATTCTATACTAGACCACCAAAGTCAGTGACTGTTGTCTTAACATGGGGTGTGTCTTAGGGCCCCCAAAAAAGCTGAATACTACTTATATTTAAGCATTTGGGTATTGGTCATTTGTGAAGAGTGTATAAGTTATACTTTTTACTGCACTTTGCCACTATGCTATGTCAGGTTATTGCTGAACAATGTACTTTTCTTTCTGAACATTTACACTTTTGGATCTAGCAATCTTTGATATTGTGCAGTAAGTTTCAAAAGATTACTTACAACTATGTACTGCCTTTGTGTGGTGCAGCACATCGCAGTGTACATCTCCTGGGACGCTACTAGGGCTGTAAAACCTGGAAACATAAAAAGACTGTAGAGAACAAGGACATGGTGCAGATGCCATTGATGAGTAAGTCATTGTCAGTGCAAACACTCCACATGACCTGGACATTAACACATAGTCACAAATGGTTGGGTTCTACCTACAATCAGGCAGTTTGTATGTTTAGGCCTCTTTCACACCAGCGTTTTATCGCGGCTATTTTGCTGCGATAAAACGCCAGCCGAAATTCGCCACCATCTGAAGCATTGGACACCAATGCATCCATTCAGATGGGCGATTTTCTGTCTCGTAAACTCAGCCGGACGGAAAAAATAGCGCATTCTGGACGCTTTTATGCACAGCCGGAAAAGATAGGACATGTCCCATATTTTGCCGGAATACACTGGCCGTTCCCATAGACTCCTATGGGAGCCTATGAGAGCTGTCAGAAAAGGAAAGGGGGAGGGAGTTTAGCAGTGGCTCACATTGCTAAAGTCCCTCCCCCTCCCCTTGCTGGTAGCTCCCATAGGCTTCTATGGGAGCTTCTATTGCTGCGATTAGCCGGCAAGGGGAGGAGGAGGGAGGGGGAGAGAGTTTAGTAGCTCCAAGATCCTTTTCCCCGGCCCACGGATTTCCGGGCTCTGACATAGCCTGGCCATGTGAACGGGTGAGAAAACAACTAAATGTATTCTTTTAGACTCCAGCTTTACCTACTAAAAATCAATCAGTAGTGGTACAAAAAGTTTCAACGCGGGGCTAGCCTGAGGGCTCTTTCACACAATGCAGGTGCAAAAAAAATCTGTCTCTTTTTAGAGTGCCATGCGCGCACTCTCCCATACACGTCTATGGTAGAGCATGCGCACAGGACTCTGAGAAGAGTCAGATTTTAGACTGCCATATGGACTTCAGTGGCAAGGCACCATGAGAACCAAAGAACTGGTGAGTATAAAAAATATATCACCCTGTCACCTGCCCTAACAGCACCATAGATTAAGATGCATTTAGACACAAACATGGCTTTTGAGCGATCATTTTTGAATAACTACTACTTGGCACTAATGCCAATTAGTACCAATTAGTAGCGCGTGAGCCTCCGGGAGCTGTATTCAGGGAATCCACTGTTCTCTGAATTAATTTCCTTCATTCTGCCATGGGGCTGACAACTGAGACAATGTAATCAGCGCTCCTCGGGCAGAACACAACGTGTGGTCCTGCTTATCAGCTGTTCTACTGAACAAGAGATTGCATGCCGAACTGAAATCCATTGTTTGGCAGAAAAATGAAAGATGGACACATTTACATGTAACAATTATTGCTCAAAAGATGGCTTTTGAGCGATAATCGTTGTGTCTAAATGGGCCTTTAGTTTATAGTGCATTAGACAGGTTATTTGACAGCTACAACTGTGATTTTCTGGCATGTTTGTGCTTGCTAAGATAACTGAATAAAATAATAATTTTGTGTTCTTTTTATATAAATCAGTTGGTCAAATAGTTCATGCTTCTAAACCCAAATACTGTCACTCAATGCACTGCGTCAGACTTTAGAATTACACTCATTGTCAGAAAAAATCAGACACCTAGAAGGAATTGTATTCAAGTGTAATTTCATTATAAAATACACTCATTGTCAAAAAAGGAAATCAATTACCTAGAAGGAGTTGTCGCAATCAAATGAAACTTTCTCTGTGTGATTGTAACAATGATACAAGTGATTACAATATCAGAGCAAAGGAATAATTTATGGTGTAAAACTGAACACTTGAAGTACCCTGTTGTACCGCCTCTAGCTTGGATACAAGATGTGATACAGGTGGGCATGGATGCTCTAGTACCCTGTTGTACCATCTCTAGCTTGGATACAAGATGTGATACAGGTGGGCATGGAGGCTCTAGTACCCTGCTGTACTGCCTCTAGCTTGGATACAAGATGTGATACTGGTGGGCATGGAGGCTCCAGTACCCTGTTGTTCCATCTCCAGCTTGGATACAACATGTAATACGTGGTGGGCATGGATGCTCTAGTACCCTACTGTACCATCTCTACCTTGGATACAAGATGTGATACGGGGGCATGGAGGCTCTAGTACCCTGTTGTACCACCTCTAGCTTGGATACACGATATGATACGGGCGGGCATGGAGGCTCTAGTACCCTGTTGTACCTCCTCTAGCTTGGATACAAGATGTGATTCAGGTGGGCATAGAGGCTCTAGTTCCCTGTTGTACTGCCTCTAGGTTGGATACAAGATGTGATACGGGTAGGCATGGAGGCTCTAGTAAACTGTTGTACCACCTCTAGCTTGGATACAAGATATGATACGAGTGGGCATGGAGGCTCTAGTACCCTGTTGTACCACCTCTAGCTTGGATACAAGATATGATACGAGTGGGCATGGAGGCCCTAGTACCCTGTTGTACTGCCTCTAGCTTGGATACAAGATGTGATACGGGGGCATGGAGGCTTTTCTACCCTGTTGTACCGCCTCTAGCTTGGATGCAAGATGTGATACGGGTGGGCATGGAGGCTTTTCTACCCTGTTGTACCGCCTCTAGCTTGGATACAAGATGTGATACGGGGGGCATGGAGGCTTTTCTACCCTGTTGTACCGCCTCTAGCTTGGATACAAGATGTGATTCAGGCGGGCATGGAGGCTCTAGTACCCTGTTGTACCACCACTAGCTTGGATGCAAGATGTGATACGAACAGGCTTGGAAGCAAGTTCAATTTGGTATCCTGCGTGGAATAATGTGGGTAAAAAAGTGGTTGTAGGCACAATCCCTTTTCATAAAGAGGCGAAAGACATATTTTAAGCTTGACTCATCTGTTTTTATTAAAAAATTAATCCAGCATACAAAAACTGATGCGTTTCAGGGCTGCTGCACCCCTTCCTCAATATTTTAGCTGGGGACACACAGCCAGCATTAGTGTGTTCTCTTTATAGAGGAGCGGCGCTCACCCCTAGGTCTCCAGACATGAACACGGCTGTCATCAGTGCCCAAACTAAACCTGGATTTGCCACTGAAAACAGCCGGGTTCTACTCAGTAGCAGTCCAGTTTTGTCGTTTATGACACCATTACAAATGGAGGTGCTGGTGGTTATCAAAGGCAGTACATGTAAATGGTGCGGTGAGAACAAATGTTCTTCAGCCAAGCAACTGGAAATGGTTCCGCCAAATACAAGGACCTGTAACGATGGTGCCACCTGTCTCAGAATGGTAGGCAATTAAACAGTTGGAGCTGCTCGTGCTTGTCGGATGATCAGACAATTCTCTCTACCGGTGGTCTGTCGAGGGCATCCTGAGCCCAGTTGCCTTTGGTGCATGTCGTCACACATGCACTGGTCCCAACACCTCCTAATTGTCTGGTCAGAATTGCCCAGTTGGTGGGCAGTTCATCAATACGACCATCCAGCTGCTCGAATTCCAATCCCTCTCAAACTCTGTTAACCCCTTAAGAACATGGCCTATTTTGGCGTTGATGACGCAACAATTTTGGGGGGATTTTCATCTCTACTTTTCAAAAGCCATAACTTTTTTTTATTATTCTGTTGACACAGACGTATGAGGGCTTGTTTTTTGTGTAGCGAATAGAGATGAGCGAGCGTAGTCGGATAAGCACTACTCGCTCGAGTAATTGGCTTTATCCGAGTATCGCTGTGCTCGGGGCTAAAGATTCGGGTGCCGGCACGGAGCGGGGAGCTGCAGGGGAGAGCGGGGAGGAACGGAGGTAAGATCTTTCTCTCCCTCTCTCCCGCCCGCTCTCCCCTGCTCCCCGCTGCGACTCACCTGTCAGCCGCAGCGGCACCCGAATCTTTAGCCCCGAGTACAGCGATACTCGGATAAAGCACATTACTCGAGTGAGTAGTGCTTATCCGAGTACGCTCGCTCATCTCTAGTAGCGAACTGTAGTTTTTATTGGTGCCATTTTTGGGGGCATATAATGTATTGTAAAACTTTTATAAATTTTTTTATGATAGCAGGGAGAGAAAACAGATCAATTTTGTTTTTTGTGGTTTTTTTTTACAGCGGTAATCCTGCAGCATAAATGACACAATACCTTATTTCTGCGGGTCGGTATCATTTTAATGATACCAAAATGTTTTTTAGGTTTTTCCACTTTTCCGCAATAAAAACCCTTTCTTTGGAAATTATTTGTTTTTATAAATCGCTGCATTCATAATCCAATAACTTTAATATTTTTCCATTGACGGGGCTCTGTGAGGGCTTGTTTATTGCATAACAAGCTGTAGTTTTTATGGGTTCCATTTAAGGGTACATACAGCTTTTTTATCACTTTTATTGCTTTTTTTGGGAGGCAACATTTAAAAAATAAGCATTTTGCCTCAGTTTTTTTAGGGTTTCTTTCTTTTACGCTTTTTGCCGTGCAGGATAAAAAGTGTGTTCAATTTGTTGTGTGAGTCATTACGGATATGACGATACCAAATATGCGGGATTTTTATTTTATTTTATTTTATATACTACTAGGGGAAAAAACACACAAAAAGTGTTTTTCTTTACTTTTTCTTTTTACATTTTTTTTATTTTGACAGTTTTGATCTTTTTTTTTACACTATTTGTGTCCCTGTGGGGGACTTGTACCATAGCTGTAATAATCGCTATGATAAAGCATTGCAGGACTTCAGTCTTGCAATGCCTTATTGCTTGTTATAGCAATCATAGACACTGGCAATGCCGGATGCCTGTATCTGGTGGTGTACCTGATGGCCCTCCGCAATTTCATAGTGGAGTGTCCGATGACGTCACAGAGGGAGGCTGCTCCCTCTGTGACCCCTTTACATGCCGCGATCTACATAGATCGCGGCAGGTAATGGGTTGACAGTGTGGGTCGCTGTCCTTATGCACCCCCGCTGTTGCAGTGGGAGGCCGGCTATCAGTGACAGCCAGCTCCCGCTGCCGTATAGCGCGGGATCTCTTCTGATCTCGTGCTATCCACAGGGCGTAACTGTAAGTCCTGTTGCGTTAAGCACCACCCTGCCAGGATGTACACGTATGCCCTGTGGCGTTAAGAGGCTAATTGGCTAAATCGCTTTGATTGCATTGTGGAGGCATCTAGTGGTCAACAAGCTCTACACAAGTAGCCTCTAAGGGCCTTTTTATTGGCCAAGAGAGGAACTACTTTTAGCGCCTCGGGTGGCAAGACTGTTCACCTAATCACGCCACAACTCTCATCATTTGCATATCTGCGTTTGCCAGGTTTTGCAGCAAAATGACAACTCCTAGAGGCTTAATGAGTGTATTTTAGCTGCAGACACAGCATAACTATACATGCACGTTTCCTCCTGATCTTGAGGTAAAACAAAAGGGTGAGGCTGGACAAATGCTTCCTGCTAGATGCTTGTTTCCTTGATAGATGAATATAATATTGATTGGCTGATGAGTTCAATTACCTGCACTCAGTCACCTACCGTGGACCATAGGCATTACATTGCAAACTTATCCTATGATCAACAGATTCAAATTGACAAGTCTCACCAATATAACCTAAATGTCTATGACCAGCATTGTACCATGTGAGGACATAGGTCAGAGACAGAACCTTCAAGAAGTATCTTTATCATCTGTCGTAATTGTAGCCACTTCCATCGGTGCTGGTTTATTGCATTGTCTACATGTTTGATGACCCGATCCCTTAGGGACCTACTACACGGGGCAGAGTTGTCTGTAGGACGCAACGCAGATGCAGCTTTTGACAATTAGTGCAAATTTTGTTGCGCTTTTAACTATTCATTCTGCGGAGCGTCTTCTGTATGTTAGAAATCTGCGACAATAGTTCCGCAGGACATACATAATTCCGCAGCAGACAGATTTTCTACTGTGGAATTAAATTTTGCGGTTTTGAAGTAAGGACAAGTGGATTTTAACAGGTGCGGAATACAAGTCTCATAGGGATAAAATTGTGATGCAGAAATGTCCGTGACTAATTCCATCCTGTATGAAAGGTCCTAGACTTTGCTTCTGCATGGTATTGATGATTCTGGTGTCCCTGACATTATCCTGTGGGTTATTGTTTTGGTATTCTTCTTGTCTCATCTGATTCCCGTATTTTGAACCACCATGGGAACAGTAAAATGGGGATACCCTGGAGGTAAGTCTATACCTCTCTTTAGGGAGTTAAAAAGGGTACACCAGCATTATCTTAGACCAGGCTTGCACAGCATGTGGCCCAGCAGAGATTTTCTTGGGGCCCGTTGACTGTGACGTAGCTATAGTCATGTCGCAGTCTGCAGCACAGTCATATCGAGCTAGTGGTAAGCTTTAGGGCAGCAATAGCAGCACCACTGGCGTGACATGACTGTGCAGGTAGTCTTTTACTAAAGGACCTTCAGTGAATGACAGCCATGTGACTGTCTGCACGACCGGTCGTGTGACTATCATTATGTTCAGAGAAGGCCACGGGAGCGGAAGTTTGCAGAATCCTATAAAAAGTTTATCTTTATACTATAATTACTATACCATAAAGTTGCTTATACTTACTATATAGATACTATAAAGTTTCTAGTATCTTTACTATAGTATTTTTCTACCATATTTCCCTGAAAGTAAGACCTTGTCTTATACTAATTTTTGCCCCAAAAGAGGCACAGGTTCTTATTTTCGAGAAGTGTCTCACCTAACAGGCACCATTCAGGTTCCTCCTGCTGGGCTGCAGAGCTCTGGCAGGCTTCCATGTAGTCCTCAATTCCTGACGGAGCATCTCTTGCTGGTGACAGGGCTTGAATACCCTGCCTCCAGCAAGCGATTGCTCTGATTGGTTCAGGAGCACTGGCTCAGCCAATCAAAGCCGGCGCTCAATGAACCAATCACAGCCATTCAATGATGTCACCTTACTGCTGTAGTAAGTACATAAGTATAAGTGGTATCTATAATATATAGGTTTTTAGCGTCTCATTTGTTAGTAAGCCACTAAAACCCTATCTGCGGCCACAAGACGTTTGCCAATTTTAATTTTGGCCCCGGCCTACTGCCAAGTTGTGCCAGCCTGTCTTAGACTCTGTACCTGTAGTTAGCCTGTGCCCACACACAAGTAACAGTCTGCCGCCTGCAGCAATTTCCAGGCCACCATTTACCAAGCTCTGTCTTTTTATAAATGCCTGCTGTCATGACTTTGATTCAGCCACATCTGCATGACCTAAGCTGTAAGAGGTCCCTACTAGAGATGAGCGAACGTACTCGTTTAGGGCAATTTCGCAATCGAGCACCGCTTTTTTCGAGTAACTGACTACTTGGGCGAAAAGATTCGGGGGGCGCCAGGGGGCGGGGGCGACGTGGTGGAGTGGAGGGTAGCAGGGGGGAGCTCTCTCTCTCCCCCCACCCCACTCCCCTCTGCAACCCCCCGCTCCCTCCCGGCGCCCTCTAGTCCCTACCACCCTATATGCCAGACTGACAGCTTTACGGACCTTTCACACGGGACAGAATAGGCTTCATGACACACCGCAAGTTGCGGTAAATTCTGTACCACAATCCGCAGGCTACCTGTGGATTTTGATACAGAATTGAAAATGGCTCAAATTCTGCATCAAAATCCGCAAACTTTGGTGTGGACTTCCACAGCTGCGGATTTGGCTGCATCCTGTAATTCTGCTCCGTGTGGACGGTTCCTTAAATCTGCTTTCGGTAGTGACAACAACTTCATTTTAAGAATGATGCGCATCAGTCTCTGCCCGTATAACTGGCACAGTGATCACTAACAGCAGGCTGTTTTTTTCTGCTTAATTCAGAAGCCTTTCCCAGGAATGTTTTGCTGCTGAGCTGGTGCAGCGACATTTACAATCCAGTCTTGGCTAACCTATCAATATTACATTACCCATCTGGCAGTATGTTGAGTTGGTGTTGCATGATGTAATGTGCATGATTCAGGTTGCACTCATTTCTTTTTCTGCACTTGTCAACAGATATCATGTTAGAAATACAAGTAGTTAACATAATCAGAATTGGTATAATATCATCTCTGAAGCTATTAGACATTGTTAAGTAACGTCGTATGAAAGTGGAGAGTTTTAAAAATGTCATTCTAAAATACACTCATTGTCAAAAAGAAATCCCTCCCCTAGCAGGAGTTGTCGGAAGCGAATTAACCCTTTGCAATCCAATTTTGGATTCGGGGTTTCCTAGGGGGTTCTCTCTTTCGGTATTGGACATGCTGGAAAGGCCCCCGACAACAGAGCGGCCAGTAGTATACAGTACGAATACCCTGCCGGACGTCTTCCGACATCGGAAGCTGTACAGCCCTCAATCAGAATGTCTTTAGACGTCAGACAGTGGATTGGAAAGGGTTAAACTTTCTATGTGTGATTGTAACGTTCATATAAGTACGAGATTACATATCAGAGCAAATATTTGTATTTCTCGCGCCGTTGCTAATGTCAATGCCGTATGGACTGCCGGTTGGACGGCCTCCATGGGTTTCAATGGAGGCGTCCTCGGCAAAATAGAGCGTGCTGCGATTTTTCTTCCTTTCGCGGAATAATCAGTTTATGTTCGTGAGTGTGAACAAAAAAGCAAAAGTACATGCTTTTCAAGTCCTGTGTCAATTGGAATCCGTTCCTGTGAGCCCGACCTGAATCTCATGGCCCCTTCAAACAGCTAAGAGTCGGACCCCCACTGATCAGATATTGATAGTCTATGTTAACAATAAACTATCAATGTTAAAAGCCCAGATAACCCCTGCATAGTAAATGGAAGTAATAATTAAAGTAAGTTAAATGCACATGAACCTATGTACATAGTTCTTTCTTGGATTATCTATAATACATGAAAACTTTACTTAGAATAATATAAAATAGTTGTTTTTTATGTTTATTTTTCTTTCAGAAAGATTAAGGCCTTATTTTCACGAGTGAGTGCAATTTGGGTTGGTGAAAAAGTGACCGATTTTACTGCGAGTGGATGTGCATTTTAGATTAATTTTCATCCAAGTGTAATTCAAGTGTAATCCATTTTTTACTTTCGTAAAATAAAAGTAAGGTGGCTAAATTGATGTTATTTGAAGTCAGCAGGTACGTGAAAATGCATCAAAGAAAGAAAAGGAGAAAAGATAGCATTCCTGACCCCCATCACAGGCCTCTCTCTAGCAAAGCCAGAAATCTACTGCACACTGATGAGGGGCAAACACCCCGAAACAGCTGTCTGTGCATAAATTTTGGCTTTGCTTCCAATTCCCAGTCATTGTTACAAGGCTTGTATAAAGAGTCTAACATTGATCTGAAGGAATGCTGCCTTCCAATTGGTGGAGCTGTGGAGGTATTGTTCCATCTTCCTTATTTGTATATTACCCAGAGGAGCATGAATGGCCTTTTAAGTCTCCTCATTCACTCACCGTCTAGTACAGAGGTTCCCAAACTTTTTTTGCCCCGTAGCTCACTTGCCGATTTTTTTGTTTTCCCTAGACCCCCTGCCTGCCTAATATTAAATTTTCCTTAACATATTAAAGTCAAATGGGTTTTTCACAGCTGACACGGCACTGCTCACTTTAATAGGGTTTTTTTGTAGAGTTGACAATTATAAAAAAGAAAAACATGTATGCCGGTATGAAAACTTGTAAAAACTTGAACACAGAAGATAGGTATAGTTTGCACAAAACTTCTTGGGCTCTGGCAGATCACGTGAAAACAATGCGCAGTAATTAGCTACTAAATAGCTTATGAGTGTGTAAATGAAGGCTTCTGCTGTATGCAGAAGACAGCTGGTATCCAGCTGAGAGCTCCAAGCGGGATACCAGCTGAAACAATACTATCAGCGGTATCCCGCTGAGAACTCAGCGTGCTGCGCTGACAAGGCTCATCGCTGATTTTTAGCTTGCTAAAAGTTAGCAATGAGTGAATAGTGCACAAATAGTGCACGATGGCCAGGCGTTTAGACACAACGTTTATTGCTTAACCCTTTCCAATCCATTTATTTTTTCTCATCCATTCTCCCCAGCTCCAAATAAATTGGAGCTGGGAAGAATGGATGAGAAAAAATAAGTTTTCCCTTAACCCTCCTGATCTTCCGCATTCTCCCTTCAGCCTCCCGGCTCGGCGATCACATGACGGCTGGGGGTCAGCTGACAACGGTGGTCACATGATTGCTGGGCGGAATGTGGAAGTAATACTTCCACATTCTCCCCTCAGGCTCCCGGCTCGGTGTTCATGTGACCGCTGTATTAAAGTAAAACATGCTGTGATTTTTTTAACATCAGCCATCGGTTAGAGAAAAAAAAATACGGGTGCGAACGACTGCCTTGACTCCACACGGGGGTTATTTCCAGCGGGAATTCCGCACCACAAGTTAATTGCCACACGGCTTTTGTGCGGGTTATTTACGCAGCTCGTGGTTGAGATTTTCAAAACCTCATCCACTTTACTGCTGCTGTAAATGCCACGGAGGGTGCGCATGGCAATTCCATGGCAATTCCGCTCCGTGTGGACCTCACCTAATAGGTCCAAGTTCGGTCAGTTACAAACTCAGATGTTAACTTCGCCCATGTAAATAGACCCTTAATACACTTCTTAAGACCACTATAAAATGGTCCTGTTTCAGATCCATTTTGTCAGTAACATTTCGTTGTTACGGTAAAATACCAATATGTAATGGCCGCTGGCAGTGAGCGTCGGCACCTCCTTTCACCTCCCTCTGCTCCTGGCCACTTTGGCATCCTCTGCATTCATGTCTGCTGTGCATCCAGCACTGCATCATTCCTCCTGCTCAGACCAATAAGGTGCACACGCACATGCAGCTTGCTTCTTAAAGGGCTAGCGCATACACCCAGATTTCCTGTCTCCAGCCTATCTCAGCTTTTCCCAAGTCACTTAAGGTTGGTAAGTCTCACTTCAGTAATTGGAAAAATATTTAAAGGGGTTTCTGAGAGACGCCATCCTGGAATACCTCAAGGAAAACAACAGTATAACTCCTCATCAGCATGGGTTCATGAAGGGTCGATCAATTTGATCAGCTTCTACGATGAAGTAAGTTCTAGGCTAGATCTGGGAGAGTCTATTGATCTCATATATATGGATTTTTCTAAAGCATTTGACACCGTGCCGCTTAATAGGTTGATATATAAAATGAGACAGCTCGGTCTGGGCGAAAAACGTGTGTATCTGGGTAAAGAACTGGCTCAGAGATAGAAAGCAGAGGGTGGTAATAAATGGTTCGTACTCTGATTGGGACACCCTAGCTAGCAGGGTGCCACTGGGTTTAGTATTAGGCCCAGAGGCGTAACTTGAAGCTCCTGGGCCCCAATACAAAAGCTGTAACAAGGCCCCCAATTATAATGCTTTATTCATAGTACTGGCTCCCTATATGGAGATGAAAGGCCTTATGGGCTCCCTAAGGCTCCTGGACCCGGGTTCAACCACATCTCCTGTATCCCCTATAGTTACGCCAGTGATTAGGCCCTATTCTGTTCAATATTTTTAGCAATGACCTGATAGAGGGGCTACACAGTAAAATATCAATATTTGCAGATAGCACAACATTATACAAGAAAATTAATACAACGGAGGGCAATGTATGGCTACAAACGGACCTGGATAAGCTGGGGGCTTGGGCAGAGAAAGGGCAAATGAAGTTCAATGTTGATAAATGTAAGGTTGTGCACATGGGCAGGAGAAACGGATGTCACCAATATACACTAAATGGGGTACTGCTAGGGAAAAGTGAGATGGAAAAAGACCTGGGGGTACTAGTTGACTGTAGACTTAACTGAACCAATCAATGCCAGTCAGCTGCTGCAAAAGCAAATAAAGTCTTGGGGTGCATTAAAAGAGTTATAGGAGCGAGGGATGAGAACATTATCCTCCCACTATATAAGGCACTTGTCAGGCCTCACATGGAATACTGTGTACAGTTCTGGACACCGGTGCTCAGGAAAGATGTTACAGTGCTGGAGGGGGTTCAAAGAAGGGCAACTAAACTAATAAACAGAATGGGAGGACGAGAATATCAAAATTAGGATTATTTACCCTGGAAAAAAGACGGTTATGGGGCGACCAAATAACTATGTATAAATACATTAGGGGACAATACAAGGATCTCTCCCATAATCTGTTTATACCTAGGACTGCGATGGTAACAAGAGGGCATCCGCTATATCTAGAGGAATGAAGGTTTCATCACCAACACAGTAGGGGGTTCTTTACTGTAAAAGCAGTGAGACTGTGGAACTCTCTGCCTAAGTACATGGTGATGGTACAACCGATAGAGGAGATTAAGTGGGGACTAGACATCTTTTAGAGTGCTATAATATTACAGGATATAGACATTAAATAACCAACGGGGTTGTTGATCCGGGTCTTGGAGTCAAGTAGGAACTATCAAACGTTGATCTAGGGATTATTCTGACTGCCATTATGGGAAGGATTTTTTTCCCCGCAATAGACTACATTGTCTAAATTGGCTTCTAGCCTCATTGGGGATTTTTTTTTGCCTTCCTCTGGATCAACAAGCGGTGGGGGGTGGGGTGGAAACAGGCTGAACTAGGTGGACATTGTCTTCTTTCAGCCCAACATACTATGTTACCTCCCCCCACTACAAAGTGTCTGAGCAATAAAGTATCCATGCCCACTGCATTGCAGGATCAAAAATCAATTGTCTAAGAAGAATCAAATCGCATACTGAAAGATGATTTACTATTTGTAATCGCCTTTATTTATATAGCGCATACATATTATATAGCACTTTACATTACTTGATATTGGGCTCTGTCCCCATTGGGGCTCACAATTTTTTAATTCACCCATTAGCGTGTTTTTGGAGTATGGGAGGAAACCAGAGTACCCGAAGGAAACCTAGGCAAACATGGGGAAAACATACAAACTCCATGCAGATGTTGTCCTTAGTTGAGCTTGAACCTACCCCAGCGTGCAAGGCAACAGCGCTAACTACCAAGCCCACCGTGCTGTAATTTTAGTACATATTAGTCAAGTTTTATGTAATGAGCATTTCATTGAGTTGTGGGTCTGTGATGAAGTAAAAGAAGGTAACTAGCTAAGAAACATACATACAACTTAAAATACTCTTTGTGATATTTAGATTCATTTCAGTTTTTTTTCTTCTATATTTGTTGGCATTGAGTATATTTTTTTCACAAAGAAAAAAGTAGAACAAGACATCAGACACCTCAGTAATGTATATTCTAAATCTAGTACATTTTGTGATACTTGTGTTGTCACTGCCCGTCTACTAGTTTGGTTTGTCTATTTTTCTGTGTATAGCAGGGTTGAACAAGTCACAGGAGTAAAGTCCAATAGACAATTCTCACTGGTACTTTTATGTTTTGCATTGATGTCTTTGAAAGTACAGATTGGCAAACGAATAAAAAAGTCAAATTGGCTCATGGAGCTGTATAATTGGCTCTTAGGGCTCAGTCACACAGGCGCATCGGCACCCATACACAGGCGCCGATGCGCCCGTGTGACTGAGCCCTTCCTGCAGGAAGAAGACAGCCGTACTTCAAGACGGACGACTCCCACAGCGCTGAAGAAAGAACACATGACCGGCAATGAAGCCGGTCACATGTTCTTTCTCCCGACACTGCAGAGAGACATCCGTCTTGAGGTACGGCCGTCTTCCTCCTGCAGTAACACGGGCGCCGATGCACCCATGTGACTGAGCCCTTAGGGTGGCTTCAGACGAGCGTGTATTTTGTGCGTGTATACGCACGCACAATAACACACGTATATTAGCCCCAATGCATTCACTATAATGTGTGCACATGTCCATGCTTTGCAGGCGTGTGCTTCAAAGATAGGACATGCGTGCACCATAGCGAATGCACGCATTGTTTTCAATGCAGCCGCGGCTGCTGCCGGTGGCTCCATTGAAAACAATGGTCTGCCGGTACCCCTGCATTCTTTTTCAGGAAAAATATATTACATATAAGCCCGTCTCTGAAAAACAAGAATTTGTGTAAAACATAAATAAATAAAAATTACTTACCTGTCCGCTGCTGCTGTGTCCCCTGCCGGGATGAAGAACACATCTGCCGCATGGGGAAGATGTTTCCCTTATCCCCGCTAGTAAAAAGTATTCCCTACTGCTACATCTGTCACATCTGTGACAGATGCAGCAGAGGAATTCTTCAATTCTCTACCGTAGCTGTCACACATGACAGCTGGGGTAGAGGATTCTGCTGCTCGCACCCCGTAAATTGATTTCAGGGAAGGCCTTTAGATATAAGTCTTTTCCTGAAAAAACAGTAAAAGTGTTTTAAAAAACACAAAAAAATGATACTCACTTCCCTTCAGCTGCCGGGGCTCAGCAGCATCTTCTCCTACTGTCCCCTGCTCTGTGGTGCTGACCTATCATTCATTCGGGGTGAGCTGCCTGTGATTGGCTGAGCACCTCATCCAATCACATTCAGCTCTTTGAGCAGGCGGAGATTTTAAATCCCCGCCTGCTAATAGATCAGCATCACAGTGCAGGGAACAGCAGGAGAAGACGCTGCTGAGCCCTGGCAGCTGAAGGGAGGTGAGTATCTATTTTTTTTTGTTTTTTAAAGCACTTTTACTGGATTTTCAGGGAAGGACTTATACTTAAAGCCCTTCCCTGAAATCCATTGCCGGCAGCAGAATCCTCTACTGCAGCTGTCATGTGTGACAGCTGCGGTAGAGAATTGAAGAATTCCTCTGCTGCATCTGTCACAGATGTGGCAGATGTAGCAGCAGGGAATTATTTTAACTAGTGGGGATGAAGGAAACATCTGCTGCAATAATAGTGACCCCCACAGTAGCTTCCATGGTAATAGTGAGCCCCACAGTAGCCCCAATAGTAATAGTGACCCTCACAGTAGCCCCAGCAATAATAGTGACCGCCACAGCAGCCCCAGTAGTAATAGTGAACCCTACAGTGGTCCCATTAGTAATAGTGACCCCCACAGTAGACCATCAGTAATAGTGACCCCCACAACAGCCCCAGTAGTAATGCTATTACTACTGGGGCCGATATAGAGGACACTATTACTAATAGTATCCCCTATATCAGCCCCAGTCTTAATAGTGCCCCCCTGAGACCCATATACTTACCTCCTCCTTGTTGAAGTGCTGCTGATCCTCTGCTTGGCGCTGCTGCGGATGTCAGTCTCTGTGTCAGGATGCCTCCTCCTCTCTGCTCTCACAGAACCAAGGAGGAGACGTGGGGAGGATTACCAAGGGTGCACACTGACGTCACAGTGTGTGCCTGGGATCAGGCATAATATTTCATTCTATTCCTTAGCCGCTGTGCTATATATGTAAATCTAAAAAAAAAAAAAAAGTTGCTGAAGTCTAACTTGTTAACAAACGAAGCGTTCCCCGAAGCCTGGTTGTATTGAGATACATATAAAAGGAATGCTAAATAAAAAATAAATGTTTTAAGATGTTGTGTGGAATTAACTGTAATTGAACTTTGCAAATGAATTAATTAAAGTAACTGTATTACTATTTTCTTTTACTTTTCAATCCGTTTCTTAATAGTTTGAGGTTTAATGAAGTTTCGTTTATAGTGGGAACATTAAGGGTTTAAAAGCAGCAAGTGAAAAAAAGACTCTGTAATGGATATATAGCGAGAAACTGAAATTTCAGCAAGTAAGACTGCGCTCTGACGACTTTTAGCTGGGCTTCAAAAATGAAATAAGCTGTGATGTGCAGCCAAGTAAAAGTAAGAAAAAAAGAGCAGAAATAAGCAAAATCTTAGACGTAATTCAAAAACATGTCGTATAGCTCCATCTTCTCATTCCTACAATTTTGTAGTTTAAAAAACTACAAAATTTTGTTTTCTATGCATATACTCTTTACAGCCTTTACAAAGTGCCACTCACTTTGTCATGAGGTACAAGATCAAAAAGAGGTATAGGACAAGACCGCAGCCCAGGACCCAGCTTTCTATCAAACGCCTCTCCCGAATCTGCCTTTATGCAAAGATTAATCGCTAAAATCCTGCAAATTTGACTTTAAAGGGGCTTTCTAGTCAAATACTATTGATGACCTATGATTAGGATAGGTCATCAATAGTTGATCGGCTGGGGTCTGCCGCTCAGGACCCTGACTGATCAGCTGTGTGGGCGCAAGCTGTCAGTGCCGCAAGAACAGAGCTCGGAGCATAAGCCTCCGCGCCAATTTCCCACATACCATGTTTTCCCCAAAATAAGACCCTGTCTTATATTAATTGTTGCCCCAAAAGAGGCAATAGGTCTTTTTTTCGGGAGATGTCTTATTATACTTACTTAGCAGGCTTGGTCCGGGCCCTCCTGCTTCTCTCCAGAGCTCCAGCATGCTTGCTGGAGTCCTCGGCCCCCCACAGAAGATTGTTTCCTGGTTACAGAAGTCATAAATCCCGCCACCAGGAAGAGATGGCTGTGTTTAGTTCTCGAGCACTGCTCAGCCAAACAATGCAGCGCTCGATGAACCAATGCGATGGCTGTGATTGGTTCATCGAGTGCTGCATTCATTGGCTAAGCAGCACTTGAGAACCAATCACAGCCATCGCTTCCTGGAGGTGGGATTTATGAATCCCGTAACCAGGAAGTGATCTTCTCTGGGTGGCCGAGGACTCCAGCAAGTGTACAAACATAACATGTTTGTACCACCTGTTAGACTTCTGCTTGAGAAGGGAGTTCATTTTCGCTCCGAAATGTGTTGTACCAGACCTCATCCCAGTCTTGTACACTGGGTTTTATTGACTGTGTCCTTAATAACTTGAATTTTGGACTCCAGCAGACGTTGGTAATTGATTATACAAGACGATCTGGGACCATCTAGGGTGGAGCTTCACCTGGCCCTATCCTAGCCGGTGTCCTCCCCCCTTCTGAGTGAGTACTTCCATTTTCTCTGGGCTTTCTAGTCGGAGCACATTTGGTTACATTCTACACAGGGAAAACGACCCACCGAGAATTCCCTAGTGAATGGAGCCTCCGTGCATGCCCACCACTGCATTCATTGTCTATGGAGATAGCTGAGTGATGCACTCCCTCATTGTCACAGAGCTCAACTGAGCGGTGGTCACATGTGCCTTTTTGAGTTTAGGACTGCTTTATTCTAGACCTATATTAGTAAGTAATGGAAAGTAGTAAGACCTTGTGCTTTAGTGCAGGAGTCAGAGTTTCATTGAGGCTTTGAATTAGCTCTGTACAGTAATAGTGATCTATAGGCCAGAATCAGCTTTCTATTGAACATTCTCTCCTGATTCTAGTTTGGTGCAAAGATTGCATGAACAAGGGAGCAGAATTGAAAGTAGTCTGATGTATCTGCACCAAGATTCTAGAATAGGAGCTTCTTCCTGGTGGGGATGTAATAAACCGTATATGGTGCACTATTCTCTGTACATACAACGGGGCTTACATTTCTGGTTCTAGTCCGATTCTAGTTTTATAAAACAGAGTAAAGAAGCAAATTCATGAAATAAAAACAGAATGTTTGAGGCCTGGGGACGCAAAAACCCAACCTTATTGAATAATTATCCAATTTCCGTGTTATGTTAGCAATCATAAAGGTTGTTTCCCATATGGTTTTTGTCATACTCTTACCTGCTGTTTTTTTTAGCCAAGGCCATTCGTATAGGTCCTTATTTTATATTTCCCAGATCTTGTGGGAAACCAACTTAAGTGGCCTTGTGTGAAACCAACCTAAGAACTCGTTCACATCAGTGTCGGAGGTTCTGGTAAGAATCTCTGTCACTGAATTCTGTTTAAAAACAGAATGAAGTAGCACAACATGCTGCACTCCTCCATCCTGTAAAAAAGCTGGAAGCTCAGCCGGATACCGAATGTACCCTATTATAGTTAATGGGGTCTGTCTGGCGCTGTTTGATTTCACCATAAGACAGATCCGTTTAGCTAGAGGGGGTGATTTCATACTCAAGCCCAAATGCTGATGTGAACCGGCCCTTACACTGTATTCATCTGCTCTATTCTGCTTCGTATTCTATTAACTGAAGCAAAGTGATTTGTGATGCAACTCTGCTCAGATCCATTCTCACACATACCATATGCAGAATATGCCACACAGGTCACTGAATGTATGCAGCAGAAATAGATAGCAAATGTTCTCCAAGTAACATGGCATTTAAACTACATCAACATTTAAAATGCAATGTCAGATTAGATTAACTCAAAGAACAGCATAGCATGTTTCATATCAACCAGTGAGCCTAACAATAGGGGATGCAAGGCTCGCAATTGCACCCAGGCCCATAAACTAGGGGGACGCAAGGGCTTCCCTCACCACTAACAGTGCTAGGCTTTGCTCCTGCTGTATGGCAGGGTTTTCTTCCTCTTTCAGAGTGTATATCTAGGAGTGAATGTAATAAACAATGACATATAAGCTTTCCTCAGAATGCACTGCCCTGTATAGAAGACTCACATGAACTGACAAATGACAGACAACATGCTGCCTTCCTCCTGACTCTTCAGAAGGCCACTTAACTGTCGTCTATTGCAAATCCCTCAGCGTGTAATGTGCCGCCTCCCCTTCACAGCCCTGCTATATGCGCTCTACCTTCTACACCGCTGGATTCAGTAACCCTTTAACTCATAGCTAATTGTCCTCACTGGTTCACTTGCTGTGAGGAGCACAGGTCACCTTTGTGCAGTGAAAGGGTTACAGCCTGTAAAGATACCTTTATACAGGAGGACTACCACCCAAATAATCAGTCATATGAGTTTTTGAAGCTTATGAAAGAACAACACAGAGCAATGGTTGTTCAATAGCTGCTTGCTTGGTTGTTCATGGGGTGATCTCCATGCAAATTTGTTCGCAAGTCGTTCAAATGCGAATCACTTTGACTTTATCATCAGACAACTTTTTTTTAGGTGATCAACCAATGACTATTTATTAGGTGAGCGGAAGATGAACATCTAGCGACTAGTTAGCAAATTATTGCTTAGTATCTTGTAGCTAAATGTTCACGGTACGACTATCGGCCGGATTTGCTGTTTTTAGCGATTATTCGGACAGTAATCATCCCGTGTAAAGGTGTCTTAACTTACAGGAGACCTTTCTATCTCTCAGAGTGGAGCCAACTCCCATCATTCACTTGATCCATTGTAAAGGTTTTCCTAAGACCGGGCTGACACGACCATGTTGCCACTCACACAAATTGCGTAAAATACACATGCAAGAAAAATTGCGTGCTTGCTGCTTGCCGTTTTAGAGGCAGAATTCGTCATGCAAAAGTCTGTGCCGAATTCCGCCGTGTGAACGTATCTTTAGCTGGGCCTTTTTCTTGCTAAACTTTTTCCTAGTGTCATGTTGACCAAGGTCCTTACTTTATTCTTGATGACCAAACTTTGTGCATTATGAACCTGAACTGTCTGTGATTACAACCAGTTCCATGTATCTGACTACTTCTAACATAACCCTTACCCTAAATAGTCTCGTAAAATATGAAATTTTGGGTTTCAGCATCATCCTGCATGCGACGAGAAGAGATGAACACTGCGGTCTCGTAATCTATAGAGCACAGCAGGCATCCTCAATGTAGGCTACAGCAGAAATAAGGCCTCTACCTTACATTCCCGGAAAGCATGCAATCAATGAGAAAGCCATTTGTACAATTCACAGAGAAGGAAGAGAAAGAATTGGCTCACACCTGTGTTATGACTATCAGTCGTAATTCCGTCTCTCTGTTCCATTTTTGGAACAGAGAAACCAAAAATAATGAAAATGATCATTTCTGCAAACTATGCTATTTGTGCCTTTAAAAACTGGAAACCTAATGGAAAGCAAGCAACCTAAAAGCTTTCTATTTCATTTTTGGTTTTCTTTGCAAACCTGTTGAAATCAATGGGGTAAAAAGTGGAGGTGTTTATTTTAATTCCATTTCTCTGCTCCTAAAAGGGAACGGAGGGATGAAATTATGACTGAAAGTCATAACGAAGCTGTGAGCCCACCCAAACTTTGTGCGGCTTTGTTCTTCATGCATTTTTTGTCTTCTACATATGTGTTAAACAGAACAATATATTCCATTTATTATTTTCAAATGATCCAATCCTGTAACACAAGGCTTGGATGTGCCGAACCGTCAGTTACATATGCGCTGCCGGTCAGCGGATTTCCAATATGGATGTTTGCTGCGTGGAAATGTTGCTGTATGAGGGTATATTAAGAGTTAACAAGTACAGATAATCTGATCATAAAATGCGAGCAGAGGGAACACAGCATGGATGCTTTTGCTCCTCTTTTCACAGCCTGAAGAATAGGCCCTGCGCTCGGTCTCTGTCTGCTCTATGTACTTCTATTCAAGCCAATAATAAGGCAATGTTCTACTACGTTCAGAACAATGTAGCAATTCATTGAAATATAGATGGGAGGTCTATTTCCGCCAGCAATCAAAAAGAATAGATCCAGTCTTCTGCTTTTCATTCACAATATAGAGCATCAGAGCACGTACAAGCAGTGAATGGTATATAAAAAACCCTGCATATTTATAGGTTTTCTACTAACGCTTTCCAACCTGAAATTGCAATAGCTTAAAGCAATACTGCACATTCCTGGAAGTACTGGCATGGTAAAACAGTAATAACACAGCATGCTCTGAACCATCAAAATGTGCTGGACCGTTATGGACCAAGCACAGTAAATTTACGGCGCTTGGTCCTGGGCTTTAGGGCTTATTTAGACGACCGTATATCGGCCGCGTATTCACACGGGCCGATATATGGTGTCTCTCTCTGCAGGGGGAGGAGGCTGGAAGAGTCGGGAGCAGTGCTCTGAGCTCCCGCCCCCTCTCTGCCAACTCTCCACCCCCTCTCTGCCCCTATGCACTATTTGCAATGCGGGGAGGCGGGACAGGGGCGGAACTAATTCCCTGAACTTAGCCCCACCCTGTGCCGCCTCCTCTCATTGCAAATAGTGCAGAGGGGCGGAGAGGAGGCGGGAGCTCAGAGCACTGCTCCCGGCTCTTCCAGCTTCCTCCCCCTGCAGAGAGAGAGACGCCGAATATCGGCCGGCGTGAATACCCGGCCGATATACGGTTGTCTGAATAAGCCCTTAAACCCAGCTGATAGTAAAAAAAAAAATACAGCAGGGGTTTAAAGCCTCTGCTTCTGCAATCAGAATCAAGTCAGGTTATCAGTAGAGATGAGCGAACGTACTCGTTACGAGTACTTGCGCACCCGAGTACCGCCATTTTCGAGTACTTCAGTACTCGCGCGCAAAGATTCGGGGGGCGGCGTGCCGGCACGGGGGGTAGCAGTGGGGAGTGGGGGGAGAGGGAGAGAGAGAGGGCTCCCCCCTGTTCCCCGCTGCTACCCCCCGCACCGCCACTCCTCTCCCCGCCCCCCGGCGCCCCCCGAATCTTTGCGCGCGAGTACTGAAGTACTCGAAAATGGCGGTACTCGGGTGCGTAAGTACTCGTAACGAGTACGTTCGCTCATCTCTAGTTATCAGCTGTTTGTCACCCTTTAACCCTTTCTGCCTTCTCCTTTCCCGAGTACACAGCGCTCAATGAGCACTATGTTCTAAAATGTGAAAGTGAAAGTATAACTTCCACTACGCAAAACGGTGGTCACGTGACTTCCAGGATCCCCAGCTACAGCAGAGCTGCAGGGTTGTAGCAGACCCTGATTAGCTCTCTCAGTGACTATTGTCACTGCAAGGGATATTTTTCCTGTAACTGGGGCTCCTAAGGATACTCCAGCTACAGTAGGAAAGTGTCAAATTAAAAGTAATATATATCTATGTGAATATCCCCCAGAAGTCTTATATGACGTAATGGGGGACATGGATGGTAAAAAAAATAATTACATAAACAAGGTTAACAAAATTACAGAATAAAGTTAAAATGTGTACATAAAAAAAAAAAAACCAACAACCGTCGCTGTATGCGCCCGGTAATCAAAAACCATACATATTATATATCAAAACGTCAAAAACAAAATGAGGAACCTGTTCCTATACTTTATTTTAGCATAAATATACTAATTAAAAAACATTTGAAAATAACTATAAATGTTAAAAAAAAATCTTTTTCTTTTTTTTAAGTTTTTAACCCCCGATAAAACTAAAAAATGTAAAAAAAAAGGCAGTGAAAAAGACACTAAAAAATAGCCCTATATGTCACAGGAAAAAAACGCAGAAAAATAATTTTAGCAGCTGAAAGAAAAAAAATAAGGCAGTTAAACCACCACGTGACTAAAACCCCTAAAAAGTGTGTGGTCCTTAAGGTACAAACCAGCCTGGTCCTTAGGGCTTATTCACGCGACCGTATATCGGCTGAGTATTCATGCCGGCCGATATACGGCGTCCAGCTCTGCAGGGGGAGGAGGCTGGAAGAGCCAGGAGCAGTGCACTGAGCTCCCACCTCCTCTGCGCTCCTCGGTCCTATTTGTAATGAGAGGAGTCGGGGTGGGGCGGAGCTAAGTTCTGGCACTTAGCCCCTCCCCCTCCCATTGCAAACAGTGCCGAGGGGCAGAGAGTGGGCGGGAGCTCAGTGCATTGCTCCCAGCTCTTCCAGCCTCCTCCCTCTGCAGTGAGGGACACGGTATATTGGCCGGGCGTGAAAATCTGGCCGATATACGGTCGTCCGAAGCCGCCATTAAGGGGATAAAAAAATAACCATTTTTTTCAAATACTCATACAGTACCAGGTTGTGGCTCTGTGACCATGAAGTGCGCATTGTGATAGTCAAATGGGCACTATACAATTCTACAATGATATCTTTATTGTAGTCATTTTTATTGTAATGATATCTTGTGTTTTTGAGCATCTGAATGTTTAGCAGGATGCATTTATATATGTTTTTTATGGCATTGAAAAGCCATAAAGTGGGTGTCCTACAAAGTGGGTGTCAATGGGTGAGCTGTGCAACTGTACAGTGTTCGGTTGTGTACATTATAGTATAGTGGTTGAAATCTGCTGACCCCTCCCAAAAAATGCCTGACAGATAAGGATTCTGTATTATTCAGCAAGTCCTGAAATCTGTTCTTATTTTCGTCTGCTGCATGGTAATAGGATTTAGCAAAGCCTAATTGAATTGCTTGTAATGTCTGACCATTTCAGCAGTGGAAATTTTCTACTCCATTTGAACATATAACCTTTCTCATCTACGATTGGTGTATGAGCCAAGAAAGTTTCCAGTCATATGCTAAAAGTATGCACTAATTTTAAGGACTCCGAAAAGAATACAGTACCTTTTCCTTTACTGCGTGGAATATCATAGTCAACTGTGCTATTCAGTACTTAGTAATGCTGCAGAAAGGCATAATGTGCAGTGTGCTTATTTAGGCCTCCTGCACATGGGCGACACGGCATCGCCGCGAGAAAATCGCTGTGAAAATCTTCTCGCTGCAATACCGCGAATTTGTAGCGCTACAAAATTGTGCAACTTTGTAGCATCACATGCGAGGATTTTCTTGGGGGGGGGGGGGCTTTAAAAATAAGAGCCCTATGCCGAAAATAAGCTGTAACTGAAGAAAAAAAAATACATCACCTCTCCCGCGCTGTCTAGGGTGCCCCAGCAGCTTCTTCCCGGGTCCTGGGACTGATCATCCTCTTCATCTTGAAAAATCCCCAGCTGCTGGAAGCACTGGCTGTGATTGGCTGACGCTTAGCCAATCACAGTTAGTGCCTGATAGATGGTTGTGATTAGTTCAATGACTGTCATTCATCAAGCACTTGCTGTGATTGGCTAAGCATCAGCCAATCACAGCCAGCGCTTCCAGGAAGTGGGGATTTTTCAATCCACGGCCAGAAGATGAAGAAGAGAAGCAGTGCCGGAACCCGGGGAGAAGCTGCAGCGGAGAGCGCTTCTATGGTGATGTATGTCTTTTTAAAATTTTGTTTTGCACCAGGGCTTAGATTAGGCTCTGACAGTAGGATTTCCTACTATCAAAGTTGCATCGCACTGCACGAAAATCGCGTTTTCGCGTGATGCGATGCAACAGGGAGGATGGCTCCATTGGGAAACATGGGCTACAAAACCTTGCGTGTTGCGGGCATATAGCCGAACTCGTTAGGTTTTTGTGTCAGGTTGCTGCATGCTACAAAACATCGCATGTGTGAAGGAACTCATAGGAAAGCATGAGCTTCTCATACATACGATTTGTAGCATTGTAGCAACACGTCAAAAGCGCGTGACTTTGTCGCCCGTGTGAAGGAGGCCTTATAATAAGAGCCCAAAGACGATATAGATGCATGCCACACACGTGAAAAGTGAGACCAAGTCTTTCTTGAGAGGGTTGGAAGAAACTGTTACTCCACCAAGTTGGTGCAAAGTCTAAGGTATCCTCCGTGCTTCACCATTAACCCTACAAGGAGATGTGGACTTTACTGCTTGGATGCTCAGATCATGGTCCCCAGGGTATTCCCAAATAGGCTATTGGATCGCTTATTGGGGTGCTGAGTTAAGAACAAAGTAATAACAGGTCCTGGTCAGCAGCAAGGAGGTGAAAGTTAGGTCCAAAGTCTGTATTGAAGAACGGATGAGGGGATTAGGCTATGGTCAGCACACAAATATTCAGACCAATCAAAGTCAGGCAAATCAAGTCAAATACAGATAATCACAGTAACAATGCAAACAGAAAAATAGCCAGAGAACTCACAGTAGGACTGATGACCAAGCACTGGAATATAATACTGGAGTGGTTCCTCTTTTAGGTCCTGAAAGAGTGACATCACAAGATGTGTCAGAGTTAGGGTGGTTCCGTGACGACTGCTGAAAACAGTGCTGTGATGAAGTCTCAGAACAGAAACAAAAGGAACCATGCACTTCTATTGTGCAACAGAAACCACTTTGGTGTCTTTTTTACAATGTTTTAGTTTGTTTGTTATTTGGGGTATAAAATAGCTTTAGTTGGAGTTTAGACTATTTCTATACTCCAACTAACATGGAAACAAATAGAAACCTTGTAAAACGGACACCAAACACGTGTCCATTTTACAATAGAAGGGAATGGTCCTTTTGTTTCCGTTTGGGGATTCCATCACAGTTCGCTCTTTCCAGCAGCTGTGTTGGAATTCCCAAGCGGAGGCACACAGTGTGTACAATAATGCTGTGTGAATGCCCCCTTAGGCCTTAGTCAGACGGGCGTTTTTTCGCGCGATTTGCGGATCGCATGACGGATGCACATCCGCAAATCGCGTGACCGGTGCGCGCAAGTCGCCCGCAAATCGCCCGAAAATCTGCTCCTAGCCGCGTTTCATTAGAAACGGGCCGGAGCTGTCCAGCGCATTGCATTCAATGGAGACAGCAATAGAGCCGTCTCCATTTAAAGCAATGCGCTGCGGGCGAGCCCGGGATGAATTGTCGGTAAGGGCTTAAATATATAAGCCCTTCCCTGCAATTCATCCAGAAATGTGTTAAAATTAAAAAAAATTGTATACTCAACTTCTCCCGGCAGCCGGAGCTCCGCGCGGCCGTCCTGCAGTGGGTGTGAAGGGGGTGTGAGTCAGACCTGCCCCCTGATTGGCTCAGCGCTGAGAGGCAGCAGTCACTCACCCATTCATGAATTCATGAATGGGTGTGTGAGTGAAACCGGCCTCTGATTGGTCAGGGCTGTGACCAATCAGAGGCAGATCATTCAGCAGGCGGGGATTTTAAAGCCCTGCCGGCTGAATAGTGCCGAGAAGCAGTTCAGGAGAACTGACAGCGGCCACGGCTGGACTCCGGCTGCAGCGGAAAGGTGAGTATACAATTTTTTTTATTTTAACACATTTTAGGATGAATTGCAGGGAAGGGCTTATATATTTAACGCCTTCCCGACAATTCACCCCGCGCACGCCGGCAGCCCATTGCTTTCAATGGAGCGGCTGTATTGCCGACATATTGGGCAAACATCGTTCTTCTCTGTCACAGCTGTTACAGCTGTGGCAGAGAAGAATGATTTGTCTTCTATATGTTCTCAATGGGGTCGGCGCTGCTGCCGCCGGCCCCATTGAGCGCATATAGAGAAGAGAACAGGAATCGCAGATCGCAGATAGGTGCGATCTGCGATTTTTTTTGTTCTATAATTTATCGGACGAGCGCATAAAAAGTGCTCATGTGTCCGATACCATTGCAAAGCAATGGTTTTATAAAATCGCCGGATGCATGCACAAATCGCGGCTAAAAACGCCCGTTTGACTAAGGCCTAATGGTGCAAATTCTGCCCAAAAATTGAATACATGGCATATTATGACAAAACAAATATCATGGACTTAGTACCACATACTCTATATGAATTAGTATAATATACATAAGATAGATCTAAACAACAAAATATTATTAAGTCATTCACACAGCAATAGTGGCTAGAGAATAATTGGCCCCCAAAGGATTGACTTGTCTGTAAAGTATATAAAGTTATATTAAACTCCATTCTCTGCCCCTATAGAGTTGTTATAGAGCAGATGTTAGTGCCGTCGGTAGCAGCTGGCTGGTAGGAATTTTGGTATCTATATTCAGTAAATTCAGTCACAATTAGCTACAAGTATTTCAGCCCAATGAATATGATAACAGCATACGTTAAACTTGACAAATAGTGCTACAGAATTGGAATAGCGGATTATGTAATATGTGCAGTGCTATATTTTTTGCTTGACGTTTCCAAATTATTAAATGGATGTTGCGAAATTCCCCTTTGAGCCTTCAGTAGTCATTATGTTTTCTTCTCCTGACTTCTAAGTAACACAGAAATTCTTCAGTGTTTACAACAACTCTAAAATATTCCTGAAGCACAGGGGAGATTAAAATCATTCATCTGTGCTGCTATTTTTTATATAGCGTACATGAGAAAAACATGAAAATCTACAAGCGCAATGGCAGCTTCAGTGCACCTGTCTCCCACTGTTAGTGTGTATGACCGTATCTAACTTCTGTAGTGAGTGTTTGGTACAAAAAGTCCATTATTTACTTTCAATTTCAATGTAAGATCAACCTTTTTTTTTAGAAAAAATAAATAAAAAAGTGTATTCATAAATGAAACCTTTAATCTAATATCTACACTCATAATTGCAGACACGTCTTTTAACACAAAGCTTTTTCTTCAGGGCATTTTATTTAGTTTTACTGCCTTGTATGAGGAAGGGAGTAAAACTAAATGAAATGCTGCATGTAGAATCACATAGATAGCTGTCAATCACTGGTAGCTCCGCCCACTGGACTGTTCAGCTCAGAATGGGCAGAGATATAAATGAATAAAACACAAGTTATAATGAATCTTTCCCCATAAAACTATATATCAAACTGCTCAGCTCCTCCTGCTCTGTAATCTGCCGCCTGCAGTTTAAACGATATGCTGTCCCTTTAAATTTGGAAACATACTCTCAAAAATATCATTTTTTACTGTTGCAAATTTTGAATTTATGCCTCATATAAATATATTTGGTGCAAAACTTAGTTGCCTTAAGCTGTAACCCTTTAATGACATAACTAATTTTAGTCTTAAACATTCTTTTCCGGAAAACACTATTTACGACCTATCCTCAGGATCCAAAATGATCAGCTGATTGTGCGCTCCCTGACAGCACTGCAAATACACTAGGAAGCAATTGCTCTGACTCCTGTGTAGTGGCCCAAAGTGAAGTAGATAGTGAATCCAGCAGCACTCAATTAAAGATCCCCTTCTAATAATCCTGGGGAGAGGCAGTTTGTCGTCCACACTCAGGGGATCATGGACCTTTAATTCCTAATGTACTCCAATAGAAAATAAAGAAGTGGCAGCATCAACCGTGTATAGCAAAAAATAAAAGTAGATCCTTATTGTTCCATATTATAAAAGCAGGCAACGTTTCGACCGCAAGGTCTTTTTCAAACCTTATATTTCCCGTGTAGTAGCCGTGTTGTAACTGCAGGCACGGCTCCTATTGAATTCAATGAGACCTCACCCTGAAGACTCCACATGTTGCCCAGTGTATAGTAGGTTATAGTAGGTTTTACCATTCATTTAGCTGAAGGATTAACTGATTTCAGCATTCACTTAGTCGAACATTGTTTACATTCCTTAAGAATATTATATTTGGACATGCGCAGATAAGAAGAGGCTTTGCCTCACAAGTGATGACAGAATGGCTTTATAATGAATAATTAGTAAAATGTTATGTAGCATCATCCATAGTATGTAAGTTTATTTCACACAAAGGAAAAGTGTAGTCCACTATGAAATGGTGCGGAGACGTCTACTCTTAACCTCTGGGATTGACGCCCCCAGATTGTTGACTGCATATGGATGCCGAGTTTGATATTGTTTTGCTTCTCCGGATCTTGTTGATATACTATTTGTATATACTGTTTGTATTATGTCTCTTGGATATTTTATATCTCTCTTTGATGATATCTCTTGCTATCGTGTATGTAAACTTTATTACTACTTAGGCTGTCCACGTGAATCAATTTGTTCTCAGATCTCAGTTCTTAGAACTCTCTGTAAAACATTTAGAAAACTTGTCTTTCTGTCTAAGTGATCACCTTTTTAGTATAAGCAACGACATGTGCAGAAGAAATGACATAAGTTAGATTTTTTTGTACAAGAGACTCTTGCTACATGCTATGCTATCTTGTTCTTGAGATCTCCCACTCAGGAAGCATGATAATATCTTTTGAGAAATAATACAATTTTTAGACTATTAAAATCAAAAGGAGGAGAGGCGTGGGATCAAGTAGAACTGTAAGTTATGTTCTGACTGTGCTGACAGAGGCTTGAGGTTAGGAATTATGTAGCACATATACTGTAAATTACTTAGCATCATGTCATTTTCCTTATCGTGGCGTAGGTATTTATAATGGTGATTATGACAGTGATCCTACTCAGAATTCTTCTGAAACATCCATTTTTCACACCATTAGTGTTTTAAATTAGCATTTTGGTATATTCTTCTACAAATGAATGTCCAAAGTATTAGTTTTGATGCACTTTTTGCAGAAATGCAGTTGGACATGAACTTAAGTCACTTGAGTTGCTACTTCCTTTTATGTTGTATATTTAGAAGTGCATCTCGCCAGTGCTTCATCTTTTGGTTGAGTAGAACCTGATAATAACAGCCTGTACTTTATTGATTGAATTTGCATAACGCATCATTGGTTTCCTCAAAGTTTAGAAAAGCAAATTGTTGTAACACTATAACATCTTACATCTGCCTTCATTGTTGATCATTGAACATTTCAAATCTATTAGAATCATAGAGTTGAAAGGGATCTCCAGGGTCATCAGTTCCAACACCCTGCTCAGTGCAGGATCACTAAATCATCCCAGACAGATGTCTGTCCAGCTGATGTTTGAAGACTTCCATTAAAAGAAAACTCGCCATCTCCTATGGCAACCTGTTCCACTCATAGATCACCCTCACTATCAAAAAGCTTTTCTAATATTTAATCTGTGACTACTCCCCTTCAGTTTCATTCCATTGCTTATAGCCTTTCCTTGTGCATATGAGAATAGGGCTGATCTCACTAGACTCGGACAGCCTTTCAGATATTTTTGGACAGCTATTAAGCCTTCTCTCGATCTTCTTTTTTGCAAACTAAACATTCCCATATCTTTTAACTGTTCCTCATAGGACATGGTTTGCAGAGCGCTCACCATTTTGGTAGCTCTTCTCTGAACTTGCTCCAGTTTGCTGAGGTCTTTTTTTTAATTGAGGTCTGACCAAGGAAGAGTAGAGGGGGTTAATTACTAAATGTAATCTAGACTCTATGCTTCTCTCAATACATCCCAGAATTGTGTTTGCCTTTTTTGCTGCTGCATCAAATGTTGACTCATGTTCAGTCTGTGATCTATTATTATACTCAAGTCTTTTTCAAATGTGCTACTGCATAGCCCGATTCCTCCCATTCGCTGTGTGCCTTTTTCTTTTTTTCTTACTCGATATGGGACTTTGCATTTCTCCTTATTAAATAACATTCTGTTAGATGCTGTCGATTATTCAATCTTGTCTAGATCTTTTTGAATCCTCTCTCTCTTCTCTAGTGTTAGCTATACCTCTTAGCTTTGTGTCATCTGCTCAGTTTCCTCAATTCCCTCATTAAAATGTTGAATAACACTGGGTCCAGGACAGAGCCTTTTAGTACCCAGCTTGAGACATTCTTCCAATTGGATGTGCAGCCATTTATGACCACTCTTTGAGTACGATCACTCAGCCAGTTGTGAATTCACCTAACAGTTACCTTGTCGATCCCATATTTGGTCATTTTTTCAATAAGGATTGTATAAGATACTTCTTCAAATGCTGATAGATGCAAAAGATATATTATATTCACCGCATTCTTCTGATCAACCCAGTCCATGATTCTGTCATAGAAGGAAATTAGGTTAGTCTGGCGTGACTTGTTTGTTACAAACCCATGCTAGCTCTGGTAATTACTCCATTCTCATCCAAGTATTTGCATACATGCTGTTTAATAATTTGTTTAAAGATCCGGTATAGAAGTCAGGCTCACATGTCCGTAGTTTCCTGGGTCCACCTTCTTCCCTTTTTTTGCAGATAGGAACAACATTTGCCCTACTCCAATCGTTTGGGGCTTCTTTTGTTTTCCAGTAATTTTCAAAGATTACATCTAGTGGTTCAGCAATTACCTCTGCTACTTCCTTCAGTATCCTAGTATGTCATCCATGTGGTCCTGGAGACTTGAATTCATTTACGTTAGCTAAGTGTTCCCTCACCATTTATCTGCTTATGGATGACCTGTATCATTTCATTCCCCTAATAGCACAGGGAAGATCAGTCGATGTTACATTTACTTCTGAGAAGTAATGTCTGAAGAAAATTACAATATAGTGGGAGTAACGGAAACATGGCTTGGTGATAAATGTCACTGGGCGGTGAATTTACAGGGCTAAAATCTCTTCAGAAGAGACCATTGGAACCAGAAAGGGGGAGGGGTGTGTCTGTATGTTAAATTGAACGTAATGCTGAGGCTATGAGAAAATATGGGTGTAGGAGATGAACATGTGGAATCTCTGTGGGTAGAAATATAGGGAGAAAAAAAATAACAAAATTCTGATAGGGGTCTTCTATAGGAGACCAAAAATAACAGAAAAAACTGAAAACTTATTATTCAGAAAAATAGAAGAGATGTCCAACCGCAATAAAGTAATTATATTATGGGAGACTTTAATTATCCAGATATAATATGGGAAGACAAAACCTGCAAATCTCACAAGGGTGATAAGTTCTTAAGAACAATTAAAGACAACTACCTTTCCCAACTTGTGCAGGAGCCAACTAGAGGGAGGGCCACTCTGGACTTATTATTAACTAACAAACCAGACAGAATCATGGGTGTGCAGGGACACTTGGGAAATGGTGACCACAATATAATTAATTTCCAGCTGTCATATAATAAGAAGCCTTATCAGGGAGTGACAAAGAAACTAAACTTTAGTAAAGCAAAATATGATCAGCTCAGAACTACTATTGGTAACATTAATTAAGACAACGTCCTCAAAAATAACAGTACAGACGACAAATGGGAGAAGTTTAAAAACATCCTAATTACCTCATGTGAGCAGTTCACACCCATTAAAACAAAAGTACTATAAGTAGAAGGAAACCAATGTGGCTCAACAAGACTTTAAGGGAGCAATAAATGTAAAAAAGAAAGCGTTTAAATTACATAAACAAGAAGGAAACAAAGAAGCCCTAAAATTATACGGGAGTGTGGGGGGGAACTAGTTATGTAAAGAAAATATCAAAATTGCTAAGGAGGAGGCAGAGAGACTGATTGCCAAAGAGAGCAAAAATAACCCTAAACTACTTTTCAACTATATAATCAGTAAAGGGATTTGCATTGAAAGCACTGGCCCTGTTACAAATAATGTAGGAGAAGCCATAGAAGACAATGGGGGAAGGCAATTCTATTAAATAGTTTTTTCGCAAGTGTATTCACGAATGAAAAAGAAATGTCACACGATATGCAGGGGGATAAAATGAACCCCCCACTAAATATTGCATGCCTAATGCAGGAGGAAGCGCAGAGCCAGTTAAAGAGGATTAAAATCGATAAATCGCTGGGCCCAGATGGAATGAACCCAAGGGTTCTAAGGGAACTAAGTAACGTGATAGCTGGACTGCTATTTTTTATATTTATGTACACTATTGAGTCCAGGGTTGTATCACTGGATTGGCACATGGCCAATGGGGTTCCAATATACAAAAAGGGGTCTAAAAGAGAGCCTGGTAACTACAAGCCGGTAAGCCTCATTTCAATAATTCGAAAAATATTCAAGGGATTTCTGAGAGACGCCATCCTAGAATACCTCAATGGGAACAATGGAATAACTCTTCATCAGCAAGGGGTTAATGAGGGGTCGATCATGTTAGACCAATTCGATCAGCTTTTACAATGAAGTAAGTTCTAGGCTTGACCTGGGAGAGTCTATTGATATCGTATATCTGGATTTCTCTAATGCATGTGACACTGTGCCACAAAATAGGTTGATATATAAAATGAGACAGCTCAATCTGGGTGAAAATGTGTGTATTGGGTAAAGAACTGACTCAGAGATAGAAAACAGAGGGTGGTAATAAATGGTTCGTACTCTGATTGGGCCACCGTTGTTAATGGGGTGCCACAGGGTTCAGTATTAGGCCCCATTCTGTTCAATATATTTATCAATAACCTGATAGAGGGACTGCACAGTAAAATATCAATATTTGAAGACGAGAAACGGATTTCAGCAATATACACTAAATGGGATACTGCTAGGAAAAAGTAATATGGAAAAAGACCTAGGGATACTAGTGGACTGTAGATTTAACTGGAGCAATCAATGCCAATCAGCTGCTGCAAAATCAAATAAAGTGTAAGGTGCATTAAAAGAGGTATAGGGGCGAGGGGTGAGAACATTATTCTCCCACTATACAAGGCACTTGTCAGGACTCACATGAAATACTGTGTACAGTTTTGGATACCGGTTCTCAGGAAAGGTGTTGCAGTGCTTGAGGGGGTTCAAAGAAGGGCAAATAAATTTATAAATGGAATGAGAGGACTGGAATGCCTAGAGAGGCTAGACAAGAAGGGACTAGACATTTTTTAGAGTGCTACGATATTACAGCATATAGACATAGGTGACCAGCTGGGTTGTTGATCTGGATCTTGGAGTTAGGTAGGAAACGTACTGAAACGTTGATCCAGGATTATTCTGACTGCAATATGGAGTCGGGAAGGAATTTGTTTCCTTCAAATGAGCTAAATTGGCTCGTTGGGTTTTTTCTTGCCCTCCTCTGGACCAACAAGGTAGGGGGGGTTAAAACAGTCTGAACTAGATGGATGTTGTCTTCGTTCAGCTTAGCATACTATGTTACTATGAGAGAAAACCGATACAAAATAGGAATTTAAAAGTTAAGTCTTCTCAACATCATTTTTAAGCAATTCAGAATTTTTATCCTGTAAACATTTTTGACTTTTCTTTTGACATATCCCTAAAATTGCTTTTTAAGGATTTTGGCCTCTCTTGCAATACTCAATTCATTATTAGCTTTAGCTCTTCTAACACTTGCCCTACAGTTTCTGCAGACCACATTATATTCTTCTTTAGATATTCCCCTCTCTTTCCATTTGATAAACAGATTTTCCTTCCTTCTTAGCATATGTGTAAGTTCTGTGTTCATCCATCTTGGTCTTATTAAATCCTTCCCATTCTTCCTTCTTTAGGGATTATAAACGATTGTGCTTTGAGCATTTCATTTCACAAAATTTCCCATTCTTTTGCCCTTAAGAACATCCAGCTATTGGATCTTTCCTACCCTCTTCCTGAATCCATTAAAATCTGTCTTTCTGAACTACAAACTTGAGGTCTGAGTCTTCTCAGTGAGAGAGCTCTCTCTCTCTCCTGCTGCCGCCCCCCACTCACCCCCGCCCCCCCCCCCCCCCCGAGCCTGCTCGGACCGGCAAGCAGTTACTCGAGTGGAGCGATGCTCGCTCGAGAATCTGCTTTATCCGAGCGTGCTCGCTCATCTCTAATTTCTGTGTTTTTGTACTGCACTGAGCTAAAGAGCATTTCACACTAAGTGAATTCCCTATTTCTGAAGCCATTAGGTCAATAGCCTCAGATTGGGAACCAAGATCAGTCAGGCCTGCATGCTTATATAACCAGTAACCACTCCAACCCCCATTTGTGTGCCAGTTGCTGAATGCATTAATTATCTACTTAGTTCTGCCACTGGTAAATGGCTATAAGTAAGCACAGGCACTATCATTCCTTCTATTAGGTTATGTGCTTGTATTATTTCATCAGGTTACCTTATTTTGAGGTGCTCCCGGACTTCATTTCCATCTGCTGGCAATACAGCATCTCCCTATACTGTAGGATTCTCTCAGTTCACGGATTAAAGAACTATATAGAGGCTTTTCTTTACAAGAGACTCAGTATACCTGTACTTGGTAAATTATTTCAAGGGACACTTTGATGCTGAACTATTGTATCTAGAGTCTCAAGTCTTTTATTTCACAGTACTGTCTTGTAGAAGCATTTATCACTTCATTCTCCATCATGAAATTTGTATTAAATTTCACCATTCTGGTTTTAAAGTAAGAGCTTGAATACGTAGAGGAAGAGTTATGCATTTGGTCAAATTGGAAAGATTAACGATATTTCCAGGGTATGTTCCTAGAGATAAATTACAGTTCCCAGATATACAATAGAGTATGTTTTATAGATGATAGGTTTGCCGAAAGTGAATAGACTTTAATTGATGCGTAAGTAAGTGATTCATATAGCATTCTGTATTCTATCCTTCTACTTCCTAGATAGGCCTTGTAGCTCTTTAACATGGTTGGCTACTATATTTCATTACATGATCAAGTACAGTCTGGATGCTGGAGCACATATTTGAATTAAGGTACTAAAAAGGATTATATCAGCTAGACCCCTAATAGGGCTTCTTGGAGGAGGTTCCTCTATGAATAGAGGACTAAGAGGGCTTTTTAAGTAGCACTTCCTGTGATTTCTTAGGAGCAAAAGAAACTTGTATATTTCCTTGTATGTATTATGCACAAACTTACTTCATAACTAATTTTAATATCATTTCACACTCAGGCACGTCTGTTGAATACCATGTAGCTTAACGGACTGAACAGATACATTTATATACTGTATATTTCTTTTTGTTATAATACTTTAAATATAGATGCTGTGGTTCAAATGTTTGTTTAAATTAATGAGTGGAACAGGTTGCCACGGAAGGTAATGAGTTCTCCTTCAATGGAATTCTTCAAACAGAAGCTGGACAGACGTCTGTCTGGGATGATTTAGTGAATCCTGCATTGGACTCGATGACCCTGGAGGCTCCTTCCAACTCTGCCATTCTAGGATTCTATTGCAAAATATAACTGTTTATGACCACTTTTTGCCTGTCTCCTCTGGAGAGGAAGAGTGAAACATGCTAACAATATAAATAGCTGGCTAACCGAGAACAGGAGGTCTTCTTGAGCAAATAGACTGTCTTTATGTACCATGCTTTACCTTCATCCTCAGAGAGGAAGAAGGAAGGGGAGGGACCTGTGACTCATCAAACCCAGCCAAGGGAGCATGGTCGCCAGCTAGACAATACCAGGTTGGCGCCTAGAAGGAAAAGACTTCCCCAGAGAGGAAGAGCAGCTGCTCTTGTCCTCATGGGATACAAAAGTGATAGAGGATCTTAACCATACAGCTTATCAGGAAAGACTTAAGGAACTTAATGTGTATAGTCTGAAAGAAAGAAGGGACTAGGCAACATTATCTAAGCTTTTTAATATGTTAAAGGTATAAATAAGATACATTGGAGCTTGGGATAAGCATAGATCTATCCCAAGAGAGAAATAAAAAGGAAATACTATAAGGGCAGCCAAGATAAAGCTAGTGTGCTGCATTTCACATGCTGTGGTGTGGTACATACATGTTGTGTGGGCTGTCCATAGCAGTCATTTAATGATGTCATTTTCTAGTAGAAGTAAGAAAAAGCGATCAGCTGTCTCTTGCCGTTGATATACATATTTGTGCACATATTTCCATGAGCCTGTGCGCTTAGTCATTCCATTGCTCTTTCGATTTAATGACAGTTGAGCTTTCATGAATGTGAATGCATCAGATATTGCCCCTACCAACTTCAACCAGCTGGTGGCAAGATACGATTATTCCATTTATCAGTAATTGTTCCCTGTAGATTATAGAGCATATTTTATGCTATTAATGAAAAACCGAGCAAGATAAATAAATACAGTATGCAAATGTTTGATCAGAGAGCAGTCAAATGCGGAACTAATGCGTCTGTCTGCTATCTTTGGAGCACATGGAGAAGAAACATAAATAAGAACATTACTGTCATCACTGGAACTTAATTAACATGGGCAAACATTTGGAAATATAATAAATCCATATGACTTCTGCACGACCAAACACAATATTTTCACACTCCAATAGTAGGTGTAAAGCCAACCCAAAATAAACTGCAATTCATAAAAACTGATGATTTTCATAGTTCATTGAAGTGAAAACCAATTTTCAAATACCCTTTTAGATTTGAGGTCCCATTCAGTATCCTCATTCAATAACTTAATGACCAAGCCTGTTCTGACTTAAGTGACACATTATTTTTTTTTTGTTTTAGCCTTTCCACCTATCAGCAGCCATAACTTTTTGATTTTTTTTTTCTGACATGTTTAATAAAATGTCTGATTGGTTTTAATTTTGACTTTGATAACAAACAATCTAACAAAACGAATAACACTTAGATTCGTTTCATTTACGTCTTTTATTGAGCATATTGTGTAAACATCCACTGTGCAGGGAGAAAAAATAAGGGAATCCTTGAATTTATTAGCCTATAAATCCCCTTTAGCATAACAAGATTTGTACAATGCTGATGAGGAATTTAGAATAATTCTTCCATGCAATTGTTTCAGTTCATCAGTATTTCTGGAATGCCTTTTGTGCACATCACTCTTCAAGTCATGCCACAGCATGTCAATAGGGTTAAGGTCAGGACTATAACTTGGCCATTTAAAAGCACTCATCTTGTTTTTCAGAAAACGTAAAGTCAGAAAAAGAGTCTGCGCTGGGATGAGGTTTTGGTGTTGGTGTGTAGTGTTCTTTGTTCTCCAAACTTAGCGTTATACGTAACTAATAAAAAGTTTCAATTTTGTCTAATCTGTTAATAGAACTTTTACCCAGAAGCACCTTGGAACATCCCGGTGGTCTTGGGCAAAATTGAGGCGTCAATTATGTTTTTTTTGAACAGCAGTGGCTTCCTTCATGGTATCCTTCCATGAACATCATTTTTGTTCAGTATTTTTCAAATAATGGACACATGAACAAAGGTTTTTACAGTTTGCAGAGTCCTCTGTAGGTTGTTTACTGCTATCCTTGGGTTCTTTCTCACTACTTACTGGATTGCAAGTTGTGCTTTTGGAATTATCATAGTAAAACACCCATTGCTAGGGAAAGTAGCCACAGTTTTGAGATTTCGCAATTTGTAGATAATTTGTCTAAGCATGGATTGATGTATACCCATATTTTTAGCAATTCTTTTGTATCCTTTTCCAGCCTCATGTATCTTTGTAACACATCTCGTGAGGTCATCTGAATTACCTGGATTTATGCATCAGTGCATAGTTCCCACTAACAAATCTTTCTTGAGAAGAACGGATATGTCAGTAACTGGACTTTTTATGCCTTTATTTAATGGGTAAAGCATTCGTAAATTCCACATTTCCAATCTCATCTCCCTAAATGAAACTAATTTTTGCCAGTCAGCGCTTCGAGAAGTCTTAGACACACAGGTCCGCTTACTATTTCTCACTGCACTGTGGATATTTCCTCAATAAAACACATGAATGGTGTAATTATTTATGCATTATTAATTTTGTTAGATTGTGTTCGTCTATAATTGCAAATTAGATAACAATCTGATCACATTTTAACACTAATTAATGCAGGAATCCAGGTAATTCCAAAGGGTTCACTTACTCCTTATTGCAATTCTATGTAACTCAACTGCAATATAAACTGTAAACTATGAAGCTGTACTGCTTCTGCAAACAAAAATACGTGATATCATAATGTTCATTACCTGCAATGCTCTAATGAGCCTTTAAGCTGATTGCCAGTGGCCAGAATTGACAGAGCAGTGAGACACTGGCTGTCAGGATTCAAGAAGATGGCTATGCATCAGAAGATTAATGCTAGAACTTAGCAAGTGACAGATATTGGCATAATAAATTGCAATAGTTCAATTACAGAGAAAAAAAATAAATTAAGAGAAATGTAACAAATTCTAAAGAGACTGTGAGTAATCATATTGTTATACAATTATCCTGACTGTAATAAATGCTCTTTAAATATAAAGTGTCTATATTTAGTATGCCGCAAATTCAGGTAAATTAACTATGTTGTCTTTTCTTTAGGTGCCTTCCATGAACTGATGAGTCCTACTGACCACAATTCGAAGAACTCTACAAAATGAAGCTGCATCTATGCTTTGGCGCATCTTTTATTACTTCTTTTGGGTAAATGAGGAGTAGTCATGTTATTATGCTGACATCTAAGCATGAATTTGGTAGACCTGTGGCTAACACGCTCTCTCTCCATGTGTCTGCTCCTACAAAGCTTTGTTCTGATGATACTGTGCTTTCATTCTGCCAGTATGTGTCCCAAAGGCTGTCTGTGCTCTCATTCCGGAGGCTTAAATGTCAGCTGCAGTAATGCAAATCTCAAGGAAATACCTACAGACATTCCCCCTGAAACTGTTTCACTCTCCTTGGATTCCAATCAGATAACCTCTATCCCTAACGAGATTTTTAAAGATCTCGTTCAACTAAAAGTTCTCAACTTATCCAAAAATGCCATCGAATTTATAGACGAATATTCTTTTAAAGGTGTAGCGGAGACCTTGCAGGTTCTAGATCTGTCGGATAACCAGATTGTAAGTGTCCATGAAAATGCTTTCAATAACTTGAAGGCAAGAGCCCGGATTGCTAACAACCCCTGGCATTGTGACTGTACACTTCAGCAGGTTTTGCGAAGCATGGCATCTAATCACGAGACTGCTAGCAATGTTATCTGCAAAACAGCCGTACTGGATGAACATGCGGGACGGGCATTCTTGACTAACGCTAACGATGCCGATCTTTGCAATCTTCCCAAAAGGACAACGGATTATGCCATGTTGGTCACTATGTTTGGCTGGTTCACCATGGTGATATCATATGTGGTATACTATGTACGACAAAACCAAGAAGATGCAAGACGACATCTTGAATACTTGAAATCCCTGCCGAGCAGGCAAAAAAAACCTGATGAAGCTGATGACATTAGCACTGTGGTATAGTATTTGATGCAGGCTTAGGCAATTTGTGGTTCAGTTGGAGAAATAGTAGAAAACACCAAGTGAGTTGGTCCAACAAGAGCTGGAAAGCCACACGCTGCCTACTCCTGATCTAAGGTATCAAAGACCGGGTGATGATTTTGGTAATAGATCAGATTTCATTAGAACCAACCAGTTTAGTTCTAATGTTTGTTGTAAACCTTATTGCCTTTTTGAGAATATTTACAGTAGCTAATTTTTTGCCACTGTTATCAAACAATACAACAATACAAGATAACCTTTGTCTGAATGGTACGCAATTGTCTCTTTGATGGTATTCCAAACAACTTAATTAACTACGTAGTACGTTACCATAACTTAGAATGCATTTCACTATTTAATATTGAAATATTTATTTTTTTAATTTGTAAGAAAATAAAGGCTTAACTTTAAACTGTGTAACATATAGTTAACTTAATCGATCGTTCTTTAGAATATGACAAATGACTGGGTTAACTGATTTATTTTTATAGGTTAGTAACCATTATGCAAAACTGGTATTGGTTTAAAATACAATATAATGGGCTGAAACACTGCAGTAAGAAATGAATATCAATTCTGCATTTTATTTTTGCTTTCTTATTTTCCTCCCTCCATACAGATAAAGAACTACACTGATCAGCCATAACATTAAAACAACATGCCTAATATCGTGTACAATATCTCGACAGTGCCTCCTATTGGAAGGCAGCAATCCCTAAAGTCAATGTTAGGGATTGCTGCCTTCCAATAGGTGGCACTGTGAAGGTATTGTTTCATCTCCCTTATTTGCATATTACCCAGAGGCCTTTTAAGTCTCCTCAGCCACATCGAGGTGCTCTTTTTAAGGAGCAAAGATCGTGTTTCTAATGTTGTGTAGATCCCCCTCCAGACATCAAAATAGCTCTGTCCCTATGAGGCATGGACTGCACAAGACCTCTGAAGGTGTCCTGTGTTAACTGGCACCAAGACATTAGTAGTAAATCATCCACGTCCTTTAAGATGTAAGATGAGACCTCCATGGATGTGACTTGTTTTTTCAACACATCCCACAGATGCTCAATTACATTGAGATCTGGGGAATTTGGAGACCAAGTCAACATGTTGAACTCTTTCTCATGTTTTTTAAACCATTCCTGGGCCATTACTGAATTGTGGCACATTATCTTGCTGGAAGAGGTTACTGTCATTGGGGAATATTGTTGTCATGAAGCAGTATACTTGGTCTGCATAAATGTTATTCCCTTAGTGGTGAGCCTATTTTTTGCTTTAAAGCCCAAGCAAAGGTCATAGTTGTAAATTCAAGAGCCATAACTTTTTGACATAGCTGTATGTGGGCTTGTTCTTTGGGGGGGGGGGGGGGGAAGTTGTATTTTTTAATGGCACCATTCTGGGATACATATAAAGTTTATTACATTTTTTGGAGATGTTCTAAAAATTCCACCGTTTCAGAAATTCCGCCATTGTTTTGGGGTTTTTGTTTTTACGACATTCACCATTCAGTAAAAATAACATGATCAATTTTGTATCTAGATCAGCATGATTACTTCGATACCAAGTTTATATAGATTTTTAATTTTTTTTAACTACTTTTGCAGAATTAAAACACATTTTTAAAGGAAAACAATTAAACCTGCATTCTAAGATCGATTACATTGTTATTTTTCTGGCAATGGAGCTATGTGAGGCTTATGGCTTAAGCTTTTGGATTGCTTTCTATTGTGTTTTTTGGGGAGGCAAACGAAAGAAAAATAGCAATTCTGGAGTTAGTTTTTCAAAATAATTTTTACAGAGTCCCCCATGTGCGACAATTAACTAAATATTTTCATTGTCTTGGTTGTTAGGAACATTGTAATACCTATCATGTGCTGCTTTTTAAAAAAATTCTATTTTATCCATTTAAATAGGTTTTTTTGTGGGCAAAAACCTTTTTTTTTTTATGGATTTTTTCTTGCTTAAAGTCAACTTTTTTGGACTTTTTTGACACTATTTTGTTAAGGGAAAGTTCAATCACTAGGATAGTACACTGCATTGCTTGATGTAGTGCATTCTACTAAGCCTACAACAGCAGCCTATTAAACCTTTCCACAGGTAGGGTCTATTAAGGCTGGTTTACACGGGCAGATGATCACTCAAAGATCGCTAGAAGGACAGTTTGAGTGACCGCTTTGAGCGATCATTTTGCATAAAAATTAATTGGTATTTAAGTAGCTACTCAGCTACTTAAATACCAATCAGGTGTGCAAATGAAGCCTTCACTGAACACAACTAATAGCCCAAGGCTATTATCTGTGCTCAGATCCTTTGTTCTCCACAGGGAAACAATACTATCAGCACTCCCCGTGGAGAACTACTGATAAAAGTTAGTGACGATTTTTATGTTGGACTGAATTTAACGATCAGCCAGCAGTGCCCGAAAAGCGGACGATGGGCACACATTTACACGCACCGATTATTGCTAAAACGATTAGCGATTTTTTTTGCAATAATCAGCTGGTGTAAATGGGCCTTAAGGCTGAAGTATATGGCAGACGTGGAGGCCTTTGTCAGACTTCCAGCTGCCATGGGAATCCAGTGGTACCTTGCGATCACACTGCAGTGTGCTGATGGGTGACAGACAGATCTCCTCACCCTGTCATCTGCTTAAATGCTGCAGTTGTTATTGATTGTGGCATTTAAGTGGATAAAACTGCCAGGATCTGAGGTTTCTCTGAATCTAATGATTAAACCAGGAGCCTGGCTGTCAGTAATGTCCTAAGCCACCACCTTAAAAAATGTATGTACAGGTAAAAAGCCTATTAGGGAGGTCAGTAAAAAGATGTATTGGCCATCACTAAAGGGTTAAGATTGCTGGTTATTGTCAAAGTTACATCCACATGAATACCAAGACCCAAGGTTTCCCAGCAGAACATTGCACAGAGGATCACCTGCCTCCGCCAGTCTGTCTTCTTCCCATTGTCCATCCTGGTGCCATCTCTTCCTCCAAGTAAGTAATGCACCTGACCATCCACAGGATGTAAAAGATAATGTGATTCATCAGGACAGGCCACCTTGTTCCTTTTCTCCATAGTCCAGTTCTGTTGCTGGCATGCTCATTGCAGGCTCTTTCAGAGGTGGACAGAGGTAAGCTCGGGGAATTTTGACAAAGTGGCTCAGTTCCTTGCAGTTCTTATTTTTTCCTACTTACAACACGTCAGCTTTCTAAAACGGATTCTTCACTTGCTGCTTAATGTATTCCACCCATTGTAGCAAGATGATCAATGTCAGAGGCGTAACTTGAAGCTTCTGGGTCCCAATGCAAAATCTGTAACAGGGCCCCCAACTATAATGCTTTATTCATAGAACTGGGCTCCCTATATGGAGAAGAGAGGCCTTATGGGCCCCCTAAGACTTCTGGGCCCGGCTGCAACCGCATCCCCTGCATCCCGTATAGTTACGCCCAAGATTCAATGTTATATTCACTACACCTGCCAGTGGCTCAATGGTTTTAATGTTATGGTTGATGAATATGTGATTTTATATATATATATATATATATATATACTGACAATGTGCTGGTTGGTACAGAACCATGACTACTGCTACAATGATACTGGATATTTCTGGGTATGTGGGCATTATCAATGAATGTAAAGTGAGTTGTATTCACACATTGACATAAATATACTACCAATGAGATGACATGGGCATGTGAGTATGTGAAGAGCAGCTTGTTTTCTAAAAACTGTAGTTTTGTACAGCCCTAGTACACTACCTGTACCATACAGTCCATACAGTCACCAGTGTCTTAAGCCACAGAACACCTAGTGTTCCCAGAGAGGTGAAGTTTAATATCGTTCTTTTCCCATTGAGAAATAATCAACTATGGGGAACATAGAGAGCCCTTCACATGCTATATGTAACAAAAATCAATTATAGTAATGCAAGTTTCTTGCCTTTTTTATCAATAAAAATCTCAACACAAAATATGGCATATTGTATATTGCTTCTTTATATCTAACGGTGAATTTACATGTTTGTATTTAATTAAACTCACGTATCAGTAAAGCTGACAGGTCCACTTTAAAAATGTTGAATACTTTTGATGATTCTTATTACTATGATTAACAATGCAGAAGTAATTAGCATGATATTCAAAGGAAATTCACCCTACAGTAAAAAAAAATTCTGACATGTCATTGTGATGGCTTCTAAAAGCCAGGCCACTGTTGAATTTTAACTTAAATGGGTTTTCTAGTTTAAACATAAAGAAATGTAACAGCTGGTCATGAGTTAAAATGAAAAAATAATGCATACTCACCTAAGTTCAGTACCCACTAGCTATCTCCTGCTGCTCTATCTGCATCCTCCACTGCTAGAAGTCAGGTGACCATTGCAACCAATCAGAAATTACAGCATCACCTTCCGAACTCCTTGCATCAGCACTCATATTCTGCCAGGAGTTCACTGCAGCTTCTGATTGGCTACAGCAGTCACCTGACTCCCCGGCGGTGGACCACAGCAACAGGTCAGTGGGAGATGGTTAGCAGTGCCCTGGTGGACTGAAGGCAGGTGAGTAGATGTTATTTTTTTAATCACAGGGACGGAAAAAGTCTATATAACTACAGGTAAGCCCTTTTCACAGTAACAGACTAAAATATAAATTCTTTATTAGGGGTATATTAAAAAACATAAATGGGCTAACACTAGAGATGAGCGAACGTGTTCGGCTCCGCCCCTTTTCACCCGAGCACCGAACTTTGCGAGCAATTCCGTGCTCGGGCGAAAAAAGTTCGGGGGTCGCCGTGGCAGCGCGGGGGGGTGCGGCGGGGAGTGGGGGGGAGAGGGAGAGAGAGAGGGCTCCCCCCTGTTCCCCGCTGCTGCCGCCCGCGCCGCCGCACCTCCCCCCGCCGCCCGGCGCCGGCCGAATACTTACGCGCGGACACTGAAGTCCTCGGATAAGCCGGTGTCTGGGTGCGTAAGTGTTCGTTAAGAACACGTTCGCTCATCTCTAGCTAACACACAAACAAAAAAAATATATAAACCAAAAAAGTCAGTTATTTTTTGGTATATCACTGGCCTCCACTCAAAGACCGGATATGTGTGTGGGGCCAGATAGCAGATCAGTGCTACAGGTAAGTGATAGAAAGAACTTAGTCACTTCCAAAACTGGTAAAGATCATGCAGCATCAAGATTTGGAGGTAAGATGCTCCTCCAACTTGATATTGAGATGCTGCAGTGATCCACCAGAGTGATTGCTGTCTTAGACAGTATCCAACATAGGGACGTGTCAGTATCATCCGTTATATCATCTAGACGAGACAGTCCTGATGACACTGGGCTATTATTTAAACTGCCAAGCTGATGCTCCATCCAGATTTTCAGCTTTATAGCTCTCTGTTACCCAGGGAGCCTATACTTTGGCTGCAGTTTTCATAATATATTGAGCCAATATCTCTCAGACCTCCTACTGATAAGCTCCCATCAACTAAGATCAAGCATAGAGACCATACTCTGCATACTAATGCTGGGAGTGCACGTGTATTTCTTTAGTTGATGCCTGAATACGCAATTTTGCTTCTATGCATCTGAGATACTGAGCAATCATACAGATTGCCTCTAAGTCACTGCACTATCTGTACCATCTGACTTCATTTTAAAAAATCGTTTGCTAATTCATTACTACAAACAGTGCTATACGAATGCCTGTCGAATCCATCTGAGCTCCTGATGAACCACAATTTTCCATTGTGGGGAAACGCGTCGAGCACAATTCATTCTAACACTCTGACTATGAGTGTCCGATTGTGAAAAATCCTTATTATAGGGAAAACTCTTTCTCTTTGCCCGTGATTGATGCCAAAGAGTTTGAGATACTGACACGTCCCTATGTTGGATACTGTCTAAGACAGCAATCACTCTGGTGGATCACTGCAGCATCTCAATATCAAGTTGGAGGAGCATCTTACCTCCAAATCTTGATGCTGCATGATCTTTACCAGTTTTGGAAGTGACTAAGTTCTTTCTATCACTTACCTGTAGCACTGATCTGCTATCTGGCCCCACACACATATCCGGTCTTTGAGTGGAGGCCAGTGATATACCAAAAAATAACTGACTTTTTTGGTTTATATATTTTTTTTGTTTGTGTGTTAGCCCATTTATGTTTTTTAATATACCCCTAATAAAGAATTTATATTTTAGTCTGTTACTGTGAAAAGATGTTATTTTTTTATTTTAAACCCTCTAAAGAGGTATGATTTGCCCAAACCAGTTTAGTGATAGACAAATATTTTGGACATCCGTGATACAATTCTTATATAATTGATCCATTATTTTTTATGTCATTGTGACGTGATGGAAATCTCGTACTGGCTATAGAAAGCAAAGCGGCTGCTTTGATTTAGAAGCCAAATACTGAACTGTCACATACGCACTCTCATGACAAGTGACTCGGGTGCAACCGCTAGGGTGGATATATCTCACCCACTTAATCGTGCCCACAACTTCCATCAGACTTCCTGGCCTGTTTGGTCAGGTTGGACATTGCTATCCAGTATAAAAGAGTGACCCCCTACCAAGTTCAAAATACAGGGCAGAGCACCCCACAGGGTAGCAAGCCACGCAGCTAGATGTAGTGTGAACTAACTAGAGGTGTGTGTTCACCCAACGTTGTGGTATAATGCACATGACCAGACATGGTGCATGTGTACAGGAGGTGCTGCCAACCCAAAGATGCTACTTAAGACACCGGCTGTGGGAATTGTCTAGATGCAACAAGCTGAAAGGAAACAGCAGGGAACGCTCCTTTACAATCTTGATAGATGAAGAAAATGGGAATTATTTCTGAAGCCTTTTCCACCAGATTTGTGGCATAATTTGCATGACTTGCTCATGGCTGCCTCTCATTCACATGTGATTTTTGGTTGCACTGTGTCTTTGACGCAGGCGGATGAATATTGCAGTACCCGTGTGAAAGAGCCCTTAGAAAGATGGGTGTGCGTACACAGGAAGTAGTTATGGCTGCATCCCGCTGTGTGGCCCAATCGTGGAGGTGCAAAAGAGAAGTCAAGTTTTACCCCTTGAAGGCAAAGTCAGAGGGGCATATTTCTGCATGCACCTATGAGCCCCCAAAAAGCGTGTCTAATAGAACTGCTGGTTTCCAATGGTCTGTTCGCATGTCCGTTTTTTACAGGCGCAAAATATTTACACCTGCAAAAGATAGGACATCCGTGCGCCAGTGAGGTCCATGCTGCTCATATAAAATCCCAGCAGGGAGTCCCCTTATCACTGAACACTGTGACAGCACTGTCAGTGTTCACTGACAAGGTGACTCCCCACAGGGATGAAGGAACCCCCTGCCACAGCTGCCACGCAATGTTCTCCCATTTGCTTTCATTGGCGCCAGCGCTTTAAAAATAAGCCCTTCCCTGAAAATCATCCCTAGTTGTAGGGAAAAAAACCAAAACATTGCTCACCTCGCAGCACTGTCCGGGCTCCAGCGTGTTTTCTTTCTGCAATCCCGGCACTGATCTAAAGCACTTTCAAGAGGTAGGGATTTAAAAATCCCCGCTTCTTGAAAGTGCTGGTATGATTAGCTGAGCGCTCAGCCAATCACAGGCAGCGCTCAGCCATTTATTGAATGACAGCTGAGCGCTGCCTGTGATTGGTCATAGTGCTCAGCTATTCATTGAATTCTATTCCTGCTTCTTGAAAGTGCTTTAGATCAGTGCCAGGATTGCAGAGGGAAGACGCGCCGCAGGCCGGACAGTGCTGGTACCGTAGGGAAGTAATGTTTTTTGCATTTTTTTTTTCTACACCTAAGGATGATTTTTCAGGGAAGGGCTTATATTTAAAGCTCTTCCCCAAAAATCACTGCAAGGGTTACCTGCATCATAGTCCACCGGAGAAAAATATAAATATTCCTTGAATGTCCATTATCACACGATTCTTGACATAGTTGCTTTATATGAAAGTTGTACTAATTTATGAGGATGCAGATATCCCCTTACAAAATGATGGCTTGGTATAATAATTCTTTTGCAATACATTAACTTGAAAATGTGATTACATGTATGATGGGATTATAGACACGCCCAGGACAAATACACTATCCTACCAATAGTAATTGGACACCTGAGCAAGAATCAAAAGTAATATTTATTTCCTATGTTAATATTCAGTAAGGCCTCCTTTTGCTCTAATGACATTGGATACGGATGGTGGATGTTTCATGATTGGATTCACCTGCACAGTCCCGATCTGTACTCTACTGAACATCTTTGGGATGAACAAGAACATCGGGTCGGAAAATATGAACACAGTTCATCTTCTTTGAGTGATCTCACTAGGCATTTATAGGATGAGAGGAGGGTAATACCAGCTGAAGTGTATTAGGCATTAGTAGAAAGTGTGCCACGGACAGTGTCCAATGTTATTAGGGCCAAAGGAAGGTGTCCAATTACTTTTTGCAGGATAGTGTATGTACATTCAATATGGATATTCCATATAGAAATAAACATAGACAATGGGGATTAATAAACTCACAGATTTGCTTATGGTAAACATAAACTAGATTCTGCTGCATAAGGTTTAACCAGTAACACATTTTTCCATCCCTGCCCCCTTACCTGATTGCCTGTTACATTCTGGACATATGTATATTTCAGTCACTTCCATGCAGTTCAGCCTCCTGTCTGCTCTTTGTCAGGCACTAACTCGCTGCTGAGATTTCTTCCTGCTCCCTTTCTTTATACTCTTCTAACACCCCCATGATGGACCAGCATGGCATCACATGACCAGCTGTAACCAGTACCATCTCAGCCTGCTGGGAGAACTCTGCCATTACCTTCTGTATTCTCCTAAATAAACAACAGTCAGGGTGCCTACCCACTTGCGATTTTTTTTCCTGTGATGTTTTGCGTTTTTTCTCAAGAGCAATTAGTATAGAATGTGTTCTTGTCCATCTGGGGTTTTTTCTCAGCTGAGCCAATCAGGGGCAAGTCTGACTCACACCCCCTTCACACCCACTGCAGGCCGGCCGTGCTGAACTCCATCTGCCGAGACCAGGAGAGTATATATATATTTTTTATTTTTACACTTTTCTGGATGAATTGCAGGGAAGGGCTTATATATTTAAGCCCTTCCCGACAATTCATCGTGCACTCGCCGGCAGCCCATTGCTTTCAATGGAGCCGGCTGTATTGCCGGCTCCATTGAATTCAATGCGCTGGACAGCTCCGGCCGTTTCTAATGAAACGCGGCTAGGAGCAGATTTTTTGGGCGATTTTTTTTGGCCCCGGTCACGCGATTTGCGGATGCGCATCCGTCATGCGATCCGCAAATCGCACGAAAAAACGCCTGTGTGACTAAGGCCTAACAGTGTGACAGCAACCTGTAAGTTTCAGATAGAAAGGAATAACTAGCCAAGGAAATACTAGTCGACTTATATATACTGGAAGGCTAGTTATGTAAGGAATGAAAAAAAAAAATCACTGGAGCAGCCCTTTAAATCAAGGCTTTTTTGTATTTTTTAAATAAAATTTTGGTGGTGTTTCTTCTAATCTTACATGTCACCATCTATATAAAAATTATCCTGAAATCTTGGAGTTCTCACATAGATCATTGAGCCAAAGGCTGTCACTTTCTGATCTGTAGAGTTCATTTTCTTAAGCATTTTTCACGTTACCACAGGCAAGATTATAATAAAAAGCAACACCTTTATTACAAATCTGGAGACAGAAAGCAAAGGATCCACCATTGATTAAGTGGTGCACAGGACTCATTCCCTCCCCCTACCTGGACAGTACCCTTAACATAGATCACAGAGTATGTACAGAGCACTCTCCCATGGAAGTCACTTGCGGGACATTCACAATTGAAAAGTTGACAGTTTTCTGGGGCTGTTTTCTCTCACTGTTATTTGGAAGTTCCTCTGTTTTCTCTCTCCTCGTTGGAGTCAGAGCCAGAAGTGAAGCTTTCTATTACACTTATGGCTCCAAGCCCACTGGGGGCATTCAGCTTGACTACACTGACAGTCATCTGGAAGATCAGCTGATCAGTGGGGATCCCGTGTGGCAGATCCCCATCCAATCAACTATCGATGACCTATCTTGAGGATAGGTCATCAATAGTAAATACATGGAATACCCCACTAAGGACTCCTTCACAACTGAGAGCGTCCATTGGAGATTCAACTAGAAATAAATAGCACAGCATACAATGCACTACTTTCCAGTAAAATGACGGACTCAATGGGGTCCAGCAAGCTTTTGTTGTCTGGTGCATGATGGATCAGGCACCTCCGTTATTTTCATTGGTCTGCTCCGATAATGGAGAAAAACAACAGAAGTTGTAATGGCATGCTAACTCTGATGTGAATGACTTTTCCTGAAATTTGACTTACTAAACAGTAGAGATGAGCGAGTATACTCGCTAAAGGCAATTGCTCGAGAGAGCATTGCCTTTAGCGAGTATCTCCCCCGCTCGAGACTGCAGGTTCGGGTGCGGGGGAGCGGTGAGTAGCGGCTGTCAGCAGGGGGGAGCGGGGGAGAGAGAGGGAGAGAGATCTCCCCTCCGTTCCACTCCGCTCTCCCCCGCAGCTCCGTGCCCGCTGCCGGCACCCAAACCTGCAGTCTCGAGCGGATGAGATACTCGCTAAAGGCAATGCTCGCTCGAGCAATTGCCTTTAGCGAGTATACTCGCTCATCTATACTAAACATCTATTGATAGCATTCTAGAGTGTTTTATGCCTTTTGGAGAACACCTCATTGCACTTACTATTTTTGTATCTTTTTGACAATTCTCTTTTGTGTTCTGGTACAAAGATTTTGCTTGCCACAGCTTTGCCGCATCCTCTGTGTGCATATGGCTACACATAATTTCTATGTTATTACATGTGCAATTTACACCTGCCAGTAATTAAACAAATGTGTTAGGGTACTATTACATGAGCGCCATTATCGCTTGTGTAATACCACTAATTGCCTGGCTGCATCTGCACTTGAAGGTTCAGCCCAGCAGTTGTCGGGAAAACACGAATGCTAGCGGCAGCCACTAGCGCCTGTGTAATAGCAGCCTTAAAATATCTATTTTCACATAACTTCCAAGATATTTTAAATCATGCCATTTAAAAATGCTGGAATGTACAAAAGGAAGCAACAGGTGCACATGAGAGTGGTTAATTATTGGCAGCATTTTTTTGGCATCAATGATTTCTCAGTAAGTAAAATTATATGCTGCTGTTCTTTTTTGTAAAACGTTGAAAGCTAAACAAAATCTGCAGAAGGCAGAAAAATGTAGAAAAGGTCAGTTTTGTATATTTCAATTAATTTGGGACAAATTTGGTATTTTTTTACTTTTGGACATCATCAGTCCTATTTTTGACTTTGTGTAAAAATTACTGCAATCATTGGCTAAACATTTAATTATAGGGAACAGCTGTCGAAGCATGAGTTATAAAATGGCACGTAACTTCTATGGAATTATCTCTATTGAATAAGAGGATTGATGCTAAATACATGATTCCTCCTTTGTAGCTAAATCCATGATAATAAAAGCTGAAATCAGTCATGAATCCTAGGCATTATAACACGAGGCGAAATTACTTTGATTTGTTTAGTTACACAGAGATATACATGTGAGTGGTTGAGTTCTGGGCTGAGATTGTACAGCTATCTATCTATCTATCTATCTGATAGCCACATGGATGAATAGATACATATCTATTAGAAATGAGCGAGCACGCGCGGATAAGGTAGTTACTCGAGCGAGCATCACTCTTCTCGAGTAACTGCATTCTCTTCCGAGCAGGCTCGGCGGGGGGAGAGTGAGAGAGATCTCTCTCTCTCGCCCGCTACCCCACGCCGCCCCCCCCCCCCGAGCCTGCTCGAACGAGAATGCAATTACTCGAGAAGAGTGACGCTCGCTCGAGTAACTACCTTATCCGAGCGTGCTCGGTCATCTCTAATATCTATCTATAGGATGGCCAGATGGATGAATAGATACATATCTATCTATACAATAGTCAGATGGATAAATAGATACTAGAGATGAGCGAGTATACTCGCTAAGGCACATTACTCGAGCGAGGGAGCCAGCGGGGAAGAGCAGGGAGGAACGGAGGGGAGATCTCTCTCTCCCCCCGCTCCCGCCGCAACTCACCTGTCACCCGCGCCGGCCCCCGAATCTTTAGAGACGAGCGAGGAGATAGTCGGCTAAGGCACTACTCGCTCGAGTAATGTGCCTTAGCGAGTATACTCGCTCATCTCTAATAGATACATATTACATGGTTCTAAGAAATGATATCTTTATTTCAAATTTTTATAAAAGTTCTTTACCTTGGCCACCTGACTGACTCATCAGAGAACTCTTGTATTTAGCAAACTGCATGAGTCCTTGCCAACTCATTGTTTCCAGTAAAAGGAAGCTTTTATGAGAGATTTTTTAAACAAACCTTAGTGCTCAGTCAAAGGAACAATGAATAAAAGTAGATTCCTCAAATAAGATGGAATCTAGGAGGTATTCAGAAGTTGCTCTAGAGCATATGTGCTATTTGCAATTGCTGCATTAATAGCTTTGTAGTGCATATATGTGAAAGAATAATCATTCTTAGTGCTACCTATTGCAAGGTCGTTACCCTGTGAGTCAATATCGAACTTAGTAACCGGCCTTGCAACATGACTCGAGATGTAAGTCAAGCCATAAATCTTATGTACAGACAGATGTTTTGATTTCCTTGCCTTTCATCAGTTTATAGTAGGGTTCTGGTTGGCTGGAGGTGGGGCCAACAATGTGAGTCCAGGCATGGGGGAAGAGGGTAAGGTTTCTCCTTATGGAAATCACTGCTAGGGTGTAGGGAGTCTTATATAAGTGATGCATTGCTCCCTGGGGAAAATCTGTGCAAGTCAGTGATGGAATAATTCCTCCAAGTACTGTCCATTGGAAGGTAGCTACTTCAATATCTAACTATTTAACAGGTCTTGTAACATGACTAGTGTTCTTGCCTTTCATCAGTGTACATTAGAGTTTTGGTTGGTTGGGTGATAAGCAATGTCACTTCTTGGGGGCCAAGATACACTGCGTCAGAGAAAATGACACATCATGAAGAAATGCTAGACATAAGACAAAGCTCAATACATAGGTAGAGAACTACATTCTGAAAAATTGATTAAAAGTACGAATAATTACACATCTCCTTTTACCCAATAAACAGGATGAATGTAATGTGGCATTGCTCAAATTAATGGTCAAATATTGTCCTGTGGTAGCTTTGACCATATGGTATTGACTATAGTCCCTAGTTCACCTTTATTACAAAGCTGTGCAATAGCATTCACTCGACTCGCTGTGTGGAGCCATACATTATGCAGCTGTAAAATCATGTTGGGTATGCCTTGAAGATATGGTAGTTCAACAAGTTGTATCACTTAGCGTAACTGCAAACTGTCAGTTTCTACCTGATGCTAGAGGTGATTGGTTGTTGATGCTTATGGCACCCCAAACTATGACTCCACATTGACCAGGTGTGTGGCCCCCCAAAATGGCAGAAGTATCCGTTGATTGCCACATCATCTCCAGACCCTTGCTCAGTAAGCATCATTGCTGAGACAGAATCTTGATTCGTCGCTGAACATCACACTTAGCTCTGGGACAACACCACTGCAAGTGTTCATGGTGGTGCATGACTATAGTCGAGTGTATGATTTATGATAGTGGTCATCAATTTCATATATAGGTTGAAACACATTAATGGTCATTAACTAAAACAGAAACAGCTGTGTAGGAGGCTTAAAACTGGGTGAGGAACAGCTAAACTCTGCTACAAGGGTGAGGATGTGGAAAACCGTTTCATGTCACAGGTCATAGCAAGACTGAGCACAACAAAAGGATACAACATAGTTATCGTGCATCAGAAAGGTTTATCTCAGGCAAAGATTTCATATCACACTGGGATTTCAAGATGAGCAGCAGATAAAAGACATATCATTCTTACTTTGCTTCAAAATCGGAAGATGTCCAGCAGTGCTTTCAGCTTAGAACTGGCAGAAACCAGTGTGACCTTGGCACACCCATCTACGATTCGGAGAAGTCTGGCTAGAAGTGGGTCTTCATGGAAGAACTCTTTGTCAAAAAGCCAAACCTTTGATGTAGAAACAAGGCCAAGCGACTCAACCATGCACAAAATCATACAAACTGGTGTGCAGAAAAATGGCAGCAGGTGCTCTGGACTAATGAGTCAAAATCTGAAATATTTGGCTGCAACAGAAGGCAGTTTGTTTGCAGAAGGGCTGGACAGCAGTACAATTATCAGTGTCTGCATGCAACAATGAAGCATGGCGGAGGTTCCTTGCAAGTTTGGGGATGCATTTCAGCAAATGGAGTTCGGGTTATGGTCAGGTTAATGGTGTCCTTAATGTGGAGAAAGGCAGTCAGATATTTATCCATCACACAATACCATCAGAGAGGCATCTGATTGGCTCCAAATTTATTCTGCAACAAAACAATGACCCCAAACATACAGGAAATGTCATTAAAGGGGTTGTACCAGAATTTTAAGTAATCCCCTATACACAGGCCGAGACCCCTGTCAATCTCAAGAATAGGGGTCCCGTGTCTCCCATTTTCCTCACTGCAGGGTCACTGCACCACCCGCAGTGAGGACAAGTGTAGCAACACACCATTCACTTTCAAGACTGCTTAGATACCTGAGTGGCACCTGCTCAGGTATTTTCGTAAGTCCCATTGAAATGAATGGAGCACTGATCACGCATGTGCAGCAAGTGCTCAATTAATTGAGACATCACTGCAGGGGGAGCAGTGAGCCCCACAGTAATAGGAGAGTGGGAAACGGAAGTTCTATTCTTGAGATTCGGTGGTAGTCTCAGCGACAAGACACCAGCCAGTTATGCCCTCTCTTGTGGATAGGGAATCACTTAAATTTTGGTACAAGCCGTTTAAGAAATATATTCAGCATAAAGAAGAACAAGGAGTCCTGGAAGTGATCACATGACCCCCACAGAGCCCTGATCTCAACATCATCGAGTCTGTCTGGGATTATATGAAGAGACTTTAGCAAATATATATATATAGGGTGAATGAAAATGAAATAAATTTAAAAAATAACTTTTATTACCAATGGTTTAAAATTAGAGATGAGCGAGCACGCTCGTTTAAGGCAGATACTCGAACGAGTATCGGTCTTCTCCAGTAACTGATTACTGGTCCGAGCAAATGAGGAGGGGCGGTGGGTGGGGGGGAGAGAGAGATCTCTCTCACTCTCCCCCCGCCCGCTCTTCTCCACCACCCACCGTCTCCCCGCATTTGCTCAGACGAGTAATCAGTTACTCGAGAAGACCGATGCTCGCTCGATTATCTGCCTTAAACGAGCGTGCTTGCTCATCTCTTTTTAAAATAAATGATCTACAACATTTAAGAAATAACAGTACTGCCAATGCAGTCACAGACCCCTATAAACCAACCTCAACCAAACACCGGCTATATAAATCACAAGAATCCTCAATAGGTGAAAATATCCACAGCGGCACTTGTGAGATAAAAATTTGATCTTACTGCAAGAAAGATGATGCCATGCAGAGAACAGGAGGTAAGTAGTTGCATCTGAATATTCGGTCCCATATGGCAGTGTAGAGGTTAAACAACTTTCATGGTCCAATCAGCCAGGCTGGTTCAGCATAAAAGACAATATAGAATGTAAACCATACTAGCCCTATCACACACTAGGCCAGAAGATACGGTGTAGCTGCCCTAAAAAGAGCGACCACGTCTGGGGTCTGTCCCTAAATAAATATCCCTAGGAAAACCGTAGTAAATGGCAGCAAAGAATAATTCTATGTGCATTTGTTACCTGTGTACCCACTGTTTGATATGCCACTGTCTACTTTTCTCTGATGAACCCAGCATGCTAAGCGGGTGAAATGTGCCGGGCATCAGTATGGCATTATTTTAATTGAAAGTTGTTTAACCTCTACACTGCCACTGTGGATATTTACACCAGATGGAGATTCTTGGGATTTACACTCCAGATGTTTTGTTGAAGTTGGTTTACAGTGGTCTGACTGCACTTCTCTTTGACATTTCTTAATTTTCCGATTGCATGAGTTAAAGGCAGTTGTGGTGCTTACCTACTTTCTGCTTACTCTTCTTTCCCCCTTACCTCCCATCTTGGAGCCATATAGGTGGGTTCAACACAGCACCCTTGTATTTAGTGGATCTTGCAGCAGAAAGGTTCTTAGCACTTGTCTGATGAAGAATTTCCTGAACTCCATTAAGGACTAGTAGAATTAAATCATATGGTGAGTTCTCCTTCAATGGAAGTGTTCAAACAAAGGCTTGGACAGACATCTGTCTGGGATGATTTAGTGATCCTGCACCGAGCAGGTGGTTGGACCCGATGACCCTGGAGGTCCCTTCCAACTCTACCATTCTAGGATTCTATTCCAGGAATATATATGTAACTTTGTCTGTGAGAGATGTAGCAGCAGCTATGGTATTAATATAAGAAAGGGCCAGTATCTATATGTACATAAACCACCTATCTATGGCTTAAACGTATATTACAGTTAGAACATATTACTTTGGCAATAGAGTGTATGCATCACACTTGAAAAGTATGACATAGTTCCTTACTTATTGTTAGACATTCAATCCAAGAAAGTACTGTTACGGTAGTTACTTACACCTAATGTGATGTGCAGTACATGTAAATAACCTTATTGGCAAGTATTCTCATATATATATATATATATATATATATATATATATATTAGAGGGGAACTACATGGAATGGCCTGTAGGGGTTGACAGACAAGCATTCTGGTGCCTGAGATAAGAGAAAACACCTACAGATGTAGCAGGAGGTCGGATAAAGGTGTCGGTTCCTGCTAGATTCAGGGGAGAAGTGGTCTGGAAGCCAGAGAGAGAGAGGTCCAGAGAGACCTGAACTCTGAAAGACTGATTGTGTGCCTCAGGAAAGTTGGGTAGGACGTGTCCTGAGGAAAGCTGCAAGAAGTTTCCCTGAAAAGTGGTTGAGAACCACAGTTGGATTGTTAATTATTGAAACCCTGAAGTAAAGGACATTTAAGTTAGTCGCTAAAGAGCTGTGCTGAAGCAGGCTCATATTGCTGTGAAGATGTAAATAAATAAAATTTGGATTTTAACCTGTTGGTGTCTACTTGTGATGTGATCTCAAGTTGCTTACAATATATATATATATATACATATATGTGTAAATATATATATATATATATATATATATATATATATACATATACATATACACACTTGGGTGGTGCAGAGTGCTAAGGCAACAGAAATGCAGTCCTAAGCTCTCGCTCAGAGCCTGAACGTTCAATCCCTGCATGGTTCAGGTAGCTAGCTTAAGGTTGACTCATCCTTCCAAGGTTGGTTAAATAAGTACTCAGCTTGGTGGGGGGTAAAAAATAAATTAGCTGAAAGCGCTGTGGAATAAGTTGGCAAGATTTATTTTATATATATATATATATATATATATTCTTGATTCGTGCCCAACACAAGCACATGGTATGTTATTCATACCCATTGGGAAAAAAGCACTTAGAAGGAGTTGAAGAGTTGTCCCCTTTTGCTGCAAAATTCGGCATGCAGTTACAATTTGGGCAGATATGTAAATGATTACAGATTTAGCGTGATTAGATGAACGGCCTTGCCACCTGCTCATCCTGTGTAATAGGACTTTTGGTGCTGTCGAATGCATACATAATATAATGTTTCCTTACATTACTTACACTAATAAGAGTGAAAGAAGGCTAATGCAATGACTAAATATGGTCTCCAGGAAACCCCTACTACCAGGACATGTTTGCTTTATATATATATATATATATAGATATATATAGATATATATAGATAGATAGATAGATAGATAGATATAAAAAAATCATAAAAGCGGTTCCTTGTTTAGATCACGAATCATTCACTCCTTGCTTCTTCCTAAACACTGATCTATTGAGCCTGATTTTAGCAATTTACTAGACATTTAGTAGCTAACTTTATGTTGACTGCACATTTTATTAGAATTAGACATAGTTTTATAGCTTTCTAAAACATTTCTCTCCGTTTGGCTAATGGCTGATGTTCATTTTCAGATTTGCAATGATTAGAGTGAAAACATGAAAAAAATTAACATTAACCAATTATATTTTTAATGACAGCTTGGAAGTCCAAGAAGGTTCCGACTCAGGTTTCTGCATTATTAATAAGATAATTTCTAAACTTGAATTATAGAGCTGCCCTGCCTGATGGCTGAAGTATTACGACAGGACAAAATCACTAGTGATTCTCGTGACCTTAATACAGGCGTAACCCATCTGTGCACACAATTAGTCGTTATTATCCTCTTTGAAAGCCTTTTGAATGTCACATTTAACTATAAAGGCAGGGAGACACTTAATCAGATAATTCTGTCCATAGTGGTCATTCATTATGTGATACTCATTTTAGTTCTGCGATGACTGTATAAAAGGAATGGGCAAGGAAGGTTAAATAGATAATGAATTCTGTTGGAAATGTTTGGTGTACCTAATAATAGATAGCATGCAAGGTGATTGTGTCCTACCCATTGTTTCCTACAGGACTATATCTTTTTATAGTTGTTAATGCCAGAATGTGCTTGTTAAATGGTTTCACGGACAGTATTGGCATCAGTAGTGACTGATTAGCCAATATTGCCTTCTCCAGCAACAAGGCAGTTCATATACTGTACATCTCAATGTTATATGACAGCTGGTGTTGTACACACAAGGGTGAATATCAGATAATGTAAGTAGACTTCTAGGAGATACACTAAATGTAAACCTAAAAAGGCCCTTCGGTGTACAATAAAAATGTGAAAACCATGTTAAAAAATCAATCTTTTCTGCTGAAATATGATCACTTAAAGTTACAGGCCCGCAGCCTATGTCTGCACTACTGAGATGTTATGTTGATGCTACATCTTCTCTGATTTCTATCAGATGCAGTATTATCAAGAAACTACTGAATGATTTTCAGATTTTTTACCGTATGCTAATTTTTTTTCAGATAAGGCCACTTAAAGGGGTATATATAACTTATTGTTGCTACTAATCCCTTAGTGACATCCTCTATACATGTACTGTGTTCAGGGATAATATGGTGCAGGCTCAAGAGCTGAGCCTGCTCCAATTGCCTGTTCTCATTTAGCTGACACCAGCAAGCCGTGGCCACAGTTGAAGATAACTCCATTCTCAGCCATTTAACTCCTCAGATGTTGTGGTCAATAGAAACCACAGCATCTAAGAGGTTAGCCAGGGGATCCACACAATGATTAAATGCCATGGCATTTGGGGGCCTAGTAAAAGCCACCAGATCTGCCATTTATTTTATATAGCACTCGCATTCAACAGCACTTTGCTGCACTTGATATTGAGTTTAGTCCCCACTGTGGATCACAATCTAAGTTCACCTACATTCAGAGTGTGGAAGTAAACCCATTAGAGATGAGTGAGCGTACTCGGTTCAGGTGTTTTTGCACTCAAGCACCGCTTTTTCCGAGTAACTGACTACTCGGACGAAAAGATTCGGGGGGCGCCGGGGGTGAGCGGGGGGTTGCAGAGGGGAGTGTGTGTGGGGGGGGGGAGAGTGAGAGAGAGCTCCCCCTGTTCCCCACTGCTACCCCCCGCTCCACCACGCCACCCCCCGGCGCCCCCCGAATCTTTTCGTCTGAGTAGTCAGTTACTCGGAAAAAGCGGTGCTCAAGTGCAAAAACACCCGAACCGAGTACGCTCGCTCATCTCTAAAACCCATGAAAACACAGTGAAACCATAAAAACTCCATGCAGATGTTGGCCTTGGTTGGATTTGAAGTCTGAACACCAGTAATGTTGTCATCATAGTTTCATTACACCCTGCCAGAAGAGAGGATAATGCTGAAATCAGAGTACACTGCAATGGTGAAGTATTGCAGTGCATTGCTCAAGCGATCAAGTAATCACATGTTTAAAGAGTTAATATGGTTATATTAGGTTATCCTATTAATGACATCTGACTTCTGGAACCCCCACTGATTGCCAGAACAGGGGTCATGTTTTCTCTGTGGGACTAGCATTGAATAGAGTTGCAGCTATCTCTGGCTCTCCTATTAAAATAAATGTTGATGTGATAAATTTGAAAAAGTAATTTATACAAAAAAAATCTTCTTGACCTCTTGTGTATAGTGATACCATATATGTGAACTTTAGTTAACCTATTAAAGGTCCCCATTTTTATTCTTTGGTATCTGCTGTCCTTTGCTGGTAACTTGGCTCACTTTGGCTGCTGTGTTTATCACTTTTCATGTTATTTTAACTTCCTGTCACTTCATTAGGATCTAACTGACAAAGTACTGGCCCAATCTTTGTACTTGCAGAACGCTATACAATGAGATGTGCCACTAAGGTGGAGGATGTATATAAACATCCCAGCTGCATGGTGCATGTACAGATGGTGAATGCAAAGGGGGTTAAACACGAATTAACTATAGCCCCCTGACCCTCTAAGATGGGCATCTAGCCCCTCAAACTTGGTCTGAGTTAAAGCAACCCTCCAGTCTTGGACAATTAAAGATGGCTGAACCAGTTCTCTGACTACCTGATGCAATTTGGGCTTAATACGCTTCGGTAGTCTAAGACACTATATGCTGCTCTGATTGGCCAGCACTGCTCATGTGGACAGCACTGGTTAATTAAAGCAGGAGTTGTGTCTTATACTAATGATTCATACTAATTCACTTTGTGCATTAGGTAGTCAGAGAAGCTTCTGCAGCCATCTGTGTTTCTCCAGGCCAGGAGGGTCACTTTAAGAGCCACGTGGTGCTTTGACATGCATCCGTTTGGCCTCTGACCATCTGAGTGATGGAGTCCTGGGCTCTGCCATGCCCCTACTTCTATAAGGAAACGTAAAAGCGTTCAAGAAACTTCTACACTCTGTTGAACATCCAGGTAAAAATTTCTTCAGCTGGAAGCAATTTTACTTTCCATTTCGAGTTTTACCTTTAACCCTTTCCAATCCACTGTCTGATGTCTTCCTACATTCTGATTGAAGCTTGTACAGCTCGAATGTCAGAAGACGTCCGATAGGTTATTCTTACCATCTATTGCCAGCCACTCCGCTGTCGGAGCCTCTCTGGCACACACACACTGGCTTTAGCCAGCAGATGGCACTGTTGTATAACAGCAAAAAGAGAGAGCCTCGAATCCAAACCCTGAATCCAAAATTGGATTGGAAAGGGTTAAAAATTGCAGAAAAAAAGTATTTACTGTTGTGTGGGCTGTTATTAAGATCAACTTTACAAGTAAATCAAAGTAAGTGAACTATGCATTCCCTGTGACTTAATACTGAAGATCATATAGTGTCCTCCAATGAAAAAAAACGATAGTTTGATTCGATTTGACGTCTTTTGATGTTATTTAATGTTTCTGTTGATAAAACATATTATGGAGTCAGCTAATATATTGTTAAACATGAGATGACAAGTAGCAGTTTGCACTCTCCTAAAATAAATGCATTAAGCCTATAGTGCTATGCTGCTCATAGAAATGTCTGTCAGACCATTGTAGTACGGAAGACAGTGCCAAAGGGGAAAATAGTTCCATCCAAGCTGACAGTTTAATTACTAAAAGCTGGTCTGCACAGCCCCATCACATCTAGGACAATATAACTATTTCAGAGCCAAGACATTGAGCACACTGCCTCACAAACAAAATAGCACGCCATGAAGATATTGCCGAAGCATTATGCAATATGCAGGGTATGTTCTGAAAATTGATTACGATTTTGGCCAATCATGTGATCTGAGATCCTCATAAAAGGGGAAATCCAGTCTATGAAACTTTGGCCCAATGTCCACGGGCAAATGTGACTGTACTGTGTGTATTCGGCGGTGAGCCGTAAGGACCCTATGCGCTACATCGAACCCAGAAGTGTAGAGGTCGCTCAGATGCTGCCACCGGAATAATACAGGAACGTAGGACTCACCGGCCGCATGGAATCCGAGGACATTGGGCCTAATTTTAGGGATGTTGTCACGCCTACGGAAATTGCCTTGTGTCATTCTTTTTTGAAGACCGTCACAATGCACAGATTGACACTTCTGGTGTAATGCAGAGGATAAGGGTTAAAACGAAACTTTTTTAGAAAATGTATTAAACGTTTCAAAAATCAAACTCTGTGTTAATTTACTAAGTTCTGCACTAACCGTATAATATATATAATCACTAAGTGCTACACTGACATGATATAGCTGATGTAAAACCTAACTATTGTAACAACACGTATATACAAGTAAGACCCTAGGCGTTTCAATTGGATACATTTCATCATGGGTCTAATAAACCAAAGTATTATAAAGAATATGAAATACAGAAGAGTCAAGGAAACCTTTACATCTATGCTTTAACAAGTATGAAACAGAGAGGATTTATCACATTACCCTGTTGTTTATGGGATGAGCCTTTAATCCAGCTATATAATATGAAATACAGATTTGTGCATTTTGACACAATTTTTGATGCAGATGCACAACAAATTTTACCCTTTCAATTGATGGTGTGAATCCTGCTGTGGAACTGCACTAAACTTCGCGGCAAAATCTGCACCAATGGTGTGAATTTTGACACTTTTTTGGTGCAGAATTTGACGTGGATTTTGGTGCAGATTTTCTGCTGCAGAAAATCCGCACCAATTCGCTAAGTGTGAATGTACTCTTTTGTAGCTTTTGCTTATGGCCACCTGCAGACAGCCGGTTCGGATCCCCTGCGAGAAATCTCGCAGCAGGACCCGACTCGCGCCCCTGAAGAAACCAGTGCGGCTCTCACCTCCCTCGGCTCCGGCTCTGTGATGTGCTGGCTGCCGGCCAACCGGCACATGCGCAGAGCAGAGCCGGGGCACCGGGAATGACATTTCTGTGCGGGTTTCTGCGAGACCCGCACAGAAATAGAGCATGCCGTGATTTGTTTTCCGTGTGTATTCTCAGGCGGACAAATCGCAGCTGTGTGCATAGGATTGCGTTTTGTAATGCAATCCTATACAGGTGGGCAGGGGCGAAAATTCTGCGGGAAATCCCGTCGCAGAATTTCCGCCCGTGTGCAGGGGGCCTATAGCTGCTATATTAAAGGCGTAGAAGATACTATCTGCCTGTTATATTGCTTTTAATTGCAGCTCCTATAAAGGACATAAAAAAATAAAATATAAAAATATTGTCTGCCTGTTATGCAGCTGTTTGATTAAAGCTGCTATACTAAAGACATAGAATATGGCATCTGCCTCTTATACGGCTTTTATTTGCAGCTGCTGTACTAAAAGGCATTAAACTATCAGAGCAGTCAAGGCTGCCATCAATGCCAGACACTATGTTGCTGCTAGGATTATTGTAGTCAGAAAAGATGCTTGCATCCTAGCAAAAGATGTTTTTTAGAGGAGCGTAGTAGATAGGGACAGGAGTGTGTTAGTACCGCTATGGTGTGTTGAACACCTTGAGTATGGTATTGGGTTTACCTGGGTTATACCGTATATACTCGAGTATTAGCCGACCCGAGTATATCCCAGCTGGCGTCTGTGTCTGTGCGGCAACCTGTGTTAATTCTCCCCGCTGTCATCCCCGCCGTTCTCTCTGCCTGGCTCTGTCATCTCTGTCGGTGCTGTGTAAGTAAGCGCTGTGATTGGACTGAGCGCCAGCCAATCACAACCGGCACTTGATCCAATCACAGTGCTCACTTACACAGGGCTGACAGTGGAGGATTTGAAAGCCCAGCAGCGAGATGACAGCAGGGAAAATTCTAAAGCAGCTTGCGATTGGCTGTGAATGATCGAGCGCTGACTGTGAATGGCTGGCACTCGATCCAATCACAGCGTTGACGGTGGGGGATGACAGAGACGAGCAGAGAGGACGGCGGAGGAAAACAGTGGGGAGATTTCCATCAGCTTGCCGCATTGCCGCCGGGAACACAGGAATTCAAGCAGCTTGCCGCACCACCGCCGGGAACACAGACGCTGGCTGGGAGGTGAGTATGGAGGTGGGTTTTTTTTAACCCTTCCCTGACTCGAGTATAAGCCAAGGGGGGCTTTTTCAGTACAAAAAAATGTGCTGAAAAACTAGGCTTATACTTGAGTATATATGGTAGTTTAATGACTTTTAATAATATAGCAGCTGCAAACAAAAGCTGTATAAAGGCTGAATGCACACGGACGGAAATTCCGCGGTAAGATTTTACACAGAATTACCGTCGTTGCACTCTGCCATAAGATTGCATTAGTTTATGCAATCGTATGCAGACAGATGTGGTTTAACCTCGTAAAAACATGCGCGGTAAAAAAAACGCGGCATGTCCTATTTCAGTGCGAGCCTCACAGAGGCTTGCATTGCCGTGTCGTCACTGACTCACTGGCTCTGCACAATGAACGCCAACCAGCACATTGCACAGCAGAGAGAGAAGACGCCGGATGGGTAAGTGAGAGGTCAATGCAGGGACACAGGGTCGTATCCGGTTGCAAGAATCTCGCAGTCGGAAATCTGACCTGGCCGTCTTTCAATGAGGCTGGCGCTGTAGCCGGCCCCATTGCTTTCAATGGGATGCAGGCAACCCCTGCAGTGATTTTCAAGGAAGGGCTTGAAATATAAGCGCCTCCCTGAAAAATCATCCCTAGCTCGTGTAAAAGATAAAAAAATATATATACATCACCTTCCGATGCTGTCAGGGCTCCAGCACGTCTTCTCTCTTCTATGCCAGCACTGCTCTAAAGACCTTTCTAGTGGATGGGGATTTAAAAATCCCCACCTCCAGGAAGTGCTGGTTTGATTGGCTGAGTGCTCAGCCATTCACAGGCAGCTCTCAGCCAATCAAAGACAGCACTCAGCCATTCATTGAATGTTGGCATGGAAGAGAGAACATGCGCCTAAGCTTCAACAGTGGCAGGAGGTGATGTATATATTTTTTTTATTTTTTACACCAGCTTGGAATGATTTTCAGGGAAGGGTTTACATTTCAAGCCATTCCCCGAAAATCACTGCGGGGGTTGCCTGCATCCCATTGCTTTCAGTGGGGCTGGCTGCAGCGCCAGCTCCATTGAAAGCAATGGGAGAAGATCGCAATCCTCTGCCACAGCTGTGACAGGGGATTCCTCACGGGGAGTCTGCTTATCACTGAACACTGTGACAGTGCTGTCACAGCATTCAGTGATGAGGGGACTCCCCACAGGGATATTTTACTCGCAGCACGGACCTTGCCGCTGCACGGATGCCCTATCTTTTTCCGGTGCGAGCATTTTGCGCCTGTAAAAGATGGACATGTGAACACTACATAGAGAACCAATGGTTCTATCAGACGCGCTTTTTTTTGCACTCATAGGTGCGCGCAAAAAAACGCTTGTCTGACTTCGACTAAGAGGTAGATACTATCTTCCATGCCTTCACTATAGCAGCTTAGAACCAATAGCTACATGAGAGGCAGAAACTATTTTTTCTTATATTTTATGTCCCCTATGTCTATACTATAGGAGCTGCAAATTAAAGCTACATAAGAGGCAGATTCTACCTTCTTGGCCTACAGTATAGCAACTGCGAGCATACGTTGCATAAGAGGCAGACATATCTTCTATGTTTTCAATATAGCGGCTGCACACTACTGAAGTTGCATAAGAAAACTCATCCAGATGTTGCCCTTGGTCAGAGTTGAACATACCACTACAATGGTGCAAAGCAGCAGTGCTAACAACTGACTCACAACACCTCTGCTTCTTGCTCTAAAGGAGGAGAACAGAAAGTATAAACATAAAAATGCCCCTCCAGATGTTGACCGTGGTCAGATTTGAACCATAGTCATCCAGCTAGGCAACAGTGCTAATGACTGACCCACCGTGCTTGCTCTTATTTCTCCTTCTTACTACTCCTTTTTCTTCCTCCTCCAGTGGAGAAGAAAAAAATGAAGACAATGGAGGAGAAGTCCTACTTGTGCAAAGATTAGCAAATTTTGTGCGTGTTTGCACCCTGCTCTGTACTTTACTAAAAATTGGGTGGGTCTTAACAAAAGGGGCATGGCTTAACAGGCCCATCACACTTACTATAAATTATGCCAGAAACCAGCATAAATTATAGCTGAAATCTATGCCAACTCATAGCTGAAATTAAGCGCACAGACTGGCCAGGCATGGACCTCTTAGTAAATTAGCTCATTTCACACTGGATGTGTTTTTACATAGACCGGCATAGAGGAGGAGAACAGGCAGAATAAACACAAGGAGAACATAAAAATGTCCCTCCAGATCTTGCCCTTGGTCAGATTTGAATCATAGTCATCAAACTAGTCAACAGTGCTAATGACTGAGCCACCAGCTTGTTCTTCCTTCTCCTTCTTCCTCCCCCAGTGGAGTAGAAAAATATAGAAATGGCGGAGGAGAAGAATAAGGAAAAAAAGTAGTAGGAAAAGAAGAAATATAAAAAGGAGAAGTCCAACTTGTGCAAAAATTTGCAACTTTTGCGTCTGTTTGCACCCTGCTCTGTACTTTAATAAATATGGGGTGGGGCTTAACAAAAAAGGGGCGTGACTTCACAGGCCCATTACACTTGCTATAATTTACACCAGAAACCAGCTTAAATTACACCTGAAATCTATTCCCGCTCGTCGCTGCCATAGATTGCAGTCAGGCGCACAGACTGACCAAGCATGTGCCTCTTAGTAAATTAGCGCATTTTACTCCGGATCTGTTTTTACACATACCGGCATATAGAATGCGAGTCTAAATTAATTCCCCCCGTAGTTTGCATTATTTTAAATGTTAATTATACTATTTAATTCTAATATCTTTATTTTTAACCTCCGTCCAATCGTGTAGCTTAAAGCAGTCATTGTGTTATCGCAGAACAGCAAGTAAAACTTGTAGCTAACATTATAGGATTATAGTCACGGAGGAGAAGAATTGCTGTGTTTCTGCAGAGCATGTAATCAGACTTAAGCAAAACCTCTCTACACAAAGCTTCAAACTGCATAATTTGTATTCATTTAACCTTTTTCCAGTAAACCCCTTATCTGGCCAATTCCGACACCAATTCAGCTTACAGAGAAACAGAATGATACTATCAAGATTGTATAGCCACCCTATAGTTTTACATTACAATTTGGAATTAGTCGGAGATGCTGGGGGATTAATGTGAGTACAGCAGTGGTCCTGGCAGGCAACGGGTAAAAACTAAAGAATGAGTCACAAGTCTTGTTGTTCCGTAACAGCCAACAACACAGATTGAATGGATCGTGGTTCACCGAGAGAGAAACCCCCTATAGTGTATGTTGATGTGTGCAGGAAATCAAATACAACCGCCGATATTTTCCCTCTTCCAGATGTCCCCTTATTGCATCCCCGTCTCACAGATATGTCTGACCTTTGTGCAGACTGTAATATTAGACATATAACATATTGTTTATTTATGTAGGAGCGGCTTCAGAGCTTGGAGGATCCAGTTATTTTTGAAAATCTTTTTGAAACCATCTAGTGACAAAGCCCGTTTGCGCCTCAATAACCAACTAATTTTTCAGGTTTTTTTTATCGTTGCATATCTAGAGCCATAACTTTTTAATTTTTTCGGCATGACAGGTTGCATTTTTTTAATGGCATCATTTTGGGGTATATATGTACTGTATAACTTTTATTCATTTTTTTTTGGGGGGGGGGGAGGGTTAAAAAAAGAAATTCTGCCATTTGTTTTTTGGATTTCCTTTTTACGGCATTCAGTGTTCAAAATAGATAATGCGATAACGTTTTACTCTGGGGCCGCACGATTCCGGTGATACCAAGTTTATCCAGTTTTTTTGTTTTGTTTTTATGTTTGTAAACTAAAAACCCTTTTTAAAGATTTGCTGTTGTGTTGTCGCCTTCCAAGAGCCATAACATTTTTATTTTTCCATCGGCGGAGCTTTATGGGGGTCTGTTTTTTTCAGAATGAACTCTAATCTTCATTTATCCAATTTTTGGAACAAAATGTTTTGATTGCTTTTTATTCCATTTCTTTCTAGAGGTTACCATAACAAAATCTGCAATTTTTTAAAAAGTATTTTTTGTTTATCGCAGAATTCGAAGACCCCTAACCTTTGCTTTTTTGCCAACATTGCTGTGAAATGTTTTGGGATGAGTTGTACTTTTTAATAGGAACATTTATTGATCCATTTGATGTTTTGATCACTTTCTATTCCATTTGTTGCAAGGCGAGAGAGGCAAAATGAACTATTTTCGTCATGTTTTTTGTATTTGTTGTCATGGTATTCACTGAGCTAAGTACCAGCGCTTAGCTCTGCCCCCGCCCCTCCCATTGCAAATAGTGGCATGGGGCGGAGAGGAGGCGGGAGCTCAGTTCCTGCTCCTGGCTCTTCCATCTCCCCCCCCCCCTGCAGACAAGGACACCGTATATCGGCTCGGCGTGAAAACCGAGCCGATATACGGTCGTCTAAGTAAACCCTTAGAATGTTTTCACGTGCCTTTCATTGCAGCATTTTTATGCCTATTTTTTAGCCAAAACTAGGAAGTGTATAGCACATCTGGTGTTGACTTCAATAATTTTTTTTTTTTTTTAAACTTCATAATAATTGCACATGTGAAAGCACCTCAATAGTAAAATAGACTCAGTAAAAGTCTTAGAACTATATTACACTACAATGGATTTTTTTTTTAGAAGTAATTAGATAAAAAATAACATTAGAATCAGTCTTAAAAGTATCTCAAAGGCTTTCAAAGCATCTAAGATGCCATCAAGTCACTTTGAGAATAGGTGGAAAGACTTATCAGGACTTAATGCCCATTTACATACAACGATTATTGATCAAAATTTGTTTAAACGACTGCAGATGAACGATAATCATTGTGTGTAAACGCACACATCACGCACTTTTTATCTGAACAATGATTTTAAGGTGAGCTTAAAATCTATTGTTCGCCTGGAGAGAGATAAAGTATCTTTCAGTGTTCTCAGTGGGTGCCAGAGATTACATTGTATTCTGCCGGCAGCCCCAACGAAAACAATGCAGCTGTGTGCAGAGCCCAGCCCAAACATCTCCTGGAGGCCCCTTTACACACAAATGAGGATGATAAAGTGTTAATGGACATTATTGCTTTATGCAAAATGATTGCTAAAACTTTTAATCTTTCAATCGTTTGAAAGATTTTCTTTCCGTGCAAGCGGGCCTTAATACTCTGATTGGGCCACCTTTGCTAGTGGGGTGCCAAAGGGCTCAGTATTAGGGTGGTTTTACACGAGCATGTTTTTGTGCATACATAGGTGCATACATAGGTGTGCACCTATGTACGTGCAAAAACACGCGTGTATGAAGGTCCGTGCATTGCCTTCATATGGAGGTGCAGCTGCTGCCGGCGGCTCCATTGAAGGTAATGGTCAGCTGTCACCCCTGAATTGTTTTTCAGGGAAGGGCTTTACAAATAAGCCCTTCCCTGAAAAACAAAAATTTTAGTGTAAAAAAAAAATACTTACCTGTCTGCCGCTGCCATGTCCTCGCGGGGATGAAGAACATATCTGCTGCATGCGGCAGAGGTTTTCTTCATCCCCGTGAGGAAAAAGAATTCCCTGCTGCACCTGCCACATCTGTGATAGATGCAGCAGAGGAATTCTTTATCCCTGCGGAGGATAAAGAATTCCCTACCACAGCTCTCACAAATGACAGCTGCGGTAGGGGATCCAGCTGCCAGCATCCTGTAATTGTTTTTCAGGGAAGGGCTTTACATATAAGCCCTTCCCTGAAAAACAAGAAGAAATGGTGATAAAAAAAAATACTCACCTTTCTTCAACTGCCGGGGCTCAGCTGCATCCAGTCGGCTCTTCTCTGCACTGCTCTGAGGAGTATTCAGCAGCTGGGGATTTAAAATCTCCACCTGCTGAATGGGCTGCCTCTGATTGGCTGAGCACTGTGACCAATCAGAGGCAGCTCTCAGCTATTGAATGACAGCTGAGAGCTGCCTCTGATTGGTCCCTGCACTCAGCCAATCAGAGGCAACACTCACCCAGTGAGCGCAGGAACCAATCAGAGGCAGCTCCATTGAAGACAATGCATTCCCTATGGTGCACGCATGTCCTATCTTTACATGCACGCACCTGTAAAACACGGACATGTGCACACACCATTGGGAATGCATTGCTTCTAATTGAAGCGTGTTTTTGTGCGCGCCTATGCACACACAAAAATACGCTCATGTGAAGCCACCCTAAGGCCCCATTCTGTTCAAAAAATTTATCAATGACCTCATAGAGGGACTGCACAGTAAAATATCAATATTTGCAGACGATACAAAATTATACAAGATAATTAATGCAACGGAGGACAATGTACAGCTACAAATGGACCTAGATAAGCTTGGGGGCTTGGGTAGAAAAATGGCAAATGAAGTTTAATGTATGCATATGGGCAAGAGAAACGGATGTCACCAATATACACTAAATGGGGTACTGCTAGGGAAAAGTGAGATGGAAAAAGACCTGGGGGTACTAGTGGATTGTAGATTTAATTGGAGTAACCAATGCCAGTCAGCTGCTGCAAAAGCAAATAAAGTGTTGGTGTGCATTAAAAGAGGTATAGGGGCGAGGGACGAGAACATTATTCTACCGCTATATAAGGCACTTGTCAGGCCTCACCTGGAATACTGTGTACAGTTCTGGTTACCGGTGCTCAGGAAAGATGTTACAGTGCTGGAGGGGGTTCAAAGAAGGGCAAGTAAATTAATAAATGCAATAGGAGGACTGGGATATCCAGAGGGGCTATCGAAATTCGGATTATTTAGCCTGGAAAAAAGATGGTTAAGGGGGATCAAATACCTATGTATAAATACATGAGGGGACGATACAAGGATCTCCCCCATCATCTGTTTATACCCAGGACTGCGACGGTAACAAGAAGGCATCCGCTACGTCTAGAAGAAAGCAGGTTTCATCACCAACATAGAAGGGGGTTCTTTACTGTAAGAGCAGTTAGACTGTGGAACTCTCTGCCTGAAGGCGTAGTGATGGCAAAATTCATAGAGGAGTTTAAGAGGAGACTAGATGTCTTTCTAGAGTGGAAGGATATTACAGGATATAGACATTAGGTGACCAGTGGGGTTATTTATCTCAAATGTTGATCCAGGGATTACTCTGGCTGCCATTATGGAGTCGGGAAGGAATTTTTTCCTCCATCTGAGCTAATTGGTTCGCTTTTTTTTTTTGCCTTCCTCTGGACCAACAGGGGGAGGGAGTGGGGGGTTGAAACAGGCTGAACTAGATGGACATTGTCTTCAATCAGCCTAACATGCTATGTTACTATGTAAGTGAAGGAATATGAACAGTGGCAAATCTTCTTGCAAATAAACAGCCTGTCAAAATTATTTTAAGTGAGGAGATGCACTACATCCAGGAAGTCTCACAACTAGTGACAAGCGAACTTTTAAAAAGTTTACTCCAGCCAAGTTTGCATCCAGCATGAGCTAGTGCCGGCACTTCAGGTGTTTTCCTTGTTTGGCTCTTAAAACAGCTGAACAATGGAAACGATGTTCCCAGGAGGTGTAAATGTGGCTTTATACTGTATATTTTAGAGAACATTTGACTTCCCAGTAATAATGGCATTGTTTGCATCTGAAATTGTCACTTAAATAGATGTTAATAAAATATAGGTCACTTTACATCAGCAAAACAATGGTGAAGTACTAAGCAAAGCAGCCTAATGTGCAAATGTTACATTCGGCAAGTACAATAACTGCAGGCGTGGAGCTCTCGGAGACATGTTATACCCAGCATGCTGGTTTCTAATGATATACTGTATTCCTGAAGCTCAATTTGTTGGGAACGATTTTATCGCTATCAAATCTATATCATTAGAACTAAAAAGAACACACCATCCTGACGAAGAAACATTACCCCTTTCATCTGCAACATTTCTATCTCCAAAATAACACTTCATCTCCCCTGGCACCTCTTGTCACCACTGGTAGGAAGCCTTAATAAGATGTGAAGCAAGGAATTCATCTGTTGGCTTGTTGCTTGCACGGTTCACTTTGGTAATCATATTTCAAAGATCTCAACTATGGAGTTAAAAAATAATCATATTTCAACAGCATTAAGATTTAAATAAATGATCCTTTAGTTACGGCGGAAGTTACATTTTTCATCTGGTCTGTTGCATTCGAGTTCAATAACTCTTTTCTGCTTTATAAGTACAGCATCCATCTATCCAATTACAGCGAATTAAAATATAGAACTTCTCCTGTAACTATCAATAAATATTAGTTCATGAAAGACAACTTGCTAAGTGAATGTTAGGTTTTGGCAGATGGAAGGCACCTGCCTAATATTGAAATAGATGCCTATTCGGATAAGGAAGAAATGACTAATCACAATGTAATACGCTTGAAAGATAAACAGGTCAGTTCTATGGTCTCTCAGGAAAAGCTTAGTCTAGAAGTAGGTACAGAAGAAATGCAAATCTTTCCATTATACTTTCTCTTCTTCGTTCCACTTCCGGTTATGGCTTAGGAAAACCTACTGATAAAAAATACTGATGTGTGAATAAGCCCTTAAAGTCGTGGGAGAGAGGGGGAACGCAATGACCGTATGTTGGTATCAGCGATCGCTTGTTTCATTATTTCAGCATACAGATGGTCATGCAGTCTTACTTCTAAAACCTAAAACCCCAATTTCCGAATATAAAGCTGCAAACGCTAAAACAAAATAAAAACAACCGAATAAAGAAAAAAAATCTAATAATAAGTTGTAATGCGGCTCCCGTCTGTTGACCTGCGGTTCACTCATCTCATAGCGTCTTGTTGTTTTTGTTTATGAACAGCTAAAACATCTAAAGTAATAACTGAGCAACCTCAAGATTCTCTAAGGATATTTTAAGAACTCGTGGGAGACTTTTTGAACTATTTCTATGTTTCTGACAGCATTTTTGATGTATGTTCATCTCTGTGTGTTTTAGTTTCCCGTTTGTTCTTCTCCTGCATTGAGCAAATGATAACACTGATAAATATATTCCTTGCAATGAAACTAGTTAAAACTCTATCATAAAGTGTGGCTATTATATATATATATATATATATATATATATATATATATAGATATATATATATATATATCTATATATATATATATATATATATATATATATATTTATATTTATATATATTTAATTTGCTTATCAACAGCAAGGGTAGAAACACGGAGAGGAGAACTTCCACTTACCACCCGGTAGACCGGTAGTGTTCCATTACTCAAAATACAACTCTTTACAGTGAGTAAAGAAAGAGGGATGAAGAACACTAAGACTGTGAAACAACATCAAAGCTGGTGGAGAAACCCCAATATCGGATCCATCTTAAGGTTTCTGAAATATACAACAATTAACAAAGAACAAGAGTAGAAAAAAAGGACAGAAGAAGGTAAAAAGGAAGGATGAGAAGAAGAGGGGGTTATACAAATGAAGGGGAGAGGAGAGAGGAACCAGTGCGGAAGAGAGAAGGGAGTTAAGTATGGATGGGCATCCATCAGATAACCAACTTTGTTTGGCAGCCACATAGATAGGCGATGATACATAAGAAGATTTGACTGCATCTGCATGGGAAAACCTGTACAGGCACCGGAAAATCCTAAAGATACTTTGGCGCTATTTTAAAGGTAGTAAGTGCACATGCCAGTGTGACAAGTGAGAGAAAAGGGGAAAAGAAGTGAAAAGAAATAAATATAAGATGGCATCCAAAATACAAGCAACATTATCTGATGTAAATAAATAACTGGACCAGAGCCCCACACCAATATATCTTAATAAGTGTGTACATACAAAAATAAAAAATGTACCAAATATCAGTAAATTGTATAATAGATACATACATAGTACAAACACCTACCATAAAATATAACACCCAAAAAAGGAAAAACTACATTTGGTCCCAAAAATAGTGTCCATACGGGTCCAACAAAAGACTGCAGGAGATCATAACAAGTTAGATGGTAACAACTAAGTGGAGCACCAACACAAAGGATTTGGAAATTCCCCCCAATTCTTCCATATTATGGGTAAATAAAGGTACCAACAAATGTCTAAGGAGCATCAGAAAAATTACAGTGGGCAACAATGGGTAAGATGGTAGAAATGACATAAATAGTGTAAAAATAGAAGTTATGTAAGCCATCTGACTGCTGGCCAGTGATGTGTGATGATGAATCAGACAGCTAACTATTAAATCATTATCACAAAGCATGTTACATTTAATATGTGTTGTAGCCACATTGTTAATTTTCACTTCATCCTCATAAAACATGGCAGGATGGCCGTATTTTGAGCAGGTGTGAAATTTTAATGAGTATTAATGAGAAGGAGAAATCGCATGCTAACGAATGAGTATTTTCACCGTGTTACTGAAAAACCATGACACCGTCAAAGTGTAAAAAGTCTGCTAGCTACACAAACGCGAACCTTGAAAAGCTAAGATTGATCTCAAGCATTAAAAATCTTAACCGCAGCACAACTGACGGCAACACTGGATCTGAGGAACAAAGCTTCGTAAAGTCAACAGTGACGTACACAGAAGAAGCACTAAAACATGTTGTTTGCAATCCACTGCCCAACTAATAAAAGCAATACTTCTGATTTAGGGTCTCCTTGCTGCTCCTTTAACCCTTCTACTCTGCACTTCGAAATCTCAAGGAAATGGAATTAGACATCCTGGTTGAGTAAAGAAGTCATTCTATCCACCATCGTAAACAGATGCATGTCTGAATAGAAGATTGGAAACATTGGAAGATTTAAGCCCCTTTTACATTAGATAAAGGATTTTATGTTTAAAAGAAATATCAGAACTTGACACAAAAGAAAAAGAGAACATTTCTTACGCCAATTCTCAGGAATATAATGTATCAGGATTTTCCTTTTGATAAAAAAGAGGCACAGAAGAAGGGATCTCCAGTTCAGTACTTGAAAATGGGCTTGTAAAAGCCGTAATCCAAAAAAGAAAAATTCAACTCATCACATAATTGGCACTAAACACTACAGTGCATTTGAAAACCAATGCATAGCTCAACGGTTTCCATATCTCCCATTAACATTTTTAGGAGATACAGAAAGAGCTGAGTAACCACTGATGTTACTGCTCCGTGTTCTGCAAAGTTTCTGCTGGGAATGAAGGACGCGGAACTAGTGGATGAGCGAGCACTAGAGATGAGCGAGCACCAAAATGCTCGGGTGCTCGTTACTCGGGACGAAATTTTCGCGATGCTCGAGGGTTCGTTTCGAGTAACGAACCCCATTGAAGTCAATGGGCGACCCGAGCATTTTTGCATATCACCGATGCTCGCTAAGGTTTTCATTTGTGAAAATCTGGGCAATTCAAGAAAGTGATGGGAACGACACAGCAACGGATAGGGCAGGCGAGGGGCTACATGTTGGGCTGCATCTCAAGTTCCCAGGTCCCACTATTAAGCCACAATAGCGGCAAGAGTGGCCCACCCCCCCTCCCAACAACTTTTACTTCTGAAAAGCCCTCATTAGCTATGCATACCTTAGCTAAGCACCACACTACCTCCAACAAAGCACAATCACTGCCTGCATGACACTCCGCTGCCACTTCTTCTGGGTTACATGCTGCCCAACCCCCCCCCCCGCACGACGCAGTGTCCACAGCGCACACCAAAGTGTACCTGCGCAGCCTTCAGCTGCACTCATGCCACACGCTGGCCTCATAGCCACACCACCCTCATGTCTATTTATAAGTGCGTCTGCCAGGAGGAGGAACTGCAGGCACACACTGCAGAGGGTTGGCACGGCTAGGCAGCGACCCTCTTTAAAAGGGGCGGGGCGATAGCCCACAATGCTGTACAGAAGCAATGACAAATATAATCCTGTGCCACCGCCATCAGGAGCTGCACATGTGGGCATAGCAATGGGGAACCTATGTGCCACACACTATTCATTCTGTCAAGGTGTCTGCATGCCCCAGTTAGACCGCGGTTTTTCATAAATAGTCACAGGCAGGTACAACTCCGCAATGGGAATTCCGTGTGCACCCACAGCATGGGTGGCTCCCTGCAACCCACCGGCTGTACATAAATGTATCCCATTGCAGTGCCCTGGACAGCAGAGCTAACGTCAGATTAAAAAATTGCCCGTTCGGCGTGATTACGTCAGGTTTCAGGAGGAGGAGCAGGAGGAGGAGGATGAATATTATACACAGATTGATGAAGTTAAAAGGTCCACGTTTTTGATGGTGATAGAGAACAATGCTTCCATCCGTGGGTGCAGCCTACGTATTGTTTAGGTATCGCTGCTGTCCGCTGGTGGAGAAGAGAAGTCTGGGGAAATCCAGGCTTTGTTCATCTTGATGAGTGTAAGCCTGTCGGCACTGTCGGGTGACAGGCGGGTACGCTTATCTGTGATGATTCCCCCAGCCGCACTCAACACCCTCTCTGACAAGACGCTAGCCGCAGGACAAGCAAGCACCTCCAGGGCATACAGCGCGAGTTCAGGCCACGTGTCCAGCTTCGACACCCAGTAGTTGTAGGGGGCAGAGGCGTCACGGAGGACGGTCGTGCGATCGGCTACGTACTCCCTCACCATCCTTTTACAGTGCTCCCGCCAACTCAGCCTTGACTGGCGAGCGGTGACACAGTCTTGCTGGGGGGCCAGAAAGCTGTCAAAGGCCTTAGAGAGTGTTCTCCTGCCTGTGCTGTACATGCTGCCTGATCTCTGCGCCTCCCCTGCTACCTGGCCCTCGGAACTGCGCCTTCGGCCACTAGCGCTGTCGTATGGGAATTTTACCATCAGTTTGTCCGCCAGAGTCCTGTGGTATAGCATCACTCTCGAACCCCTTTCCTCTTCGGGTATGAGAGTGGAAAGGTTCTCCTTATACCGTGGGTCGAGCAGTGTGTACACCCAGTAATCCGTAGTGGCCAGAATGCGTGTAACGCGAGGGTCACGAGAAAGGCATCCTAACATGAAGTCAGCCATGTGTGCCAGGGTACCTGTACGCAACACATGGCTGTCCTCACTAGGAAGATCACTTTCAGGATCCTCCTCCTCCTCCTCAGGCCATACACGCTGAAAGGATGACAGGCAAGCAGCATGGGTACCCTCAGCAGTGGGCCAAGCTGTCTCTTCCCCCTCCTCCTCATCCTCCTCATGCTCCTCCTCCTCCTCAATGCGCTGAGATATAGACAGGAGGGTGCTCTGACTATCCAGCGACATACTGTCTTCCCCCGCCTCTGTTTCCGAGCGCAAAGCATCTGCCTTTATGCTTTGCAGGGAACTTCTCAAGAGGCATAGCAGAGGAATGGTGACGCTAATGATTGCAGCATCGCCGCTCACCATCTGGGTAGACTCCTCAAAGTTTCCAAGGACCTGGCAGATGTCTACCAACCAGGCCCACTCTTCTGTAAAGAATTGAGGAGGCTGACTCCCACTGCGCCAACCACGTTGGAGTTGGTATTCCACTATAGCTCTACGCTGCTCATAGAGCCTGGCCAACATGTGGAGCATAGAGTTCCACCGTGTGGGCACATCGCGCAGCAGTCGGTGCACTGGCAGATGAAACCGATGTTGCAGGGTACGCAGGGTGGCAGCGTCCGTGTGGGACTTGCGGAAATGTGCGCAGAGCCGGCGCACCTTTCCGAGCAGGTCTGACAAGCGTGGGTAGCTTTTCAGAAAGCGCTGAACCAGCAAATTAAAGACGTGGGCCAGGCATGGCACGTGCGTGAGGCTGCCGAGCTGCAGAGATGCCACCAGGTTACGGCCGTTGTCACACACGACCATGCCCGGTAGGAAGCTCAGCGGCGCAAGCCAGCGGTCGGTCTGCTCTGTCAGACCCTGCAGCAGTTCGTGGGCCGTGTGCCTCTTCTCTCCTAAGCTGAGTAGTTTCACCACGGCCTGCTGACGCTTGCCCACCGCTGTGCTGCCACGCTGCGCGACACCGACTGCTGGCGATGTCCTGCTGCTGACACATCTTGATTGCGAGACAGAGGTTGCATAGGAGGAGGAGGAGGGTGGTTTAGTGGAGGAAGCATACACCACCGCAGATACCACCACCGAGCTGGGGCCCGCAATTCTGGGGGTGGGTAGGATGTGAGCGGTCCCAGGCTCTGACTCTGTCCCAGCCTCCACTAAATTCACACAATGTGCCGTCAGGGAGATATAGTGGCCTTGCCCGCCTGTGCTTGTCCACGTGTCCGTTGTTAAGTGGATCTTGGCAGTAACCGCGTTGGTGAGGGCGCGTACAATGTTGCGGGAGACGTGGTCGTGCAGGGCTGGGATGGCACATCGGGAAAAGTAGTGGCGACTGGGAACTGAGTAGCGCGGGGCCGCGGCCGCCATCATACCTTTGAAAGCCTCCGTTTCCACAACCCTGTACGGCAGCATCTCCAGGCTGACAAATTTGGCTATGTGCACGTTTAACGCTTGAGCGTGCGGGTGCGTGGCGGCGTACTTGCGCTTGCGCTCCAACACTTGCGCTAGCGACGGCTGGATGGTGCGCTGAGAGACATTGGTGGATGGGGCCGAGGACAGCGGAGGTGAGGGTGTGGATACAGGCCAGGAGACGGTAGTGCCTGTGTCCTGAGAGGGGGGTTGGATCTCAGTGGCAGGTTGAGGCACAGGGGGAGAGGCAGCGGTGCAAACCGGAGGCGGTGAACGCCCTTCGTCCCACCTTGTGGGGTGCTTGGCCATCATATGTCTGCGCATGCTGGTGGTGGTGAGGCTGGTGGTGGTGGCTCCCCAGCTGATCTTGGCGCGACAAAGGTTGCACACCACTGTTCGTCGGTCGTCTGCACTCTCAGTGAAAAACTGCCAGACCTTTGAGCACCTCGGCCTCTGCAGGGTGGCATGGCGCGAGGGGGCGCTTTGGGAAACAGTTGGGGGATTATTCGGTCTGGCCCTGCCTCTACCCCTGGCCACCGCACTGCCTCTTCCAACCTGTCCTGTTGCTGCACTTGCCTCCCCCTCTGAAGACCTGTCCTCAGTAGGCGTAGCAAACCAGGTGGGGTCAGTCACCTCATCGTCCTGCTGCTCTTCCTCCGAATCCTCTGTGCGCTCCTCCCTCGGACTTACTGCAATTCCTACTACCTGAGTGATAGACAACTGTGTCTCATCGTCATCGTCCTCCTCACCCACTGAAAGGTCTTGAGACAGTTGCCGGAAGTCCCCAGCCTCATCCCCCGGACCCCGGGAACTTTCCAAAGGTTGGGCATCGGTCACGACAAACTCCTCCGGTGGGAGAGGAACCATTGCTGGCCATTCTGGGCAGGGGCCCGGGAACAGTTCCTGGGAGTCTGCCTGCTCCTCAGAATGTGTCATTGTAATGGAGTGAGGAGGCTGGGAGGAAGGAGGAGCAGCAGCCAGAGGATTCAGAGTTGCAGCAGTGGACAGCGCAGAATTCTGGGTGGTCGATAGATTGCTGGATGCACTTTCTGCCATCCACGACAGGACCTGCTCACACTGCTCATTTTTTAATAAAGGTCTACCGCGTGGACCCATTAATTGTGAGATGAATGTGGGGACGCCAGAAACGTGCCTCTCTCCTAATCCCGCAGCAGTCGGCTGCGATACACCTGGATCAGGAGCTCGGCCTGTGCCCACACCCTGACTTGGGCCTCCGCGTCCTCGCCCGCGTCCACGTCCTCTAGGCCTACCCCTACCCCTCAGCATGCTGTATTACCAGTAGTGCAGAAACAGAGCGCTGTAATTAAATGTGCCGCTTATTGGCCTGTGGTTGGAGGCTGACTTCCCTTACGGAACACACAGCAGAGCCAGGAAACAATTTTGCGCACGCCTGTAGTGAGACGTAAGTGCGTATGACTGAGCTAGTGGAATTCACAGCGCAGAAGCAGTCAAGTGGCCAAAGGCCAGTAGTAGGCCTTAAGTATTTTGCTTCTATTTTTTTAAAATGCTGAGCTGATACAGCAGACAGATACTGTAGGCAGCGTATAATATTATGTATACTGTTTCCCTCTGGCGGGATGATGGCGCTGATGTAACAGAGACAGCAGATCCAGGAAACAATTTTGCGCAAGCCTGCTGTAACGCTTAGCTGCGTATTAATTAGGACTACTACCCCCAGCAGATAGATACTGTAGGCAGTGTATAATATTATGTATACTGTTTCCCTCTGGCGGGATGACGGCGCTGATGTAACAGAGACAGCAGATCCAGGAAACAATTTTGCGCAAGTCTGCTGTAACGCTTAGCTGCGTATTAATTAGGACTACTACCCCCAGCAGATAGATACTGTAGGCAGCGTATAATATTATGTATACTGTTTCCCTCTGGCGGGATGACGGCGCTGATGTAACAGAGACAGCAGATCCAGGAAACAATTTTGTGCAAGCCTGCTGTAACGCTTAGCTGCGTATTAATTAGGACTACTACCCCCAGCAGATAGATACTGTAGGCAGCGTATAATATTATGTATAGTGTTTCCCTCTGGCGGGATGACGGCGCTGATGTAACAGAGACAGCAGATCCAGGAAACAATTTTGCGCAAGCCTGCTGTAACGCTTAGCTGCATATTAATTAGGACTACTACCCCCAGCAGATAGATACTGTAGGCAGCATATAATATTATGTATACTGTTTCCCTCTGGCGGGATGACGGCGCTGATGTAACAGAGACAGCAGATCCAGGAAACAATTTTGCGCAAGCCTGCTGTAACGCTTAGCTGCGTATTAATTAGGACTACTACCCCCAGCAGATAGATACTGTAGGCAGTGTATAATATTATGTATACTGTTTCCCTCTGGCAGGATGACGGCGCTGATGTAACAGAGACAGCAGATCCAGGAAACAATTTTGCGCAAGCCTGCTGTAACGCTTAGCTGCGTATTAATTAGGACTACTACCCCCAGCAGATAGATACTGTAGGCAGTGTATAATATTATGTATACTGTTTCCCTCTGGCGGGATGACGGCGCTGATGTAACAGAGACAGCAGATCCAGGAAACAATTTTGCGCAAGCCTGCTGTAACGCTTAGCTGCGTATTAATTAGGACTACTACCCCCAGCAGATAGATACTGTAGGCAGCGTATAATATTATGTATACTGTTTCCCTCTGGCGGGATGACGGCGCTGATGTAACAGAGACAGCAGATCCAGGAAACAATTTTGCGCAAGCCTGCTGTAACGCTTAGCTGCATATTAATTAGGACTACTACCCCAGCAGACACGCAGTAAACTGAAGACGGTCACAGGCAGCCCAAATATAGTATTTTTCCCCAATTTTTTGGAAAAAGCCCACTGCCTATACAGCCTGAATATCTCTTTCCCTGCCTCACCAGTACTGGCCCTATACTCTGTACAATGACTGCAGACTGCGGACGCAATGCTCTGCACGCCCGATATACAAAAAAAAAAATTGTGCAACACTGCTAAAAGCAGCCTCAACAGTACTGCACACGGTCAGATGTGGCCCTAAGAAGGACCGTTGGGGTTCTTGAAGCCTAAAATCACTCCTAACGCTCTCCCTATGGCAGCTCCGGCACCAGCAGCACTTTCCCTGATCTCTGCCGAATGCATCTGTGGCGAGCCGCGGGAGGGGCCGATTTATATACTCGGGTGACACCTGATCTCCCCAGCCACTCACTGCAGGGGGGTGGTATAGGGCTTGAACGTCGCAGAGGGAAGTTGTAATGCCTTCCCTGTCTTTCTATTGGCCAGAAAAGCGCGCTAACGTCTTAGAGATGAAAGTGAAAGTAACTCAAACATCGCGTGGTGCTCGCCTCTAGTAACAAGCATCTCGAACACGCTAATACTCGAACGAGTATCAAGCTCGGACGAGTACGTTCGCTCATCTCTAGCGAGCACCCAAATGATTGAGTTCTCGTTATTTGAGTCAAGCTTTTCGCAAAATTCGAGAGCTCTACTTGAGTAACGAACCCCATTGACTACAATGGGAGACTCGAGCATTTTTGTATGTGGGACACCGGCTGCCGAGCTTTTTTTCCCTAGGTTTGTCTCTCTCTCTCTCTCTCTCTCTCCTGCCTGCCAGACAAAAAATTTACCAATGACACACGCTGCGTCGTGGCAGGGAAGGGCCAAAACAGGCACATTACAGATTAGCCAAAAACTGGGGCGGGGTCTTACACAGCTTGATGCTCGTTCGAGTAATGAGCATCATCGAGTACGCTAATACTCGAACGAGCATCAAGCTCGGCAGAGTATGTTCGCTCAACTCTATCCGGAACCATAGTTTTTGGAATTGGTGGTGGTACTAGCGGCTAATAACACAAACCAGCAACCTGTTGGTGCACGCTCCTCAGAGACCTGATTCAAGGAAAGAGATTGATGTGATGCTCACTATAAGTGGTCCATTTATTCAATCATTGTACTGGACCACGATGGGCAGTTGGGGAATAAATGGACAATTTACACTGAGTATTCCTTCATTCTTCTTTGGCACCAGCTGTTGGTCTCGTCATTTAGATAATGCAACTTAATTTTTTCCTTTTTGCTTTTAGAAAATACACAGCAGCATTTTCCGCGACTCTTACAAATACCTGATAGGTGCGACCATTTTGATTGTAGTAAAAATGAGTGGAATTTACAGAAACAGTAAATGTCCTGTTGGACTTTTTCATAAATGTGATTGTTCTCAGTAAGAGGAACCAAGTAATCCTGCAGATATGATACCTTTCAATGGCTAACAAAAATACTTGATGTTATAGGAAGCTTTCAAACCTACTCAGGTTTGAAAGCTCGCTATAACATCATGTATTTTTGTTAGCCATTAAAAGGTATCATATCTACAGGATTACTTGGTTCCTCTTACTGAGAACAATCACACTTTACTCTACTGGCTACCAAACCCTTTTTGCTTTTTCTTTAGTAACATGTACAGCGTAAGCTTCAAAAAATGATTAGAGGAAAGTTAAAAATTGTTGCCTATGTCCCCGAGACTGAAAGACTCAGTCTTAAATGCAAAGATACAAAGGTGTATTTCTTGATCTTTGAAACGAAAAAAAAATGGAATATGTGCAATGTGCCCGAAAAAAAAGAGAAGGTAGCAGGTGCTATATTAGAGTTCATTAATCCACCAGAGTAACTGCAAGCAAAGCTGCATGTCAGGTTCTATGATATTAAAGCCCTAAGGGCTAATACCACACCTGAATTGATGTTTATCTTGACAACAGAGCGATGTGACCATGATGTCATGGTGTGAGAAGATATGATTCATCAGGAACACCATATGAGCACATTGCTTTTTGCTGATAGCTGAGTCTAATCAAATCCTAAATCAACATAGCATCCAGGAGCCTTCAATAACGTAGGTGATATGAAGTTATGGCTTGGGCACACTAGCATTTTGCAGCCAGAACGAAAAAAGAAGGAAACAATTCCTAAATGGTGTATTCACATGCATAGTTTCTTTGTAGCTTTTCTTTTGATTTTTGTAATCGTGGTAGAACTGTGTATGGAAGATTTTACTTCTCTCTGATTGGATTGGTTGCAACTTTTGGCTCAAAAAATTGAAAATGGTGCTCTTGGAGACCTAAATGGCACTGTCTGAAGCCCTAACATTGTTGAAACCTCTAGTTAGGGTTGTGGCTATAGAGGGTGCAGAGGTAGCTGACGACCTGAGCCCGAGGGGTCTTTTACACGAGCGTATATCGGCTGACGTTTTCACGGCCGGATGATATACACTACGATCTGATGCATTGGATTCCAATGTATCAGATCACATGGCCGTATTCTCGCAGTGTAAAAGCGCCTGTCCAGGCCATTATAGCACCAGGCGCTTTCACACCAGGCCAAAAAGATAGTCCTGGATAGTCCATCTTTTTAGCCGGAATACGTCAACAGCTGTATGGACTCCTATGGGAACCAATGACAGCGGCTGGAGAAGGGAGGTGGGAGGGAGTTTAGCAGTGTGACTGCTAAACTCCCTCCCTCTTCTCTCCTCCTCTCTTCTTCCCTCCAGCTGTTTGCGATGGGAGAGGGCAGGGTGGGGGCGGGTGTTTAGCTCCACCCACGTCCTTAGCACTCCTATTGCAAACACGCGGAGGTAAAGAGAGAGGAGGTGAGCCGGCGAGGGGGAGGGAAGGGGAGGCAACGGCATTGCAGCCTCGGCATATATGCGCCAGGCCTGTGCTATCTAAACGGGCACACAAACGTTAGATTTGTGCGCCCGTTCACACGTTTTTATGGCACCAGCGGGCACACGTAAAAGCGCTTATGCTCATAGGAAAGAGGCCTGAGACTCAAAGGCCTCTCTAAAGGGTCCTTATGAATGGGCAGATTATCGTTTGAATGAGTGAATGAGCAAGTGACATCACCGCTAACTCGTTTGCTCTCGTTTAGCCTGTTTAGACAGACAGATAGACTGTTGGCTTGTTCAAACAAGAATTGTTCAGTCTCTCACATTCGTTGTATCAGTGATCAAGAAGAACTGAACCAGGGCTGGTTATACAGAACAATAAGTAAGCAACCCAACAATGGATTTTATGCCTGCAGAAAATGAATGATGAATAGAAAGTGAACGATTCTCATTTGTTCTTGAGTCTTAGACCAAACAAATATCGTTCATTTTCACTCGTTTGAACTTCATTCAATGAATGGCTGTAATTGGTTAATTGAGCACCGGCTCTGATTGGCTGACATGGCGCTTGATAAACCAATCAGAGCAATCACTTGCTGGAGGCAGGGGAATTCAAGCCCCGCTACCAGGAAGAAATGCTCTGTCGGAGTTCAGGAGTGTACGGAAGCCTGCAACAGTGACGAAAGCCAGTGTAAGGGACCCAAACGCTGTCTACTAGGTGAATATTATAAGACCCTCCCCCCCCCCTTCCCAAAAAAAAGACACTGTGCCTCTTTTGGGGCAAAAATTAATACAAGACAGTCATACTTTTAGGGAAACATGTTAGGCGGGGGTTTGCTACAGATTTTTTATTGGAGGCCAGGAGCAACACGTTATGTCTTTGCCTCGAGTACATGACTAAAAGTGCTAATGAAATCATATACATATATATTTCAGTCCATAAGTATGTGTAATATTCAAGATGCAATCATGAAAACAAAACGGTTTCTATTTTTGCACTTGGTAGCGGTACCCTATGGTAAGGCGCATTGTTTACACATGATATACAGCATGTTTATCAGTAGCAAGAGAACAGCGTGAATAAGTTCTAGAGATGCAGAAGCACATTGTACCATGTACTGCTATAAGACTGCCTGGAGGTAGAGCAGAACTGTACTGAGTGTTTCACTTTAGAAGCTCATTAGCTCATACTGCTCTAATAACTTTCCCTCCCACATTTAAAGATGAATTGAGCAGAATATATAATGAAAACGTAGTACACAAGCAATGACAAAGTGAGAGCTTACTGCCATGATACTTAGATTGTATATGAGGCTTATGGAGATCAGTCAAATGAAGTTTATCAAGAGAAATGATTTTTAATAAGTGATAGCCTGGTATTGTGTAATGAAATCGTATCCAATATCTCTTCAGTTTAATAGGGGATGGATAGCAGTTGTTCATCTGGGGGCGAGCGAATGAAAGAAGTCTAGACTGATATTAAGAACAAGGACTCATGTGAATACTTTTCTTCAAGTCATTATCATTACTATCACAGTCTCCTCACTATACTTCACAGCCTAAACGAGCCCCCAACAGTTTCTGAGGTTCAGCAATGTTTCCTCAGCCTAATTACGTGTTGGCATTTCACTACAATTGGCATTTGGATATAACCATTGGCCATCAATGAGAGCTCATATGCAAGTAAAGGCTTGTTCACATTTGTGTCATACGCTGTTACATCTTTCTATTGTTCTGCTCTGTTATAGAAGCAGAACAAGGAATATAATGGTGGTGCCAGATCGGGCATATGATGGACACCAACTGTGTCCAACAGACCTCATTGACTACAACAAGATTAATTGGGTTTCAATCAGGCTGTGCGATTATTTCCTATATTTTATAGGCTCCTACTGGAACTACCAATGCAGACGAGCCCTAAATTTGAAGACATCTCTGTGTCTTCAGAAAATATAAGTGCAAGAAAAAGTAAATTACTCCTATGGAATTTCCTGAATTACTAAGTCTTTAACAATGCCTTCATTGTCTTTTCCAACTTCATTTATCTCTATATATATAACACAAATCCTGAGATCTTCTGCAAGTTGTTTACATTAAAGTGCCATTTAGACCCAATGATTATTGCTCAAAATTCATTCAAAAACAGTCTTTTGAGCGATAATCATTATGTCTAAACTCGCGGCCATCGTGCAGTTTTCATTAACGATTCTCTCATCATTGTCTTCCAGCTAGTTGAAAGACAATAGAGATGAGCAAACGTGCTTGTTTAGGACAATTACTCGATCGAGCTTCGCTTTTTTCGAGTAAGTGCCTAAATGGGCGAAAAGATTCGGGGGGCGCCGGGGTGAGCGGGGGTTGCAGTGGGGAGTGGGGGGGGGGGGGGAAAGAGAGAGAGCTCTCCCCTGTTCCCCCCTGCTACCTCCATTCATCTCAGTGGGGCTGGCAGAAATACCCAAGCGTTTGCCGCTCGGTTGGTCGGTAATCCAATAGAAAGCGAATGGAGTGCCAGTGCACTTGTGCGACTAGTGCTCCATTCAATCTCCTCACCACTGAAGGGGGTGCAGTAACCCTTCAGTGAGGAGGACAAGGCACATGGGATCCCTGTTCTTAAGATTGGTGGAGGTCTCAAAGGTGAGACCCCCACTGGTCAGCGAGTTATCCTTTATCCCGTGGATAGGGGACAACTTGTAATTTTGGTACAACCCCTTTAACCAATCGATCTCAAGAAGAACAGATTAATTAGTAGCCAGGCTTTGTGTGTCTTTATTTAATGGGCAAAGCTCCTGTGAAAGCCACACTTCCAATTTCATCTCCTTAATTAAAATGCCTTTTGTCAATTAGCTCTTGGAAAAGTCATTAACATAGATATCCACTTACGTTTTCTCTCTGCACTGTGGATATTTAATCAATGTGTTCAATAAAAGACATGAACATTACAGCTGTTTGTGTGTTATTAGATTAGTTAGATTATGTTTCTCTATAATTGTGACTTGGATAACAATCACACCACGTATTATTAGTAATCAATGCAGAAATCCAGGTAATTCCAAAGGCTTCACTTACTTTTTCTTGCAACTGTACATAGTCACTTTACATTTATTGTATAGAACACAAGTGTACCTGTTACCTCCCCTGACATGTCAGTTTCAGTAAATACTTATATTTTCCATGAAATAAGAATTCTGAAACATCCTCTCCTACAACTCTCTGTTTTTGTGTTCTTCTATTATGCCTTCTCGAAATGTATTAATAAATTGACAACTGAGTGTTACTAGTGCCCTTTCAGGCTCAATGCAGTGCTGCTGGGGGAGCTGAAGGCCCATCATGATGGCATGACCATGTAATTAATCACATGAGGGGTAAGTTAAACTTCAGGCTCTGATGTCAGGTGAATTTTGTGTTATTCTTGCTTGAGTGCAGTGCATGTCCCTATGAGCAGGTAAAAGTGATCTATGGAGACACAAATGAAGTATTACGTCTGTGTGGGGACACAAAGGAAGCATTATTATTTTATGGTGGGCACAAATCTTCATGATATACATGGATTAGCTGGCAAATTTTAACCCAAGGGGTGAGCACACAGCACTGGTCCATGAGTAGAGGTCCACCCTAAAAGTGGAAACACACAGTGCAGATGGCAGCATGCAGCCCAACCATATTCACCCATTGTGGCAAAAGATAGCACAAATTACTGTCACTATTGCCAGACCAGTGGCCACCGCAGGTGGTCATAGCTTGGCAGTGTACAGTCAGCTGCTGTGTGTCTACCTGTAACCTACTTATCTTATATCTATCAGAATTAACCTCACTATATATTTAAACACCAGAACCAAGCTCATGCTATGAATACAGCACTAAAACCAAGCTCATACCATAAATATAGTGCCATAACCAAAATCATAACATAAATGATGATGATTATCCGTTCAGTCACATCCGACCCTCGGTCACTCTATGGATCAATGTTCTCCGCGCATTCCTGTCTTTCACTGATTCTTTCAGTTCTGCAATTGACATCTTTGTGGTGGTCTTGATTGTATCTAGCCATCTTGTTCTTTGTCGTCCTGATCTTCTCTTCCCACTGACCTTGCCGAGCATCAGTACTGTTTCCAGTGAGTTAGCGCGCATCACGTGTCCAAAAAAAGAGAGCCGCTGTTTGATGATTTTGCCCTCTAGTGATATTTTCGGTTTCATGCAATCTAGTGCTACATTGTTTGTTGTCATGGCAGTCCAAGGTATCCATAGCATTCTCCTCCAGAGTTCAAATGCATCAATTTTCCTTCTGTCTGTTTTTCTGAGCATCCAACTTTCGCAACCATACATTGTTATGGGAAAGACGATTGCATCGACCAGTCTGGTTTTTGTTGCAATGCTAATAGCCTTGCTTTTCCATATCTTTTCCATTCATTGCATTGCAGTCCTGCCAAGTGTAATCCGTCTCCTGATCTCAGGTCCAGATTGCTCTCTGATCAATTTTGGATCCAAGGAAGATGAAATCTTGGACTGTCTCGACTTCTTCATTGCTAATTTTTATGTTCACTGTACCGTTGCCTACCGCGGTCATGACTTTTGTTTTCTTGCTGTAGAGGTACAGTCCCATGTGTTCGCTTTCCTTTTGCACTCATCGTATAAGGTATTCCAGGTCCCTTTCACTTTCCGCAAGCAGGGTGGTGATGTCATCTGCATATCGGAGGTTGCTAACATTTCTGCCACCGATTTTGACTCCGATTTCTAATTCATCCAAATTGTATCGCCTTATGATCGTTTCTGCGTACAGATGGAAAAGGACTGGTGATAGAATGCAGCCTCGCCGTACACCTTTCTCAATCCGTGTTTCCATAGGCTGTCCTGACTGTTGCTTCTTGGTTGTTGTAAAGCAACCTTATAAGCTGTTCAATATGTTCTGGGACGCCCATTTGCTTCAGACACTTCCAAAGCTTGTCATGTTCAACACTATCAAATGCATAAATAACAAAAATACTGTACAAGAATTAAAAAAAAAACCCATAAATACAGTACCAGAACCAAACTTATAACATTAATACACAGTGCCAAGTGTCCTGTAAGTAGTAGTGCCCTCTTTGTAGTCATAGTTCCCCCGTAATTGGAATTATGCCTTCATAAGCGCCTTTATTAGTAATAGTGCCCGAAGTGCTCCCTTAATGGCCATACTGCTCATTTAACAGTAATTACGGCTCCAAGTGACCCCTTAGTAGTAACAGTGCTCCCAAGTGCCTACTTAATAGCAATACTACCCTCCTAATAGTAATTATGTCCCATGTATCCCTTTGTAGTAATAGTGCCCCAAGTGCTTGCTTAATAGCAACACTGCCCTCCTAATAGTAATTATGCCCCAAGTGCCCCCTTCACTGTCACAGTGTCCTCTTAATATTGATTATGATCCTGTGTGCCCTCTTTATAGTAATTATGCAACGTTCCCCCTTTGTAGTCATAGTGCCTTCTTAATATTAATTATGCTCCCATGTCCCCCTTTGCAATAACTGTGCCCCCCAAGGGTCTCATCAGCAGTAAATGCCTCCCTTAATATTAGCTAGTTGCTTTGCTTTAGGCCTCTTTCACATGGGCGACAGCGATTTTGCCAAGAGAAAATCATAGCAAAATCGCATCTTTGTTCCCACGACTTTTCAGTGATATCGCTGTTTTTTGCGAGAATAATTCGCATCGCGTCCACTTGCGATAAAATCGCACGAGTTTTTATCACATAAGTCAATAGGACTTTCTAATGTTAAAAACGCATCACATCACGCAGAAATTGCAAGTTCGTGTGATGTGATAAACTAGGAGGCTCCATGGGGAAACACGAGCTACAAAAAAATTGCAAATTGCGGCTAGATAGAGCATGCCATGACTTTTTTCCTTGCAAGATAGCATCTGAGAAATCATTGCTAATGTGGAGCATCCCATTAGAAAGCATGGGCTTCACATACATTCGTTTTCTTGTGCTATTGCGTTGCGGCAAAATTACGCGATTTTGTCATCAGTGTGAAAGCAGCCTAATCCTCAAAGAACAAAATAGATAAACGTATGCTAACCAATCCATAACTGGTGCTGAGTCCTCCTCCAGCCCAGCGCAGGTGGCGTGATGGAGTGGCGTCATTGCGCTGCTTGTGTTGGGACGTTGAAAGTCCTGGTCACCGGAAACATTATGTGTGCTCGGGTAGGTCGGACTCCCAGCAGACATTGGGCGCCATCCAGCAGCCTGACTTCTAAGAAACGCACCCAGAGTGCATGTCAGCATGCGGCTCAGAGAAAAGTGGCCACAGTGGAGGTAAGGATGCCAGGTTATCCCAACATCTGCTGGGAGCCCGGCCCGGGGCTCATCTGCCTCCCTGCCCCCTGGCCCAGCTGGCACCTGGTAATAAGGTATACTGCATACAATAGTCCATTTACCTTCTGTGCAACCAAATCTTAATTAAACTATTTTTACTTAATTCTAAAATGGTATTTTACTCTGAGAAAGAAGAAAGGTTTAGAACCTGATATACAGCATGCGGAAAGGAGGATGTAGCTCTCACTTTTCAAGTCAGGCTAATGAATGTTGGCATGAAAATTACAAAGTTAGCCTCTTCATTAGAACTTCAATTTCAGCTAATGATCAAGATAGCAGAAGGGAAGGCTCATCTTCCAAGATAACACTGCTGTAGTTGTTCTCACAACAGCCATTCCTAATGTTCTCTCCTGTAACACACATGCAGCTCTATCATGTACATTTATTTCTTCCAATAATAAAACTTGTTCGCATCTTTTCACTACGTTTTTCACAAATTTTTGACTTTGGTTGGAAGGGAACCTGTCACTAGTTTTTCACACATAAGTTTGCCAACACTGTTAAAACACTGAAGAATTAGGCATTTCAACTGTTACTTTGCTGTCCCCCATGTGCCAAGCATACCTTCAAAATGGAGTTTTATTGCTCCTGCACCTCATGCAAATTATTTGTGATTGGTCTGGGGGCGTGCTGGACCGATTGTGGTGAGTTGGGTGGACTGTCTCTGCAAGCAACGTGAGACATTCTCCATGTCATCACAGCCATGGTCCAAGTCTCGCATGTACGCTGTAACCTCTGAGATCAGCGCATGCGCAGTTGGAAGGGGGGACTCTGCCCACAACAGAGACAGATGTACTATGCATGTGCCAGTCTTGGAGGTGTTAGCGCAATTTTCGCTATTCGATATACTGTGGGTGCCATATTAGATAGGAATAATGTACAGGCCTGGAGACCTTTTCAAAAGACCACACGTCTTACATCATGTGTCCCAAAAAGATTCTCCTCTTTATTTAGGCGGGTAAAAGTTTAAATAAGGTTTCCAATCAGGAAGTTAGGTCATTTGGGATACAGTTACATCATTTTGTGTGCTGATAGGCCATTCTCATAGGGAGGTATTTGTGAGGTAGCTGTGAGATCATTCACCCAAGAGGAGCTTCCCTTGAGCATGCTCTATTCATTCTTGACTTGTTGTCCGAAGGAAATACTTCCTGTTTCTCTCCAGCCAGCCATTTCCTGTCCTTTTACACAAAGACATTCCATGCAATTGTATCTCAATTCTTGGAGATGTCTTCTGCTAGTCAAAACTGGTTTTACCTGGTTTTGGACACTGCACTGCTCCTTCAATTCTTGTGGAGGTGTGGGGGGGAGCGATGTTCCCTTCCCTCAGAGGTTTAGATTAGAGACACAATATAGCATTTTAGAATCTTCACAGCTGATAAAAATACAGAAAATATAGACAAGATGGCAAACCTCTCAGCCATCTCCCACAGAGGTCATGGTGCACATGAAATTTGTGCGCCGCGACTGTGATGATGTGGGGAACGTCTCCATGTTGCTTGCAGAAAGAGTCATGTTGAGCTCCAGAGCTGGTCCGCCTAGCCCACCGCAATTGGTCTGGCACGCCCACAGGACCGATCACACGTAATTTGCAAGCGGCGTGGGAGAAACAAGACTTTTCATTTTGCAGCTATGCTTGATACATGGTAAAGCAGCAGAGCTGTTGAAATTCTCAAATTTTCAGTGTTTCGACGGGATTGACTGACTTACCTGTAGAAATAAGTTGACAGGTTCCCTTCAATACTGAGATAAACTGGTCAATTTAAAAAAAGTTTAATAAGTAATTAATTATCCAAACCTCAGATGAAGGCTATGTACAGTTTTACTTCCAGTATTTTTATTCTTCTAATGCATTTTAAAAACTGTAGCAACATTGCAAATAATTTTAGTTGAAATATTTCTGTTTATGTTTCATGGTAACAAATTACCAATGTATGGTCTTACGCTGCTGTCTTATTATCTTCCATTTATATCCTACTTCTTGCTTTTCCACCATGTATATTAGAAAGACTTAGGATCCTTTTAGATGGGATGATTGTCAGAAGCTTAAAGGGATTCTGTCATTAGAAAACAAAAATTCTATACTCAACTATTCCTCCCCCGGTCTTCTTACCGCATCTTGCTCCCTCCCTATCTTCTCCTGGCTCCTCTAGTCCTCCAGGTCACCTCACCTCCAGCCAGTCGATTCTTCATCTCCCGGTGATGAAGCGCCCATTCTCTGCAGTCTCCTTCAGGGCAATGTACGCTACATCACTAGTGACATAGAGTTCATCGCCTACTAGAGAGTGCTGAGCTATTGCCGAGGCTGCGCATGCGCGCTGTCTCTCTGCAATATATGCAGTATATGAACTCTTGTGGTGAGACAGTGTGCATGCACAGTCTCGGCAATAGATCAGCATTCCTTCCTAGGCAGTGAACGTTATGTCACTAGTGACGGAACCTACACCAAACTGCCGGAAGAAGAATGGACGCTCCGTAACAAGAAGAGGAGTATCCAGCTGGCTTGCGCTGAGGTGACCCGGGGGAGTGGAGAAGATCAGCAAAGGGAAGATGTGGTAAGAAGACTGCCTGGGAAGGAATAGGTAAGTATTGATTTTTTTTTTATTGACAGAGCCCCCTTAAGCTTAAGTGTCAATAGTTGTTCCAACAATTACTCTTCTTGTGCTTTCACATAGAAGGAATAATCATTCAGTGAATGGAGGTGAAGTAGACTGGAGATCACTTCCGATTCACAGTAAACATGCATTCATTCATAGATGAACGATTGTGATTTGGTTTTTATGCCTACCTAAACTGAATGATGAACGATAAGCAAACACATTATTGTTTGTTGTTCAGTCACTGGCAGCAATTACACTGAACGAGTTTTGCATGATCTAACAAGAAAATGAACAGTAAGCATTCTGTGTAAAAGTGCCTTTAGGGGACCTACAAAAGCAATACAAGAGATTTGGGTTTTTTTGTCTGTTACCATTGAAACACAGAGGTCTATATAGGAAGACAGAACAATAAGACATCCTTATTTAGGATAATTGGCTAAGTTGTTTATTGTTACATTTACCAGCATTGGAACAATAAAAGATACTTCCAAGGGCTGATATAGCTTGTAGAGGTTATCATTAAAATCTCCCCTGGAAAGTCATTCCAAAATCTCTGGAGGAGCAAAAAACCACCGGATAATATTTAATCATCTATAAGCATCTATTGCACTGACTTGTCAATATTCATGAATTCACCTTTGGGCAAAGAAGAAGAGGAGCAACCTGATACTCCAGAACAGAACAGAACAGGAATGTCTATTTAAAGTTCTCTGCAGAACTCCAGAAGACTACCGGAAAATGATTGATAGATAAGTTAGACTAAAGTAAAACTTTTGGGTAGTTATTAGAGATGAGCGAGCACCAAAATGCTCGGGTGCTCGTTACTCGGGACGAAAATTTCACGATGCTTGAGGGTTCGTTTCGAATAACGAACCCCATTGAAGTCAATGGGCGACCTGAGCATTTTTGTATATCGCCGATGCTCGCTAAGGTTTCCATTTGTGAAAATCTGGGCAATTCAAGAAAGTGATGGGAACGACACAGCAACGGATAGGGCAGGCGAGGGGCTACATGTTGGGCTGCATCTCAAGTTCCCAGGTCCCACTATTAAGCCACAATAGCGGCAAGAGTGGGCCCCCTCCCTCCCAACAATTTTTACTTCTGAAAAGCCCTCATTAGCAATGCATACCTTAGCTAAGCACCACACTACCTCCAACAAAGCACAATCACTGCCTGCATGACACTCCGCTGCCACTTCTCCTGGGTTACATGCTGCCCAAACCCCCCCCCCCCCACACGACCCAGTGTCCACAGCGCACACCAAAGTGTCCCTGCGCAGCCTTCAGCTGCACTCATGCCACACCACCCTCATGTCTATTTATAAGTGTGTCTGCCATGAGGAGGAACCGCAGGCACACACTGCAGAGGGTTGGCACGGCTAGGCAGCGACACTCTTTAAAAGGGGCGGGGTGATAGCCCACAATGCTGTACAGAAGCAAAGAGAAATCCAATCCTGTGCCACCTCCATCAGGAGCTGCACACGTGGGCATAGCAATGGGGAACCTATGTGCCACACACTATTCATTCTGTCAAGGTGTCTGCATGCCCCAGTTAGACCGCGGTTTTTTATAAATAGTCACAGGCAGGTACAACTCCGCAATGGGAATTCCGTGTGCACCCACAGCATGAGTGGCTCCCTGGAACCCACCGGCGGTACATATATATATCCCATTGCAGTGCCCATCACAGCTGATGTAATGTCATGTTAAATGCAGGCGGGCTTCGGCCCACACTGCATGCCCCAGTTAGACTGGGGTTCTTTAGAAGTAGCACATGCAGTTACAACTCCCTGTGGACCCACAGCATGGGTGGCTCCCTGGAACCCACCGGCGGTACATAAATATATCCCATTGCATTGCCCATCACAGCTGAGGTAATGTCATGTTAAATGCGGGTGGGCTTCGGCCCACACTGCATGCCCCAGTCAGACCGGGGTTTTTAATACATAGACACAGGCAGGTACAACTCCTTAATGTGAGGTCCGTGTGGACCGACAGCATGGGTGGCTCCCTGAAACCCACAGGCGGTCCAAAAATATATCCCATTGCAGTGCCCTGGACAGCAGAGCTAACGTCTGATTAAATACAGGTGGGCTTCGGCCTAAACTGCATGCCCCAGTCAGGCTCGAGTTTTTTATAAGTATACACAGGCACGTACATCTCCCTAATGGGAAGTCCATGTGGACCGACAGCATGGGTGGGTCCCAGGAAGCCACCGGCGGTACATAAATATATCCCATTGCAGTACCCAGCACAGCTGATGTAACGTCAGCTTTAATGCAGGTGGGCAAAAAATTAATTGGATTACACTGTAGGCGAGGGCCCAAAAAAATTGGTGTACCAACAGTACTAATGTACCTCAGAAAAATTGCCCATGCCCAACCAAGAGGGCAGGTGAAACCCATTAATCGCTTTGGTTAATGTGGCTTAATTTGTAACTAGGCCTGGAGGCAGCCCAGTTAAAATAAAAATTGGTTCAGGTGCAAGTTTCAATGCTTTAATGAGCATTGAAATGTATAAAAATTGTTTACAAAAATTATATGACTGAGCCTTATGGGCCTAAGAAAAATTGCCCGTTTGGCATGATTACGTCAGGTTTCAGGAGGAGGAGCAGGAGGAGGAGGATGAATAGAATACACAGATTGATGAAGCTAAAAGGTCCCCGTTTTTGATGGTGATAGAGAACGATGCTTCCATCAGCGGGTGCAGCCTACGTATTGTTTAGGTATCGCTGCTGTCCGCTGGTGGAGAAGAGAAGTCTGGGGAAATCCAGGCTTTGTTCATCTTGATGAGTGTAAGCCTGTCGACACTATCGGTTGACAGGCGGGTACGCTTATCCGTGATGATTCCCCCAGCCGCACTAAACACCCTCTCTGACAAGACGCTAGCCGCAGGACAAGCAAGCACCTCCAGGGCATACAGCGCGAGTTCAGGCCACGTGTCCAGCTTCGACACCCAGTATTTGTAGGGGGCAGAGGCGTCACGGAGGACAGTCATGCGATCGGCTACGTACTCCCTCACCATCCTTTTACAGTGCTCCCGCCAACTCAGCCTTGACTGGGGAGCGGTGACACAGTCTTGCTGGGGAGCCAGAAAGCTGTCAAAGGCCTTAGAGAGTGTTCCCCTGCCTATGCTGTACATGCTGCCTGATCTCCGCGCCTCCCCTGCTACCTGGCCCTCGGAACTGCGCCTTCGGCCACTAGCGCTGTCGGATGGGAATTTTACCATCAGTTTGTCCGCCAGGGTCCTGTGGTATAGTATCACTCTCGAACCCCTTTCCTCTTCGGGTATGAGAGTGGACAGGTTCTCCTTATACCGTGGGTCGAGCAATGTGTACACCCAGTAATCCGTAGTGGTCAGAATGCGTGTAACGCGAGGGTCACGAGAAAGGCATCCTAACATGAAGTCAGCCATGTGTGCCAGGGTACCTGTACACAACACATGGCTGTCCTCACTAGGAAGATCACATTCAGGATCCTTCTCCTCCTCCACTCCTCCTTCTCCTCCTCCTCCTCAGGCCATACACGCTGAAAGGATGACAGGCAAGCAGCATGGGTACCCTCAGCAGTGGGCCAAGCTGTCTCTTCCCCCTCCTCCTCATCCTCCTCATGCTCCTCCTCCTCCTCCTCAACGCGCTGAGATATAGACAGGAGGGTGCTCTGACTATCCAGCGACATACTGTCTTCCCCCGCCTCTGTTTCCGAGCGCAAAGCGTCTGCCTTTATGCTTTGCAGGGAACTTCTCAAGAGGCACAGCAGAGGAATGGTGACGCTAATGATTTCAGCATCACCGCTCACCATCTGGGTACACTCCTCAAAGTTTCCAAGGACCTGGCAGATGGCTGCCAACCAGGCCCACTCTTCTGTAAAGAATTGAGGAGGCTGACTCCCACTGCGCCGCCCATGTTGGAGTTGGTATTCCACTATAGCTCTACGCTGCTCATAGAGCCTGGCCAACATGTGGAGCGTAGAGTTCCACCGTGTGGGCACGTCGCACACCAGTCGGTGCACTGGCAGATTAAACCGATGTTGCAGGGTGCGCAGGGTGGCAGCGTCCGTGTGGGATTTGCGAAAAATGTGCGCAGAGCCGGCGCACCTTTTCGAGCAGGTCTGACAAGCGTGGGTAGCTTTTCAGAAAGCGCTGAACCACCAAATTAAAGACGTGGGCCAGGCATGGCACGTGCGTGAGGCTGCCGAGCTGCAGAGTCGCCACCAGGTTACGGCCGTTGTCACACACGACCATGCCCGGTTGGAGGCTCAGCGGCGCAAGCCAGCGGTCGGTCTGCTCTGTCAGACCCTGCAGCAGTTCGTGGGCCGTGTGCCTCTTCTCTCCTAAGCTGAGTAGTTTCAGCACGGCCTGCTGACGCTTGCCCACCGCTGTGCTGCCGTGCCACGTGACACCGACTGCTGGCGACGTGCTGCTGCTGACACATCTTGATTGCGAGACAGAGGTTGCGTAGGAGGAGGAGGAGGAGGAGGGTGGCTTAGTGGAGGAAGCATACACCGCCGCAGATACCACCACCGAGCTGGGGCCCGCAATTCTGGGGGTGGGTAAGACGTGAGCGGTCCCAGGCTCTGACTCTGTCCCAGTCTCCACTAAATTCACCCAATGTGTCGTCAGGGAGATATAGTGGCCCTGCCCGCCTGTGCTTGTCCATGTGTCCGTTGTTAAGTGGACCTTGGCAGCAACCGCGTTGGTGAGGGCACGTACAATGTTTCAGGAGATGTGGTCGTGCAGGGCTGGGACGGCACATCGGGAAAAGTAGTGGCGACTGGGAACTGAGTAGCGCGGGGCCGCCGCCGCCATCATACCTTTAAAAGCCTCCGTTTCCACAACCCTATACGGCAGCATATCCAGGCTGATAAATTTGGCTATGTGCACGTTTAACGCTTGAGCGTGCGGGTGCGTGGCGGCGTACTTGCGCTTGCGCTCCAACACTTGCGCTAGCGACGGCTGGACGGTGCGCTGAGAGACATTGGTGGATGGGGCCGAGGACAGCGGAGGTGAGGGTGTGGGTGCAGGCCAGGAGACGGTAGTGTCTGTGTCCTGAGAGGGGGGTTGGATCTCAGTGGCAGGTTGGGGCACAGGGGGAGAGGCAGCGGTGCAAACCGGAGGCGGTGAACGGCCTTCGTCCCACCTTGTGGGGTGCTTGGCCATCATATGTCTGCGCATGCTGGTGGTGGTGGCTCCCCGGCTGATCTTGGCGTGACAAAGGTTGCACACCACTGTTCGTCGGTCGTCTGCACTCTCAGTGAAAAACTGCCAGACCTTTGAGCACCTCGGCCTCTGCAGGGTGGCATGGCGCGAGGGGGCGCTTTGGGAAACAGTTGGTGGATTATTCGGTCTGGCCCTGCCTCTACCCCTGGCCACCGCACTGCCTCTTCCAACCTGCCCTGCTGCTGCACTTGCCTCCCCCTCTGAAGACCTGTCCTCAGTAGGCGTAGCAAACCAGGTGGGGTCAGTCACCTCATCGTCCTGCTGCTCTTCCTCCGAATCCTCTGTGCGCTCCTCCCTCGGACTTACTCCAATTACTACTACCTGAGTGATAGACAACTGTGTCTCATTGTCATCGTCCTCCTCACCCACTGAAAGCTCTTGAGACAGTTGCCGGAAGTCCCCAGCCTCATCCCCCAGACCCCGGGAACTTTCCAAAGGTTGGGCATCGGTCATGACAAACTCCTCCAGTGGGAGAGGATTCGGAACCATTGCTGCCCATTCTGGGCAGGGGCCCGAGAACAGTTCCTGGGAGTCTGCCTGCTCCTCAGAATGTGTCATTGTAATGGAGTGAGGAGGCTGAGAGGAAGGAGGAGCAGCAGCCAGAGGATTCAGAGTTGCAGCAGTGGACGGCGCAGAACTCTGGGTGGTCGATAGATTGCTGGATGCACTTTCTGCCATCCACGACAGGACCTGCTCACACTGCTCATTTTCTAATAAAGGTCTACCGCGTGGACCCATTAATTGTGAGATGAATGTGGGGACGCCAGAAACGTGCCTCTCTCCTAATCCCGCAGCAGTCGGCTGTGATACACCTGGAACAGAAGCTCGGCCTGTGCCCACACCCTGACTTGGGCCTCCGCGTCCTCGCCCGCGTCCACGTCCACATCCTCTAGGCCTACCCCTACCCCTCAGCATGGTGTATTACCAGTAGTGCAGAAACAGAACGCTGTAATTAAATGTGCCGCTTATTGGCCTGTGGTTGGAGGCTGACTTCGCTTACGGAACGCACAGCAGAGCCAGGAAAGAATTTTGCGCAAGCCTGCTGTAGCACTTAGCTGGCTGCGTATTAATTAGGACTACTACCCCCAGCACAGACGCAGTACACTGTGGACGGTCACAGGCAGCCCAAATAGAAAGTTTTTTCCCAAATTTTTTTGGAAAAGCCCACTGCCTATATAGACAGTATACGTCTTTCACCTTTTTCACTGTCCCTGCCTCAGCACTACTGGCCCTATACTATGTAAAATTACTGCAGACTGTTTCCCTCTGGACAGGATGACAGCGGTGATGTAACGGCCAACGCAGAGCCAGGAAGGAATTTTGCGCAAGCCTGCTGTAACACTTAGCTGGCTGCGTATTAATTAGGACTACTACCCCCAGCAGAGACGCAGTACACTCAGGACGGTCACAGGCAGCCCAAATAGAATGTTTTTTCCCAAATCTTTTGGGAAAAGCCCACCCCCTATATAAACAGTATATGTCTTTCAACTTTTTCACTGTCCCTGCCTCAGCACTACTGGCCCTATACTATGTAAAATTACTGCAGACTGAGGACGCAATGCTCTGCACAGCCGATATACAAAAAAAAAAAAAAAGTGCAACACTGCAAAAAGCAGCCTCAACAGTACTGCACACGGTCAGATGTGGCCCTAAGAAGGACCGTTGGGGTTCTTGAAGCCTAAAATAACTCCTAACACTCTCCCTATAGCAACTCCAGCAAGACAGCACTTTCCCTGAACTTAGTTATGGGTTATCTGTCACCACTTTATTAATATATACCATTCAATTCTATCTTGCAGGCAATTTGCCGTGTTTATAACACCAGAATAATATTATAAATATTTATGTTTTGGAGAAATAAAAAGAGTTTAAGATATAATAGTGGTTTTTATGCATATGTATTAGGGAAACATTTGTGAAATTTATTTTAAAAGCGGTGACAGATAATCCACAAGTTCAGCTATGTACATATTTCTATAGATTTATAAACTTTAACAATTGGTTGTGATTTTTAATATTTCTCAGGGAATTTACATTTTTTACATAGAAAAGAACCAGCACCGAAGTAAAACATGTTCTTTAAGGAAGAAACCCCAATCCAAGTTACTATACTGGGTGTGCTTTACTGTTTATCGCTTGTTCTTTTCTGCCCGCACTATTTTGGGTTTCATACTGCAAGGTCTAAAAGGTCATTGGAATACTGCATCTTTTTTGAGGGAATGAACATGTGTTAGGTTGTGCTGCTGGGATCTGTTGTTCTACAGGGTTCCAGGAGCATACCTGCACAGGTGAGGGTTAATTGAGCTGGCTGGGTGTGGTCGTGCAGGTCAGCCAATCCCCTGGGTCTGGGTGTAGATATATACCCCAGCCCCTGTGCAATGAGGAAGCTGTATTTCTTCAGTATTGTCTGCTATGTGAGTAGTGTCTGGTCAGCTTGCAGCTTGCTGTGTGAGTAGTGTCTGGTCAGCTGGCAGCTTGCTGTGTGGGTAGTGTCTGGTCAGCTTGCAGCTTGCTGCGTGGGTAGTGTCGGGTCAGCTTGCAGCTTGCTCTATGTGTAGTGTTTGGTCAGCTTGCTGTGTGAGTAGTGTCTGGTCAGCTTGCAGCTTGCTGTGTGAGTAGTGTCTCGTCAGCTTGCTGTGTGGGTAGTGTCTCGTCAGCTTGCAGTTTGCTCTGTGTATAGTGTGCTGTTCTGCCTGTTTAGTGTCTTGCTAGAGTAGGGACTGCAAGACATGAAGAGCCTTGTCGTGGCTTTGCAGCTTAAGTTCATTGGCCAATGTACAAATTAATCCCTTGCTTTTATACTCAGCTTTACCATCTGCTTTAGTGCACGAGGTTGTGTGGTAAGTGAGTTTGTGCATTTAATGTGTCAGTTTCACCTGGTTGCGAGTATCAGCCTTTCAGGCAGAGCAGGGCCGAGGTTCCAGAGTGGGGCTGTCTTTATAGAGGCAATCGCCCTGCTTTGTAGGTAGGGCCAAGTCCTCTTCTCTGCAGCACAGGGTCAGTTTCCCCTAACCCATGTTTTCAGGTCACGTTCGTGTGGGCCTAGTGCTTAGTTGCCCACACTAATGTAACAACATGAAGGTGCAGAAACTTCTAGCAGCACTGTTGATAAAAAAATGATCACAAAAAATACAATTATGTGGGAAGTGGATAAATTTATTGCTTTATTCTTCTACCTTGTGTTAATATTACATAAGCTCGTTGAGTTTTTAGATAAAACCTTATTGGAGGTATTCCATATTTGCAGGCCACCTGTTATCTTGTTATGTTTACAGCTTTTTTATGCAATTAAAAAAAAAGAAAAAAAAAGAAATTGAGCTTTTTATATGTAAAATTGTTGATCAACTACAATCTAATTGTGATGAGACTTTGTATCATTATTTAAAATTGCTCAATAAAATGTGTTAAAAAATACAATTCTTACTATTGTTACTACTTTTACTACGAGTCATTATTACTCCTTCATAAGGCCAGTTTCCCACAAGCATCTTGTAACACATCAGTAATACAGATCCATAATGCGGACATGTTAGGGTCCGTCTGCACTGTCATATGATCATCCGTGAAACACAGACGGTTTTACTCTCAAACACAAGTTAAATGTAGTCGAACAATTAATACGTTTGACTACATTTAGCAAACCATAAGTTTTTGTGTAGGTTTTTTGTGGGATTGAAAAGAACAGCCTACTTCACTTTTTCTATCCCACAAAAAAAGACAGACAAAAGTAGCGCATGCAGTGTCTTTAGAACACGGCCATAAAAATACGAGCGTGCAAATAGATACATAGATTTACTCCATAGCATGGTCCTCCAAACATGGACTAAGTTCCCTGCTTGCCAATGTGTGACTTCAAAAGTAGCTTTAAGACATAACTACCATGTTTCCCCGAAAATAACACACTCTTATATAACTTTTTGCCCCAAAAGAGGCACAGTGTCTTATTTTTTTTTGGGGGGGGGCTTATACTCACCTGCTCCACAGCGTCCCGGTGCCTCGTGCTGCTGGTCTCTGACAGTGATGCGGCAGTCTGCAGTGTCCTCCGCGCTGAGATATTTCTGGTGATGGGGCTTTGAATATCCCACCTCCAGCAAAGCGAGAGCTGTGATTGGATCGAGCGCCACCCAATCACAGCCTGCGTTCAATGAGCCTATCACATCCATTCAGTGATATCATTCACTGAATAGCTGTGAATGATTGAGCGCTGGCTCTGATTGGCTGGCGCTTGATCCAATCACAGCACTCGCTTTGCTGGAGGCGGCGTATTCAAACCTCCATCACTAGAAAGAAAGGGAAATCTCAGTGCAGAGGACACGGCAACTTGCCACAGCACTCAGATGCCATGGGCCAGGTGAGTATTGATGGGGTTTTTTTCATGCACTTTAGCTAGGGCTTATTTTTTCTTTGGGGGGGGGGGTTATATTTCAAGCCTCCCCCGAAAACCAGGGGTGGGCTTACTTTCAGGGTAGCGCTTACTTTTGGGGTAGGACTTACTTTCGGGGAACAACAGTAGTTTTAGGCCTCATGCCCACGGGCGGATCGGATTCTGCATGTGGGAGCCCGCAGCGGACTCTGACCCTGCCCGCGGCCGAAGACACTGCAGATTTTCTGCTTACCCATCCGGGTCTTCATTTTCTTCACTGCGGATGTGTGTGCAAGCGCTGCACATGCGCAGTGCAGTTTTTTTTTTTAACTCCTGCTTTCCCACGGAATCCGCGCCCCGTCCACAATTCAATTGTAGAAGTTACAATAGAGTAGCATCCATAGCTATTCAACAGCTTTCTATCTTTTTCATGAGGGGTAACAAAGCAAATCAATAACAGGTATGTCCTATGAGAAAGATATACTACGCTTTGCACTGTTTTCGCTTTATTATTCTGCATTAGATGGGTGTAAATATTTTTATGGAAAAGAAGAAAGTATGTTATGATCAAACCGAGCAAATGTTTAATACCTTTCTATTATAATAGTTTTCAAAATAAAAGTTACTTTAAAATTCCGTGAAATAACTAAATACATTAACCATAAAAATATCAATAATGAGATTTTAATGTCTTTGATGACATATTTGAATAATAATGCCAAGGAAGGCTGTATGCACCGGAGATCAAGGATTATTGAATCATTTCTAATCTTAATTATAATATTCCTAATGGTTACCAGTAAAATATAATATATTGTGAAAGTCTCCGGTAAACGATAAATCAATGTTAAAGCCAAATACAGGCTAGTATTTTATCAGTATTTCCCACTATGAGAATTGCAGCAGAATGAAACATTGAGTGGTAATTGGCAAAAAATAAGTATTCCTGTGATAATACGGAAAAAGGCCGAGACGTGATCCCGATAATTGCCATAACAATTAAATATGCCAGTTATTAAATATGCCCAGGATAATCTGTCAATTGTAAGAACATATAAAAATGAATAGTTTAGTGGCAGTACAATATAATCTAATATAATAGTGATAAAAGAGAACAAAGGAGTAATGAAAGTTTATACAATTGTCAGTTTTCAGGCATAATATGATATTATCTTTATAAAGCTCTGGGGAAAAACATAATCATGTGATCTTATATTGTTATGCTTTTAGTTTAAATCAGGTAAATTAGCGCCCTGTCAGAGGGATTCTCTATGATTAGAAATTAGGTTTTGCTTTTCTTTACAGAAACGCTGGCAATCTTGTCAATGGCTCAAGTCTGATTTTGAACTTCATACCAAATAAGCTAAGTTGGAATCCCAAACAAAGCCAATGAACAAAAGTGGCACTGTTTCTAGAAAAAAAAACAGACCTTACATTCTATTCCTGGACAATCCTTTTAAGGGCTCAGTCAGGCAAGCGTTTTTTGCTGCCTATGTGCGCAAAAAAATTGCAGCTATTAGAACCATTGGTTCCCTATGAAGTGTTCACATGTCCATTTTTCAGAGGCGCAAAATACTCTCACCTGCAAAAGATAGGACATGCATACCTGTAAGGTCCATGCCGCATGGATGTTACAGGAGTGACAGGGAATGAAGGGACTCCCAGAGGGTTTAGTTAATCCCCGCGTGGAGTCCCCTCATCCCTGAACACTGTGACAGTGTTCAGTGATGAGGAGACTCCCTGTAGGGATGAAAGAATCCCCTGTCACAGCTTTGGCAGCAGACCACAATGCCATCCCATTCCTTTCAATGGGGCTGGCATTTCATGTGCTGCCGCCCCAATGAACATAATGGGATGAAGGCAACTCCTGCAGCGATGATTTTTGGGAGGGGCTTGAAATATAGGCCCTTCCCCGAAAATCATTGCTAGCTAAAGAAAAAGATTAAAAAATAAAAATTAACTCACCTAGAAGCGCTGTCCAGCTCTTCTCCCCATCCCAGGCAGTCGTCATCTGTATTCTGGTGGCCATGGATTGAAAAATCCCCACCTCCAGAAAGCACTGCTCTGATTGGCTGAGCGCTGTGACCAATCAGAGACAACACTTTCTGGAGGTAGGGATTTTTGAATCCCTGGCAACCAGAATACAGATGAAAACTGACGGGGACGGGGAGAAAAGCTGGACAGTGCTTCTAGGTGAGTTAAATACATATATATTTTTTTAACAGCTAGAAATGATTTTTGAGGTAGGGCTTATTTTTCAAGCAACCCCTCCTCCCCCAAAAATCATTGCTGCAGGGCTTGCCTTCATCCCATTGCTTTCAATGAGGCAGCAGCAGTGCCGCCCCATTGTAAGCAATGGGAGAACATTGCATTCCTCTGCCACAGATGTCACAGCTGTGGCAGAGGATCGCAATCTTCTTCATATATTTTCAATGGGGCCGGCGCTGCTGCAGCTGGCCCCATTGGCAACAAGGTAAAACCCCTGGATGTGACAGCATCCAGGGGTTTTACATCCAAGGAATCCCCTACTGCAGCTGTCAAAGCTGCAGCAGGGGATGGCAATCCTCTCCCATTGCTTTCAATGCGGCGGCAGTAGTGCCGGCCCCATTGAAAGCAATGGGATAGCATTGAGGTCCTCTGCCACAGCATGGAGCTTCAGTCACTCGCATTTTGAACATCCGTGGCGCTCATTTTTTTCTGCACATACAGGCGCGCAAAAAGAATCGCTCGTCTGACCGAGGTTTAAAGGGGTAATTCAGAATAGAAAGACAGGGCCGATTTCTGCCAGAAACAGTACCACTTCTGACCACAGGTTGTGTGCTATTGCAGTTCATCACTACTGAAGTGACCTTCACTTAATACATAAACTTATTTCACATGCATAGACTAATCTTAAGTAATTTAGCAATATATGCCCTTATAGGTTGTAGAAACACGGACAAGCAGTTGAAGCAGAAGGATTCTTAACTAGAAAATATTTGTGCAAGTTCAACAATTGATACAAGGTTTTCAGAACTCTTGAATTCTTGCTTTTTTTTAGCTTTCTACATTGCATTAAAGTGACCCTCTAGTTTCGGGATGAAATTCTGTCCCAGAATCAGTGGGGGAGAAGGCATATTACCTGCAGTTGTTTTTCTTTATCATCCCGCTGATTTCAGCCATTAAAGACAGCCTACCCAGTCCTCAGACTACCTAATCCTCACAGTGTTAAACTACCAAAGCACTATTCCTGCTCTCTGATTGGTAAGAGCTGCTCTTGTAATCATCACTGGCCAATCAGAGAGCAATGCACAGTATGTATTGGGTAATTAGAAAATTGCTGCAGCCATCTTGGACAGCCAATAATAAGGCCTGGAGCTGATGCATCAGAGGGAGGGGGGCGGCACAGAACAACCTCAGGCAATACATCCCCTTCCCCTCCTGTCTGGCACTAAATTTTCTCCCAAAACTGGAGGCTCATTTTTATTTGTTCTTACCTCAAGACAAATACATTATCAATTACACTGATAAACAAAGATTTTGCTACTGGGAGAAAAATATGTTTCTTACATGAAATTGAGGGCGCTGAATCCGAATCTGTAGTCAAAATTCACCCAAGATGTCTAGATCGTAAGTTATAGGCCAACTACAGTTTGGTGACAGCTTGGTAGATTGGCCCACATACTGAGGCATGGCAACATTATAATTGCTGCACCATTACCTGCACCACACCTTCCAGCGCCTCGTTGGTAACACATTCTGACAGCAGCGGGTTCCTGCAGCATCGGGGCACGTCTGAGCAGGTTGGTAAGCTGATGTCAGCAGTTGCCAGGCCTATATAATGCGAGAGTGCAAGCATCTAGTTGACAATACTGTTTTCTTCTAGAGCTTGTATGTCTGTTTTAGCCTGATGAGCAGGCGGATTAGTGTTACCCATCCAGACAATTTTTGCTACATTTGTGGTAAATACGCCATATGCATTCAGTGCAAAAACCGGACAAAGAGAGTGAAGATTGCTTACAAGTATGATTTTGGGTGTAAAGTTGGAGTTTAAGACAAAAGATGGGCATTTGGATTTGGACTCTACACACTCGGTTTAGTATAGTACGCATGAAATACCCCAAGTAGGAGGCATTTTTTTTCTCCTGTGATCCAGTGTTATGTGTGAAGCTAATTTAAATGCCAATTGAGCTAAAATATGTTACAAATAATTCAATGGCTTTGAAACGTAAGGGTTTGGTATAACATGTGACCCATGATATGGAAGTCCATGGACTTAGTCCGTATAGAACGCTGCTAATATTACATGAAAGTCCATGGACGTAGTCCATATAGCACACTGCTAATATTGCATGGAAGTCCAATTAAAGGAAAAAATCTTAAAGCACCTAATTTCTGAAATGTTAAGAAATTGCCCTTAAAGTGGTGGATCATTATTCCAATGTGTTTGCTTCCTCGAACCGTTCATTTTAGCACTTTAGTGTTCTCATTTATAACACTTATTAATAATAAACAAACATCTGAATCTAATAGCATCCATCCCCTTAAGATATATGACAATCCACTTTGTAGTAGAAACATTTTCTTTGACGTAAGAGGGGTGAACATCCTGCATAAATTACATTAATAAAACAACATTTAAAATCAAGTGGAATTAAACACAAAGCCTTCAAAATTCTTCACATCTAAATAGTCTTATAGGAGATGTCTTGCTGGCTTCATTTGCTTTACTGTTCCCAGCATTTGTTGGAACTGTAAAGTCCCTGGGCACTCACATTACATTACATTGAGTTTTATATGCAGAGTTTTTTGAACAATATAGACAAAAAGTCACAAAAAGTGCCAACCAGTAAATGCCATGCTTCGCAATGTTTGTAGATGGAGCTTAGTAGACCATTACTGGTTAGGTGCTACAATGTGTGCCGAACATGTCAAGAGGGGTATCAAGAGATTTGAACAGTATTGTGTGAAATGTGTTAGAAGAACTATTAAGGTTCATTTAGATGGGACGAATGTCGGGTAAACGATGCCCGACACTTGTCCCCACATACACTTGCTCCCGGGCTGTTGCACTGGAGCTAGTATCGCTGGCTCACTCACTGAGCAGCCAGCAGGGGGGCGGGGAGGCTGCAGGAGATTTCACTCCTCACTCTCCCCCGTCCCTCTCCAATAACTTAAAGGGGTTGTCCCGCGATAGCAATTGGGGTTAAGCACTTCTGTATGGCCATTTTAATGCACTTTGTAATATACATCGTGCATTAAATATTGGCCATACAGAAGTTTTACACTTACCCCCTCCGGTGCTGGCGTCCCTGTCTCCATGGCGCCGACCAAAGCCGCCTTCTCCCTGGATTAGACGCGCTTGCGCTGAAGGGACCGCTCCGGCGTGCTCACGCCACACAGGTCTTCTGCGCAGCACCGGAGGGGGTAAGTGTATAGCTTCTGTATGGCCAATATTTAATGCACGATGTATATTACAAAATGCATTAATATGGCCATACAGAAGTGTATAACCCCACTTGCTGCCGTGAGACAACCCCTTTAACATAGCAGCTGTACAATATTGAACAGCTGCTATTTACACTGAACGATCAGTGTTCAGCACATCGTCCATCGTTTATGCTGCATAAGCAATGGACGATGAGCTGAACGATGAGTGTTCTGTGTAAATAGCAGCCGTTCCTCATTGAACGGCTGCTATGTTAAGTCAATGGAGAGGGGAGAGGCAGCGTGAGAAGTGAAATCTCCTCCAGCCTCCCTGCTGTGAGCTGGCAATACTAGCTCCCGTGCAGAAGCATGAGAGCCAGTATGTGCAGGGACGAGTGTCAGGCATTGTTTGCCCAACATTCGTCCCATCTAAATGGGCCTTCACACCGAGTGGCAGAAGGGCATTATTGTCTTTTTGTATGGAAAAGGTACCACAGTCTAATGAAGAAGTTAAGTTTATTATTATCCTTCATGAATGTTATACTTTAAAGGCTATGTACACCGTTGCACTTTTTAACCAATGTGTTTTTGGATTTGAAGACTTTTTGTAATTGGTTTTCATTATAAATGTCTGATTATTTGGTTTCTTTGCTTCGATTATTTTCGAAGGCACTGCAAACTGGAGGAATGAAATCTTAACAAATTCCTTCAATCAGAGTAAACTGACTGGCTCTTCTGGTAGCTTGCTCCCCTGTTTTGAACATGCATTCATTGTCTTTCTCCTGAACTATTACAAAGGACTCTATGACAGTTGTGGTGGATGGCAGAGGAGATCAGGAGGATAGAGAGCATGAAAAGCTACTATTACAGAGGGCTGAAATTCACTGCGGGTGAATGTTCTACTCTTATCAGCAGTGAGGGGGAATGGGACTAGCAGCTACTCAGAGAGAGGATGTAGAGATAGCCCTGTAGTATTAACTGGGTGTGGTTATGCTATACAACCTCTGAAAAAGAAGAGTGGAGGGGGAACTGAACTTGTGCGCATTAATGAGAGAGGCCAGCTGATCACTGCTGGGAATGCCCCTGGGCCAGAAACTTGAATATAAGAGAGCCTGCAAACCAAATATGATGCTTTCTAAATGCATGAGAAAAAAAAACTCAATGCAAAAAAAAAACATATAAATCTCTTATCTATACTACAAGGACTATGAAAAATGTGTATTGATTTTTCATGTACAAAGTTTAAATAAATTAGCTGTCTTTCCGAAGGAGTAAAACTTTCTTAAGGCCTTAGTCAGACGGGTGTTTTTTCGCGCGATTTGCGGATCGCATGACGGATGCGCATCCGCAAATCGCGTGACCGGTGCCCGAAAATCGCCCGAAAATCTGCTCCTAGCCGCGTTTCATTAGAAACGGGCTGGAGCTGTCCAGCGCATTGCATTCAATGGAGCCGGCAATATAGCCGACTCCATTAAAAGCAATGCGCTGCGGGCGAGTGTGGGATGAATTGTCGGGAAGGACTTAAATATATAAGCCCTTCCCTGCAATTCATCCAGAAAAGTGTTAAAATAAAAAATATATACATACTCACCTGCTCCCGGCAGCCGGAGTTCCGCGCAGCCGGCCTGCTGTGGGTGTGAAGGGGGTGTGAGTCAGACCTGCCCCCTGATTGGCTCAGCGCTGAGCCAATCAGGGGGCAGGTCTGACTCACACCCCTTTCACACCCACTGCAGGCCGGCCGCGCAGAACTCCGGCTGCCGGGAGCAGGTGAGTACATATATATTTTTTATTTTAACACTTTTCTGGATGAATTGCAGAGAAGGGCTTATATATTTAAGCCCTTCCCGACAATTCATCCCGCGCACGCCGGCAGCCCATTGCTTTCAATGGAGTCGGCTGTATTGCCGGCTCCATTGAATTCAATGGGCAAACATCGTTCTTCTCTGCCACAGCTGTTACAGCTGTGGCAGAGAAGAATGATTTGTCTTCTATATGTTCTCAATGGGGTCGGCGCTGCTGACGCCGGCCCCATTGAGCGCATATAGAGAAGAGAACAGGAATCGCAGATCGCAGATAGGTGCGATCTGCGATTTCTGTTCTATAATTTATCGGACGAGCGCATAAAAAGCGCTCATGTGTCCGATACCATTGCAAAGCAATGGTTTTAAAAAATCGCCGGACGCATGCGCATGCGCAAATCGCGCAAACAAACGCCCGTCTGACTAAGGCCTAATAGTGCAACCTACTAGAAGTAGCTACTCCGTCAGTTAATGTCCAACCCTTTAACAAGCCTTGCAACATGACAGTTATATTTGCCAAGATAGACACCGATCTTTGTCTGACTTGGCAATTATCCTTTGTAACACTGCATAAGTCATGGCTCTAGCAAGAGAGTTTTCTAGCTTTTAGTAGAGAGCTAATTTGTATATTTTTCCCATGCAGCATTGCCGACTCCATATGCAGCTTGTATCTCCTTGATGAGAACCAATCCCCCATCATCCAAGCATACCTTAATAAAGAAAGATGAATTATTTTCTCACTATTCAGTTATCTTGTGTTTTTGTTTTTTAGGTTATGGTTTGCAAGTTATTTATATCATCTATACGGTTGTATGATTTATAACCCAATACTGTCTCAATACTTTACCATCTGAAATACGAGAAGCAGGCAACATTGAAAAATATATATTTTCTCATGAGATATACATCTATAGTGTTACGCTGAAATGAATGTTCTTATAGGCTTCCTTATGATATTGTTAAGATGATATTTTTCACCCAGCAGACTAGACCCTTTATTTTATATTTTCCAACGCAATCTACTACTCTGTTAGCAGGGAGTGAATCGCACAGATTTATCTATAATGTCTGCTTAAGCGATCATTGTAGTCACTACATAATTAAGCGTGATATCACATCTGGAGTCAATGGCGAGAGAAGATTTATCTAAAGGAAATTGTACATTTATTATCTCTGCTTATCTACCATATCATCATTAACCGATGCTCAATGAAGTCAGTAGTAAAAGTTGACTTATCCTTAACTGCTGTTCCTTAATAACTTCTAAGAGAAAGTGCTGAAGCCTATATTATATAGTCAATATATGCATTTTATGATGCATAATGTATTCACATTTTCCTTCTTGTGATCTATAATATCTATACACATTATGTAGATTAGTTCTAAAAGTAAAATGAATTTCAAAACTACATATAGACTTTAATCCCCTCCCTCTCTAGGATGTGAACCTACCTCCTGGGTGGGAAGCAGTTCTTTCCCCAAGACATAAGCTTACATCCAATGGATGGTACAGGTTCAGAAGCTGAGCCTGCGTGGGTGGGAAGCAGTTCTTTCCCCAAGACATAAGCTTACATCCAATGGATGGTACAGGTTCAGAAGATGAGCCTGCGCCATATACAGCGGGAGCCGGCTTTGACTGACAGTTAGCTTCTAGCTCCAACACCGATCCTCACTGTAAATCCCTTACATGCCGCAATCATTGTTAATCTCTATGATGTTATCGACCCTCCGCTATGTAATCAATGAGGGCCAATGGGCCAATGATGCGCCAAACGCTGTAAAAAGCTGTGTGAGAGCAGCTTAAAGACCTCTGCTATGCTTGAAGAGATCAATCAATGAAACAAAATTGTTCCAAGGTGATGGGTTCCCTTTAAGTGTAGTGTAATGGTATAAAGGCTCATGCACATGGCAATACTATGCATACGTTAAGCAATTTGGAAACTCTGTGCACCCCAATGATGTGCATCTGGGAGACACAACAAATTCCCTTATATGTATTGCTTGTAAAGAAAAATACCTCAATAATTTAGCATGCGTTGAATCATGTCATTAGTAGAGCGCTACGTGGAAATATAATTGCAACAATACACAGTTTCGTAAAATTGTACTAAGTGTCCGGGTCTCACAAGAGGCATGATACATAAAAATATATTTAATCTTTAGCAATTAAAAGACTCATAGAAGGCAACCCCAATTTGGAGCTAAGCTTAGAACCAATCACTTGCCACCAGGGGCTATTTTTCATTGGACGATTCACAAATAACATAAAATATTAGACCTTGCTGATGATTGGCCCTGTGTGTGCAATAACAATTATGATTAAATTAAAAGTAGTTGCGTACATGCTCTGTAAAGATGGAGAATTGGTCTAAAGAATTAGGTAGGACCTTTATTTATTAGTATGTCTCAGGGCTTATTCCAAAGTGCATGTATCGGCCATGCTTTCATGCCCAGCTGATATACACTGTCCCTCTCTGCAGGGAGAGGAGGCGGGCTTGGCTGGGAGCAGTGCACTGAGCTCCTGCCCCCTCTCCGCTTCTAATCCACTAGTTGCAATCAAAGGGGGGGGGGGGTGGAACACAGTTCCGCCTCATCCCGCCCCTCCCATTGCAAACAGTGGCGAGGGGCAGAGAGGGGGTGGAAGTTCAGTGCACTGCTCCCAGCCAAGCCCGCATCCTCTCCCTGCAGAGAGGGACATTGTTTATCAGCTGGGTGTGAAATGGCGGAATAAGCCCTTCATGTAAGGTAAAATGCAAAAAATTGTACCCACATGCATGCACATATACATGTCACTGGACATTACCGGAATGACAACATCTAATGAGTATGAATTCTGAAAACGTGAAAAATATGCAGATAGAACAAAGTTAATATAACAAAATTACTTTATAAAGTAATTTAATGATAAAAAGTGCAGTCTGAGGCCTTAGTCACACGGGCGTTTTTTCCCGCGATTTGCGGATCGCATGACGGATGCGCATCCGCAAATCGTGTGACCGGGGCCGAAAAATTCCCCGAAAATACTGCTCCTAGCCGCATTTCAATAAAAACGGGCCGGAGCTGTCCAGCGCATTGAATTCAATGGAGCCGGCAATACAGCCAGCTCCATTGAAAGCAATGCGCTGCGGGCGAGCGCGGGATGAATTTTCGGGAAGGGCTTAAATATATAAGCCCTTCCCTGCAATTCATCAAGAAATGTGTAAAAATAAAAAAAATATATATACTCACCTTGTCCCGGCAGACGGAGTTCAGCCGCGGCCGGCGGCAGTCCTCCTGAACTGCTCTCTGTAGTATTCAGCAGACGGGGATTTAAGATCATGAAATCATGAATGGGTGTGAGTGAGAGCTGCCTCTGATTGGTCAGGCTGTGACCAATCAGAGGCAGCTCATTCAGCAGGCGGGGATTTTAAATCCCCGGCTGCTGAATACTACAGAGAGCAGTTCAGGAGAACTGTCACCAGCCGTGGCTGAACTCCGTCTGTCGGGACAAGGTGAGTATATATATATATTTTTTTTATTTTTACACATTTCTGGATGAATTGCAGGGAAGGGCTTATATATTTAAGCCCTTCCCGAAAATTCATCCCGCGCTCGCCGGCAGCCCATTGCTTTCAATGGAGCCGGCTGTATTGCCGGCTCCATTGAATTCAATAGGCAAACATCGTTCTTCTCTGCCACAGCTGTTACAGCTGTGGCAGAGAAGAATGATTTGTCTAGTATATGTTCTCAATGGGGTCGGCGCTGCTGCCACCGGCCCCATTGAGCGCATATAGAGAAGAGAACAGGAATCGCAGATCGCAGATAGGTGCGATCTGCGATTTCTGTTCTATAATTTATCGGACGAGCATATAAAAAGCGCTCATGTGTCCGATACCATTGCAAAGCAATGGTTTTATAAAATCGCCGGACGCATGTGCATGCGTAAATCGCGCAAAAAAACGCCCGTCTGACTAAGGCCTGATGCAGTTAATTACTTACTATATAACACTGGGAATATAATGCAGATTTTATATTATATGTTAATCACTAGAGATGAGCGAACACCAAAATGTTCGGGTGTTCGTTATTCGTAACGAACTTCCCGTGATGCTCGAGGGTTCGTTTCGAACAACGAACCCCATTGAAGTCAATGGGCGACCAGAACATTTTTGTATTTCGCCGATGCTCGCTAAGGTTTTCATGTGTGAAAATCTGGGCAATTCAGGAAAGTGATGGGAATGACACAGTGACGGATAGGGCAGGCGAGGGGCTACATGTTGGGCTGCATCTCAAGTTCCCAGGTCCCACTATTAAGCCACAATACCGGCAAGAGTGGGCCCCCCCCCCTCCCAACAACTTTTACTTCTGAAAAGCCCTCATTAGCATGGCATACCTTTGCTAAGCACCACACTACCTCCAACAAAGCACAATCACTGCCTGCATGACACTCCACTGACACTTCTCCTGGGTTACATGCTGCCCAAACGGCCCCCCTCCCCCCCACAGCGCACACCAAAGTGTCCCTGCGCAGCCTTCAGCTGCCGTCATGCCACACCACGCTCATGTCTATTTAGAATTGCGTCTGCCATGACGAGGGACCGCAGGCACACACTGCAGAGGTTGGCACGGCTAGGCAGCGACCCTCTTTAAAAGTGGCGGAGCGATAGCCCACAATGCTGTACAGAAGCAATGATAAATAGAATCCTGTGCCACCGCCATCAGGAGCTGCACACGTGGGCATAGCAATGGGGAACCTATGTGCCACACACTATTCATTCTGTCAAGGTGTCTGCATGCCCCAGTCAGACCGGGCTTTTTAATTCATAGACACAGGCAGGTACAACTCCCTATTGTGAAGTCCCTGTCGACCCACAGCATGGGTGGCTCCCTGGAACCCACCGGCGGTACACAGAAATATCCCATTGCATTGCCCAACACAGCTGAGGTAGTAATGTCGTGCTTAATGCAGGTGGGCTTCGGCCCACACTGCATGCCCCAGTCTGACTGGGGTTCTTTATAAGTGTACAGATGTAGTAAAAACTCCGTGTGCACCTACAGCATGGGTGGGTGCCAGGAAGCCACCGGCGGTACATAGAAATATCCCATTGCATTGCCCAACACAGCTGAGGTAGTAATGTTGTGCTTAACCCTTTCCAATCCAATTTGTATATGGTTTTCCTAGGGGGCTTACTCTTTTTCTGCTGTTATACAACGGCGCTATATGCTGGCTAAAGCCAGTACTGCATGAGCTGACACGTAGGATAGGCTCCGACAGCAGAGAGGCTGGCAATATACAGTAAGAGAACCCCGACGGACGTCTACCAACAACGGAGCTGTACAGCCTTAAACCCTAATGTCTTCACAGGTCACACAGTGGACTGGAAAGGGTTAATGCAGGTGGGTTTCGGCCCACACTGCATGCCCCAGTCAGACTGGGGTTCTTTACAAGTGGACACATGTAGGTTTAACTCCCTGTGGACCCACTGCCTGGGTGGGTGCCAGGAAGCCACCGGCGGTACATAGAAATATCCCATTGCATTGCCCAACACAGCTGAGGTAGTAATGTCGTGCGTAATACAGGTGGGCTTCGGCCCACACTGCATGCCCCAGTCAGACGGGTTTTTTAGAAGTGTACAGAAGTATTAAAAACTCAGTGTGCACCTACAGCATGGGTGGCTCCCTGGAACCCACCGGCGGTACACAAAAATATCCCATTGCATTGCCCAACACAGCTGAGGTAACGTCAGCTGTAATGCAGGTGGGCTAAAAATTAATTTGATTACACTGTAGGCGAGGGCCCACAAAAATTGCTGTATCAACAGTACTAATGTACATCCCAAAAATTGGCCATGGCCAGCCAAGAGGGCAGGTGAAACCCATTAATCGCTTTGGTTAATGTGGCTTAAGTGGTAACTAGGCCTGGAGGCAGCCCAGTGTAACGAAAAATTGGTTCAAGTTAAAGTTCCAATGCTTTTAAGCGCATTGAAACTTATAAAAATTGTTCAGAAAAATTATTTGAGTGAGCCTTGTGGCCCTAAGAAAAATTGCCCGTTCAGCGTGATTACGTGAGGTTTCACGAGGAGGAACAGGAGGAGGAGGAGGAGGAATATTAGACACAGATTGATGAAGCACAAATGTCCCCGTTTTGGATGGTGAGAGAGAACGTAGCTTCCATCCGCGGGTGCAGCCTACGTATTGCTTACGTATCGCTGCTGTCCGCTGGTGGAGAACAGAAGTCTGGCGAAATCCAGCCTTTGTTCATCTTGATGAGTGTTAGCCTGTCGGCACTGTCGGTTGACAAGCGGCTACGCTTATCGGTGATGATTCCCCCAGCCGCACTAAACACCCTCTCCGACAACACGCTAGCCGCAGGACAAGCAAGCACCTCAAGGGCATACAGGGCTAGTTCAGGCCACGTGTCCAGCTTCGACACCCAGTAGTTGTAGGGGGCAGAGGCGTCACCAAGGATGGTCGTGCGATCCGCTACGTACTCCCTCACCATCCTTTTGCAGTGCTCCCGCCGACTCAGCCGTGACTGGGGAGCGGTGACACAGTCTTGGTGGGGAGCCATAAAGCTGGCCAGGCCCTTAAAGACTGTTGCACTGCCTGGGATGTACATGCTGCTCGATCTACGCACATCCCCTGCAACATGGCCCTCGGAACTGCGCCTTCTGCCACTAGCGCTGTCGGCTGGGAATTTTACCATCAGCTTGTCCGCAAGGGTCCTGTGGTATAGCAACACTCTCGAACCCCTTTCCTCTTCGGGAATCAGAGTGGGCAGGTTCTCCTTATACCGTGGATCGAGCAGTGTGTACACCCAGTAATCCGTAGTGGCCAGAATGCGTGCAACGCGAGGGTCACGAGAAAGGCATCCTAACATGAAGTCAGCCATGTGTGCCAGGGTACCTGTACGCAACACATGGCTGTCTTCACTAGGAAGATCACTTTCAGGATCCTCCTCCTCCTCCTCCTCCTCAGGCCATACACGCTGAAAGGATGACAGGCAATCAGCCGGTGTACCGTCAGCAGCGGGCCAAGCTGTCTCTTCCCCCTCCTCCTCATCCTCCTCATGCTCCTCCTCCTCCTCCTGTACGCGCTGAGAAATAGACAGGAGGGTGCCCTGACTATCCAGCGGCATACTGTCTTCCCCCGCCCCCGTTTCCGAGCGCAAAGCAGCTGCCTTTATGGTTTGCAGGGAATTTCTCAAGATGCATAGCAGAGGAATGGTGACGCTAATGATTGTAGCATCGCCGCTCACCACCTGGGTAGACTCCTCAAAATTACCAAGGACATGGCAGATGTCTGCCAACCAGGCCCACTCTTCTGAAAGGAATTGAGGAGGCTGACTCCCACTGCGCCGCCCATGTTGGAGTTGGTATTCGACTATAGCTCTACGCTGTTCATAGAGCCTGGCCAACATGTGGAGCGTAGAGTTCCACCGTGTGGGCACGTCGCACAGCAGTCGGTGCACTGGCAGCTTAAAGTGATGTTGCAGGGTGCGCAGGGTGGCAGCGTCCGTGTGGGACTTGCGGAAATGTGCGCAGAGCCGGCGCGCCTTTACGAGCAGGTCTGACAAGCGTGGGTAGCTTTTCAGAAACCGCTGAACCACCAAATTAAAGACGTGGGCCAGGCATGGCACGTGCGTGAGGCTGCCGAGCTGCAGAGCCGCCACCAGGTTACGGCCGTTGTCACACACGACCATGCCCGGTTGGAGGCTCAGCGGCGCAAGCCAGCGGTCGGTCTGCTGTGTCAGACCCTGCAGCAGTTCGTGGGCCGTGTGCCTCTTATCGCCTAAGCTGAGTAGTTTCAGCACGGCCTGCTGACGCTTGCCCACCGCTGTGCTGCCACACCGCGCGACACCGACTGCTGGCGACATGCTGCTGCTAACACATCTTGATTGTGAGACAGAGGAGGAGGAGGAGGAGGAGGAGGGTGCTTTAGTGGAGGAAGCATACACCTCCGCAGATACCACCACCGAGCTGGGGCCCGCAATTCTGGGGGTGGGTAGGACGTGAGCGGTCCCAGGCTCTGACTCTGTCCCAGCCTCCACTAAATTCACCCAATGTGCCGTCAGGGAGATGTAGTGGCCCTGCCCGCCTGTGCTTGTCCACGTGTCCGTAGTTAAGTGGACCGTGGCAGTAACCGCGTTGGTGAGGGCGCGCACAATGTTGCGGGAGACGTGGTCGTGCAGGGCTGGGACGGCACATCGGGAAAAGTAGTGGCGACTGGGAACTGAGTAGCGCGGGGCCGCCGCCTCCATGATACTTTTGAAGGACTCCGTTTCCACAACCCTATACGGCAGCATCTCAAGGCTGATGAATTTTGCGATGCGGACGGTTAACGTTTGAGCGTGCGGGTGCGTGGCGGCGTACTTGCGCTTGCGCTCGAACACTTGCGCAAGCGACGGCTGAACGGTGCGCTGAACTACACTGCTGGATGGGGCCGAGGACAGCGGAGATGAGGGTGTGGGTGCAGGCCATGAGGCGGTAGTGCCTGTGTCCTGAGAGGGGGGTTGCATCTCAGTGGCAGGTTGGGGCACAGGGGGAGAGGCAGGGGTGCAAACCGGAGGCGGTGAACGGCCTTTGTCCCACCTTGCGGGGTGCTTGGCCATCATATGTCTGCGCATGGTGGTGGTGGTGAGGCTGTTGGTGTTGGCTCCCCGGCTGAGCTTTGCGCGACAAAGGTTGCACACCACTGTTCGTCGGTCGTCAGGCGTCTCTGTGAAAAACTGCCAGACCTTAGAGCACCTCGGCCTCCGCAGGGTGGCATGGCGCGAGGGGGCGCTTTGGGAAACACTTGGTGGATTATTCGGTCTGGCCCTGCCTCTACCCCTGGCCACTGCACTGCCTCTTGCAACCTGCCCTGCTGATGCCCTTGACTCCCCCTCTGAAGACCTGTCCTCCTGAGTAAGCGTTGCACACCAGGTGGGGTCAGTCACCTCATCGTCCTGCTGCTCTTCCTCCGAATCCTCTGTGCGCTGCTCCCTGGGACTTACTGCCCTTACTACTACCTCACTGCAAGACAACTGTGTCTGATCGTCATCGTCCTCCTCACCCACAGAAAGTTGTTGAGACAGTTGGCGGAAGTCCCCAGCCTCTTCCCCCGGACCCCGGGAACTTTCGAATGGTTGGGCATCAGTGACGATAAACTCCTCTGGTGGGAGAGGAACCGCTGCTGCCCAATCTAAGCAGGGGCCCGAGAACAGTTCCTGGGAGTGTTCCCGCTCCTGAGCAGGTGTCATTGTAGTGGAGTGAGGAGGCTGGGAGGAAGGAGGAGCAGCAGACAGAGGATTCGGATTGGCAGCAGTGGACGGCGCAGAACTGCGGGTAGACGATAGGTTGCTCGAAGCACTTTCTGCCATCCAGGACAGGACCTGCTCACACTGCTCATTTTCTAATAACCGTCTCCCACGTGGACCCATTAATTGGGCGATGAATGTGGGGACGCCAGAAACGTGCCTCTCTCCTAATCGCGCAGCAGACAGCTGCGACACACCTGGATCAGGAGCTTGGCCTGTGCCCACACCCTCACTTGGCCCTCCGCGTCCTCGGCCACGTCCACGTCCACGTCCTCTAGGCTTACCCCTACCCCTCAGCATGCTGTATTACCAGTGATTAGATTTCCCAGGCAGGAAATAAATTGGCGCAAGACTGCAGGGCAAATATAATTTTTGCCCTTTTTGGAAAACGAAAGGCCCCACTGCCTCTAGTGAATGAATTATCTAAGTTTAATAACTGTGCTGTGTCCCTGCTTATGTGTCACAGAACGTGAGGGTAGCAGAGTTATTATAACTCTTGGAGAGCAGGTATTTTTTTTCCCAATTAAGGAAAGCAAATGGCGAAGCCAGCAGTAAAGCGTAGCTGGCTGCGTATGATTTAGCAATGTTTTTCACACAGCTCACACGTGTCCACCGCCCGTAAGGACGGACAGAGGCTGGACAAATAGATTTGTTTTCAGTTTTTTCCCACCAACAGGCAGCACTGCGTATATTCTATGAACCTGAGAAGTTTAATAACTGTGCTGTGTCCCTGCTTATGTGTCACAGAACGTGAGGGTAGCAGAGTTATTATAACTCTTGGAGAGCAGGTATTTTTTTTCCCAATTAAGGAAAGCAAATGGCGAACCCAGCAGTAAAGCGTAGCTGGCTGCGTATGATTTAGCAATGTTTTTCACGCAGCTCACACGTCTCCACAGGCGTAAGGACGGATACAGGCTGGACAAATAGATTTCTTTTCAGTTTTTTCCCACCAACAGGCAGCACTGCGTATATTCAATGAACCTGAGAAGTTTAATAACTGTGCTGTGTCCCTGCTTATGTGTCACAGAACGTGAGGGTAGCAGAGTTATTATAACTCTTGGAGAGCAGGTATTTTTTTTCCCAATTAAGGAAAGCAAATGGCGAACCCAGCAGTAAAGCGTAGCTGGCTGCGTATGATTTAGCAATGTTTTTCACGCAGCTCACACGTGTCCACCGCCCGTAAGGACGGACAGAGGCTGGACAAATAGATTTGTTTTCAGTTTTTTCCCACCAACAGGCAGCACTGCGTATATTCTATGAATAATAACGGTGTTGTGGCCCTGCCTATACAATTCTTTCCCTGCAGTATCAATGGAGGGTGCAATGCTCTGCTGAGGCGATTTTGAGAAGCCCAAAAAAAATGCAGCACAGCCAACAGCAGCCTGGACAGTACTGCACACGGATAAATATGGCCCTAGAAAGGACCGTTGAGGTTCTTGAAGGCTACACTCACTCCTAACACTCTCCCTGCCTATGCAGCACTTCTGTCCCTAATGCCAGGTGCAACGGTCTGCAGAGGCGATTTTGAGAAAAAAAAAATCCCACTGCTAACAGCAGCCAACACACAGCTATCAGTGGCCCTAATAAGGACCTTTGGGGGGTCTTGAAGCCTACACTAACTACCAATTCTTTCCCTACAGCAGCTCCGGTATAAACAGCACTGTCCCTCATCTAACTCACACCGCATCTGAGGCGAACCGCGGGAGGGGCCGACTTTTATATTAGGCGAACACCTGATCTCGCCAGCCACTCACAGCAGGGGGGTGGTATAGGGCTTAAACGTTGCAGGGGGAAGTTGTAATGCCTTCCCTGTCTTTCAATTGGCCAGAAAAGCGCGCTAACGTCTCAGGGAAGGAAGTGAAAGTAACCAGAACACCGCATGGTGTTCGTCACGAATAACGAACATCCCGAACACCCTAATATTCGCACGAATATCAAGCTCGGACGAACGCGTTCGCTCATCTCTATTAATCACCATTTTCTTATTCATTGAATTATTGTTTAGTTTTGCCATAAAATGCAGTCCCTAATTTTCTGTTCTGAACCCCCTCATACCGCAGTGTTATATCTCTGTTTTTTAAGATTATAACAAGAGAATAGTATTTTTAGATATAGATGTTCTGTATATTGACAACACAGCTTGCCTCTGACAACTTTCTACATATACACACCGCAGTAGGTGCGCAGTGACAGCTCCTTGGATCATTAATCCTGTTATTTTGTCCCACTCTGTATTAACATATACAGAATTGCTTTATATCAGATATGGCAGATGCTTTCAAAAATAGATTTTGAGGTTTTCCTGCTACAGCAAAATGGTAAAAACATTCTATTTTATATGTATTTTATGCATGTATATTAGAATTTGCTTTTCTATAATTGCAAATACAGTTGGAACTATGCAATGGGAAATCCGGAGTGCAGCTTTAGAGAATTATCTACAGTGGTTCCTGCTGTGTAATTACATTAAGTAGAAATCAATGGGAGCCGCTATTTCCAGTCACCCGGATGTTGCCATAAAGAGGTCAGCGCTCACATATAACCTTACGCAAGAATAAAATGCACATTATTCACAGCGGACCATCTTGCTCATCTTTAACTTACATCAATATATGAATTATGTAGAGTGCGATGTAGAAATGTGAAATTATCATTCAGTCAGAGAACATTGAGATTACAACTGATAGTGAATGTGTTACAGCCATTGCAGGGTAAATTTGACATTCGAATGCATTAACTCGTGTATTTCCTTCTATAGTTGTCTCATCTAAATGTTGAGATTTCTGCATGAATCACAATTTAGTGTAATTTATAGAATAGGGCCAGTAAGCCTCTGCATAAGCTTTAGACCGCATCCACATGGGAGACACGATGGCGACACAAAGTCACGTGACTTTAGAGCCCCACCTGCGAGGATTTTTTGGGGAGCTGGAAATATAAGCCGTACCCCAAAAATAGGCCCTATCTGCATTAAAAAAAAAAAAAAAAAACATCACATAAGAATCGCTGTCCGACTCCAGCGCGGGTCTCTTCTTCAGCTCCAGCACTCATCTTCTGTCTTCTGCTAGTCCTTCCTGGATTGGAGAATCAAAATCCCCTTCTCCAAGAATGGCTGGCTCTGATTGGCTCATGATCTCTGTGGCTTAGCCAATCAGCGTTTCTAAGGTGATGTATTATTTTGTTTTTTTACTTGCTTTGCCAACTTGAAAGCAACAAGTTCGGATACAGCTTTAACCCTTTTCAATCCAATTTGTATCCTGGTTTTCCTAGGGGGCTTACTCTTTTTCTGCCGTTATACAATGGCGCTATATGCTGGCTAAAGCCAGTACTGCATGAGGTGACACGTTGGATAGGATCTGACAGCAGAGAGTCTGGCAATATACAGTAAGAGAACCTCGACGGACGTCTTCCAACATCAGAGCTGTACAGCCTTAAATCAAAATGTCTTCAGACGTCAGACAGTGGATTGGAAAGGGTTAAAGAAGGACAAGTGGGTTGATACAACTCAATCTATTAACACAAATAAATAAATGATACAAATAAAACAAAGTTACATAAAAATAGGAGATATTGCGTATACATTTTGTAAACAATTCTTAAACAATGGTTACATCAATACTCACATCACCAAGAGCCTTAGGTATACTTCATCTGCTTTGTGCATCAAATAGAGAAGCAGTGGTGAAAAGTCAGAAAACAGGGAGCGTCTTGGGAACCACACTGTGAGAGAGCATTCCCCATCACAGGTCCAAAATGCTTATTAAAAGCCCATTTACATGGAATGATGATCGCTCAAAGATTGCTCAAATGACAGTTTGAGTGACAGCTTTAAGAGATCAGTTTGCATAAACTTTTAAGTAGCTACTTAGCTACCTAAGAGCAATTAAGTGTGCAAATGAAGCCTTAGCTGAATGCAGTTAATAGCCAGAGGCTATTATCTGTGCTCAGATCCTTTGTTCTCCGATGGGAAACAATGCTATCAGCACTCCCCATGGAGAACTGCTGATAAGTCTGAAGGATGAATTTTAGGTTGGACTGAATTTAAACAATCAGCTAGAAGTGCACAAAAAGTGCACGATGGGTGCGCATTTGGACGCAACGATTATCGCTCAAACAATCGCCGATTAGTGATTTTTGAGTGATCATCGGTCCGTGTAAATGGGCCTTAACTCTTCCAAACTCTCTCCTGTCTTTTATACTTTACATGATTTATTGCTTGAATATTTGCATCACAAATATCAATGCATAGAGTTGCTTGTCCGAAAAGGTCACAATCCGAAGCGACCATTAACCAGATCAAACAGACAAAACTGTTTCTTAAGACAATGATAATAGATTTGCATGACTAACTAGACGATAGAATCACAAAACTCTATAGATAATGATGGTAGAATTACAAGACAATGGTGATACTATGTCCAGATATTAACATGGTTCCAGCAAGTCTATAAGACTCAGTTATACAATCCTCATAATTTATACATTGAACATTCATGGCTGGTTGAATACAAGATGGAGGGCTACAAATATATTTGCACCACAATACTGCAGTTAGGGCTTTTACAGTAGGATTTCCTACTGTAAAAGTTGCATTGCACCGCATGAAAACTGCGTTTCGTGCGATACGATGCAACAAAAAGGAAGGCTCCATAAGGAAAACATGGGCTACAAAAATAAAATCCAAACTGTATAGAGCATGTCGCGATTTTGTAGTCTCGCAATGTTGCATGCTACAAAACGTCGCTCATGTGGAAGAACCCATAGGAAAGCATGGGCTTCACATACATGCACTTTGTAGCACTGTTGCATTGCGACAAAATCACCCGTGTGAATGAGGCCTTATAGAAACCTCACACACAGTGATTTTTGTAAAAAGAAAAAGCACAATTTTTTTGGTGATTTTTCATGTCGTTTTTTTTTTTCAGTCACAGCCAGAAGTGCATTTAAAAGAAATGGGAAATATAAAGGAAGTACGTACATGTCTACTTCCTGCTGGATCAACATCTGACTTTGGCTCCAAAAACTGCAGTGGCATTTTTCCAAAAACTATTGTGTGTGAAAGCAGCCTCAGGGAGGTCTTGTAGACACCCAAAAAGAATGCATTAGTTGTTATTGTACTAAATAAACTGGACATCCGAGGGGGAAGGAGTGTAACCAGTGATGCACCCTAATGATCAATAATTGCGTCCTAGGTTATTTTAAGCAGTTGTCCAGGTGGGGGATGACTTTTTAAAAATGGATCAAAATCTGTTAAAATAATTAAAGCAGTAATACTCATCCATCCTCTTTCCTGGCGATCCAGCACCGATGCTCACGCGGTCCTTTCAGTCCTTAAGGCTATGACCTCAATCAGACGCCACAGCAGTCAGGTGCTGTTCTCCTGGTATCATGGCTCACAGCATCTCAGCAGTGATGTCAGGAGAATGTTACATGACCGCTGCAGCGGTCAGATGGTAGCCCTTCCTAAACAAGGACAGAGACGACCTCGGGAGCTTCAGCACTGGTTCACTGGGGAAGAGGATGGATGATTATTTCTGCTTTTATTGTTTTACCAGATTTTGATCCATTAAAAAATTAATGCATCCGTTAGTAGAATTAGCTATAATCTAAAAAAGAAACCATTTATTTATTCTCAAGACACTGTCCTCAAAAATGAGTCATTAACAAAAATCTATTCAGGTAGGGATATATATATATATATATATATATATACACACATATATTGTGGGGTGATAGCTTGGTAGCGTGTGGGTTTCGTGATATGTAGAGATGGAACACCAGCGGATGCAGTCCAAAGCAGGTGTGACCTGCGTTTATTTTATAACAGCAACATAAAGTCCAACCTTAGCTTCAGGCAAAACAGAAACATAACAGTCCAAGCCTTAGCTTCAGGCAAAACAAATGATAGTCCACAATCCCGCTATCAGGCCGTCCCGGCCTGATCAGGTCGCACTTAGCAAGTGCAATGTACCGCAGCGCTTCTCTCTCCAGCCGGTCACACAGGCTGCCAGGGTCCAGCAGCCATCTTAGCTCCCTCTGTGTCCATGCACCTGCTATTTATGTGCACACTGGCTCAGCCTCAGCCCCTGGGCTGATTGGCCTCGCCCACACCCTGGAGTGGAGGAGGTGGAATGGACAGCCCCACTACCGACCTGCCATCCATTCCAAAAAAAACAGGCCTGGATATTTTTGAAGAACAGATCTCCAGCAACTACTTGCTGGAGACCACATTACACTCCTGGTTTCTTACATCTCCAATAGCGGGACGTGACCTTCCTCCAGTCCCCTTATGCATAATACCGGAACCGAGGGGCGACGTAGCGACCATCCACTACTTCCCCCCTCAGTAACTCACTATATATATATATATATATATATATATATATATATATATATATATATATGCCACAATACAGAACAGGAAAGACTAAGCATGTACAGTTAAAGAGAACCTGTCACCTCTGAACAGCACTATAAACTGAGCCAGGGGATATATTTTATACTCCCGCTCTCCGCCATTTCCACAGTGTCCCCAGTGAAGTCTGCCCGCGGTCTGAAAATCTGACACTTTTCAGATTTCCGTATGTCCGCACTCTCCCATAAAAGTCAATGAGAGAGGGCGCGTACACAGCGGTCTGAAAAGAGTCCGATTTTCAGACCGCAGGCAGACTTCACTAGGGAGCACTGTGGAAATGGGGGAATAGGTGAGTATAAAATATATCCCCTGGCTTCCTAGCATTTACTGAACAGCACCATAACTTAGTTTATGGCGCTGCTCCAAGGTGACGGGTTGCCTTTAAGAGAAGTAACATGCTAGAAATATTTATATGAAATTATAGAGTTCAAAGTGGAAGGATCGCTAAACACAAAAACATTTCTAAGAGGAAGGTGTAACTTGCAATTAATGTTAAGGCGTCTTAAGGGAGGTGTCCCCTACTTCAAACAAGAACCTACTAGAGATCAACTTATCCTTCCAGGTCCGGTAGCTAAATCCCCAGAGGTAGTTAGTCCTATGGGAAGCTGTGAACGGTTGCTGCGGGAATGATATTGGTGGATATATGATATCTTGACATGCTTAGTCCCCCATAGCAACAGCAACAGCTCTCCATCTTACCTATAGGATGTCAATATGTCCTAATAGGGTGTGTACTGTAGACAGAGGTTGCTTTGATGGGATTACAACTCGAATGCGGACAACACATTCTGCTAAAGCTGCATCAATCATTTTAACCTTCTAATCTTTTCATTTTAGCAACGTTTGAAGTAATAAATATTAAGCTGTCCTAATTATGTGCACAGCAGCCATCAATACATTTAAAGAGCATCTAATATACATGACGAGCACGGCAAGATTGCCGGCACCAAATTGCACTTCTCATCGTGCAGATTGTTATCCATGTGTGAATCTGAAGGCACCTGCTTATTTCAGACTTATTGTCTCTGTTATGATGATAAACTTTTCTCCTGGGAAGAAATCAGCCGAAGGAAAAACTCCAAGAAAACTTGATGATGCGATGAACCCTTGTGATTCAAAATTCAGAGTCCCCGGAGACTTTGTAGACTGGGAAGAGGGAAAGTATTGCAACATCGATAATGCTACGGAAATAAGTGAGGTCAAAGTATAATACTAGAGGGAAAAGAAAATGTAAGAGAGAAGTTGAAAGAAATCCTAATGTTAATAATTATCTCTCGCTCCTCGGCAAGCACCGCTGTAGTCACACAGGCAGTTTAGACTTCAAAGAAGGCCAAATGCAGGGTCAGGAATTAGAGGTTTTAAATCCATTTAAATGATAAAATAATCAAATTGCTTTATCCTGATTATGTTTTAATCCCTTATTAATGTCAATTCTCTTTATATAATATGCCCCAAGGTTACACATATTTAGACTTTCTAGATTGCCATGCATTATTTTCTTTATAACTTTGCACCGACCTTCAGGCAGCGGCTTTATCTGGCCGATGGTCACGTGCTTTTATTTATATTAATTCGTATTGAGAACATGGGGGATTGGCCTCTGGAAGCACAATACTGGCATTACAATATGCAATCAATAACACAGCACAGCACTTGTTTTCACTGGATCAAACAATATACAACTTTTCTAATTAATATAATTCACTTATTACATTTTAGGCAATTTTTTCTTCCACTGATAAAATCATCAGTTTTAGACAATCAAATTATTTAGAGCAAGTTACAAATGATCGATTGGAAATACTGGTAATTACACATGAATATCAGTACTCCAGGCTAGATCGGCACAATTTTTCATATATGGTAGAAGTTTTCTGCTAAGTAACACAAAATTTTGCCCTTAGACATTGAGCAGGGGGAAAACTCAATGCCTATACACTAACTAGTTATTAGTATTATTTATTGCACCACTTGTAATATAATATAGTGAATGACATCATCACATGTAACTAACTGAAGAACCTGTGATGACGGTTGGAGTTAGTCAAAATATTGAAGGACCTGTGATGACATCATGTGATCAGGGGTGGAGCTCAGAGCTCCAGTGATTCAACTACTCGCTGAGGTGAAATCGTGGCAGAGATGAAGGACCTGTGATGATGTCAGCGACATGTGATCAGGGGCGGAGCATGTAAATTACTCTCAATGAAGGATCTTTGATGACATCACCATCATGTGATCAGGGGAGGAGCATGGTTAAAATATTGAAGGACCTATGATGATGTCACCGTCATGTGATCAGGGGCAGAGCTCAGAGCTCAGAGCTCCAGTGATTCAGCTGCTCACTGATGTGAAATCATGGCTGAGATGAAGAACCTGTGATGTCAGCGTCACGTGATCAGGGGAGGAGCATGTAACTCACTCTTTCCATGAAGAACCTTTGATGATGTCATTGTCAGGAGGTGAGCATGTAACTCACTCATTCAGTCACTCAGTTTTCAAAATTTTCCTATGTTTAGCAAGTATGGCGCTCATCACCTTCGCTAGTTTCCAAACTGACACCAATTCTAAATAATTGATAATAAAATGTAGCATGGTAAAACTATATACAAAAAAATGTATGCAGTCAGTAAATTGCTCATAAATTTGTGTTGATGTGTAAAATTATTGAAATGGAAAAGTGGAGGTTTTGTCTATGGTGACTAGATCAACAAATTAATTAACCGCGCCTTGTGGTGCTTTTAGATAGAATGATTATGGTTCAAAAATTCTTTAAATGAGTGAAAGTGAACAATAGTTGTTCAGTAGAGATGAGCGAGCACCAAAATGCTCGGGTGCTCGTTACTCGGGACAAAATTATCGCGATGCTCGAGGGTTCATTTCGAGTAACAAACCCCATTGAAGTCAATGGGCGACCCGAGCATTTTTGTATATCGCCGATGCTCGCTAAGGTTTCCATTTGTGAAAATCTGGGCAATTCAAGAAAGTGATGGGAACGACACAGCAACGGATAGGGCAGGCGAGGGGCTACATGTTGGGCAGCATCTCAAGTTCCCAGGTCCCACTATTAAGCCACAATAGCGGCAAGAGTGGGCCCCCCGCCCAACAACTTTTACTTCTGAAAAGCCCTCATTAGCAATGCATACCTTAGCTAAGCACCACACTACCTCCAACAAAGCACAATCACTGCCTGCATGACACTCCGCTGCCACTTCTCCTGGGTTACATGCTGCCTAACACCCCCCCCCCCCGCACGACGCAGTGTCCACAGCGCACACCAAAGTGTCCCTGCGCAGCCTTCAGCTGCATTCATGCCACACCACCCTCATGTCTATTTATAAGTGCGTCTGCCATGAGGAGGAACCGCAGGCACACACTGCAGAGGGTTGGCACGGCTAGGCAGCGACCCTCTTTATAAGGGGCAGGGCGATAGCCCACAATGCTGTACAGAAGCAATGAGAAATATAATCCTGTGCCACCGCCATCAGGAGCTGCACACATGGGCATAGCAATGGGGAACCTATGTGCCACACACTATTCATTCTGTCAAGGTGTCTGCATGCCCCAGTCAGACCGCGGTTTTTTATAAATAGTCACAGGCAGGTACAATTCCACAATGGGAATATCGTGTGCACCCACAGCATGGGTGGCTCCCTGGAACCCACCGGCTGTACATTAATGTATCCCATTGCAGTGCCCATCACAGCTGAGGTAACCTCCGATTAAATGCAGGTGGGCTTCGGCCCACACTGCATGCCCCAACCTGACCGGGGTTTTTAATTCATAGACACAGGCAGGTACAACTCCCTATTGTGAAGTCCGTGTGGACCCACAGCATGGGTGGGTGCCAGAAAGCCACCGGCGGTACATAAATATATCCCATTGCATTGCCCATCACAGCTGAGGTAATGTCATGTTTAATGCAGGTGGGCTTCGGCCCACACTGCATGGCCCAGTCAGACTGGGGTTCTTTAGAAGTGGACCCATGCAGTTACAACTCCCTGTGGACCCACAGCATGGGTGGCTCCCTGGAACCCACCGGCTGTACATAAATGTATCCCATTGCAGTGCCCATCACAGCTGAGGTAACGTCCGATTAAATGCAGGTGGGCTTCGGCCCACACTGCATGCCCCAGTCAGACTGGGGTTCTTTAGAAGTGGACACATGCAGTTACAACTCCCTGTGGACCCACAGCATGGGTGGCTCCCTGGAACCCACCGGCGGTACATAAATATATGCCATTGCAGTGCCCAGCACAGCTGATGTAACGTCAGCTTTAATGCAGGTGGGCAAAAAATTAATTAGATTACACTGTAGGCGAGGGCCCCAAAAAATTGGTGTACCAACAGTACTAATGTACGTCAGAAAAATTGCCCATGCCCAACCAAGAGGGCAGGTGAAACCCATTAATCGCTTTGGTTAATGTGGCTTAATTTGTAACTAGGCCTGGAGGCAGCCCAGTTAAAATAAAAATTGGTTCAGGTGAAAGTTTCAACGCTTTAATGAGCATTGAAACGTATAAAAATTGTTTACAAAAATTATATGACTGAGCCTTGTGGGCCTAAGAAAAATTGCCCGTTCGGCGTGATTATGTCAGGTTTCAGGAGGAGGAGCAGGAGGAGGAGGAGGAATATTATACACAGATTGATGAAGCTAAAAGGTCCACGTTTTTGATGGTGATAGAGAACAATGCTTCCATCCGCGGGTGCAGCCTACATATTGTTTAGGTATCGCTGCTGTCCGCTGGTGGAGAAGAGAAGTCTGGGGAAATCCAGGCTTTGTTCATCTTGATGAGTGTAAGCCTGTCGGCACTGTCGGTTGACAGGTGGGTACGCTTATCTGTGATGATTCCCCCAGCCGCACTAAACACCCTCTCTGACAAGACGCTAGCCGCAGGACAAGCAAGCACCTCCAGGGCATACAGCACGAGTTCAGGCCACGTGTCCAGCTTCGACACCCAGTAGTTGTAGAGGGCAGAGGCGTCACGGAGGATGGTCGTGCGATCGGCTACATACTCCCTCACCATCCTTTTACAGTGCTCCCGCCAACTCAGCCTTGACTGGGGAGCGGTGACACAGTCTTGCTGGGGAGCCAGAAAGCTGTCAAAGGCCTTAGAGAGTGTTCCCCTGCCTGTGCTGTACATGCTGCCTGATCTCTGCGCCTCCCCTGCTACCTGGCCCTCGGAACTGCGCCTTCGGCCACTAGCGCTGTCGGATGGGAATTTTACCATCAGTTTGTCCGCCAGGGTCCTGTGGTATAGCATCACTCTCGAACCCCTTTCCTCTTCGGGTATGAGAGTGCAAAGGTTCTCCTTATACCGTGGGTCGAGCAGTGTGTACACCCAGTAATCCGTAGTGGCTAGAATGCGTGTAACGCGAGGGTCACGAGAAAGGCATCCTAACATGAAGTCAGCCATGTGTGCCAGGGTACCTGTACGCAACACATAGCTGTCCTCACTAGGAAGATCACTTTCAGGATCCTCCTCCTCCTCCTCAGGCCATACACGCTGAAAGGATGACAGGCAAGCAGCATGGGTACCCTCAGCAGTGGGCCAAGCTGTCTTTTCCCCCTCCTCTTCATCCTCCTCATGCTCCTCCTCCTCAACGCGCTGAGATATAGACAGGAGGGTGCTCTGACTATCCAGCGACATACTGTCTTCCCCCGCCTCTGTTTCCAAGCGCAAAGCGTCTGCCTTTATGCTTTGCAGGGAACTTCTCAAGAGGCATAGCAGAGGAATGGTGACGCTAATGATTGCAGCATCGCCGCTCACCATCTGGGTAGACTCCTCAAAGTTTCCAAGGACCTGGCAGATGTCTGCCAACCAGGCCCACTCTTCTGTAAAGAATTGAGTAGGCTGACTCCCACTGCGCCGCCCATGTTGGAGTTGGTATTCCACTATAGCTCTACGCTGCTCATAGAGCCTGGCCAACATGTGGAGCGTAGAGTTCCACCGTGTGGGCACGTCGCACAGCAGTCGGTGCACTGGCAGATTAAACCGATGTTGCAGGGTGCGCAGGGTGGCAGCGTCCGTGTAGGACTTGCGAAAATGTGCGCAGAGCCGGCGCACCTTCCGAGCAGGTCTGACAAGCGTGGGTAGCTTTTCAGAAAGCGCTGAACCACCAAATTAAAGACATGGGCCAGGCATGGCATGTGCGTGAGGCTGCCGAGCTGCAGAGCCGCCACCAGGTTACGGCCGTTGTCACACACGACCATGCCCGGTTGGAGGCTCAGCGACGCAAGCCAGCGGTCGGTCTGCTCTGTCAGACCCTGCAGCAGTTCGGGGCCGTGTGCCTCTTCTCTCCTAAGCTGAGTAGTTTCAGCACGGCCTGCTGACGCTTGCCCACCGCTGTGCTGCCGTGCCGCGCGACACCGACTGCTGGCGACGTGCTGCTGCTGACACATCTTGATTGCGAGACAGAGGTTGCGTAGGAGGAGGAGGAGGAGGGTGGTTTAGTGGAGGAAGCATACACCGCCGCAGATACCACCACCGAGCTGGGCCTGCAATTCTGGGGGTGGGACGTGAGCGGTCCCAGGCTCTGACTCTGTCCCAGCCTCCACTAAATTCACCCAATGGGCCGTCAGGGAGATATAGTGGCCCTGCCCGCCTGTGCTTGTACACGTGTCCGTTGTTAAGTGGACCTTGGCAGTAACCGCGTTGGTGAGGGCACGTACAATGTTTCGGGAGACGTGGTCGTGCAGGGCTGGGACGGCACATCGGGAAAAGTAGTGGCGATTGGGAACTGAGTAGCGCGGGGCCGCCGCCGCCATCGTACCTTTGAAAGCCTCCGTTTCCACAACCCTATACGGCACATTTAACGCTTGAGCGTGCGGGTGCATGGCGGCGTACTTGCGCTCCAACACTTGCGCTAGCGACGGCTGGACGGTGCGCTGAAAGACATTGGTGGATGGGGACGAGGACAGCGGAGGTGAGGGTGTGGGTGCAGGCCAGGAGACGGTAGTGCCCGTGTCCTGAGAGGGGGGTTGGATCTCAGTGGCAGGTTAGGGCACAGGGGGAGAGGCAGCGGTGCAAACCGGAGGCGGTGAACGGCCTTCGTCCCACCTTGTGGGGTGCTTGGCCATCATATGTCTGCGCATGCTGGTGGTGGTGGCTCCCCGGCTGATCTTGGCGCGACAAAGGTTGCACACCACTGTTCGTCGGTCGTCTGCACTCTCAGTGAAAAACTGCCAGACCTTTGAGCACCTCGGCCTCTGCAGGGTGGCATGGCGTGAGGGGGCGCTTTGGGAAACAGTTGGTGGATTATTCGGTCTGGCCCTGCCTCTACCCCTGGCCACCGCACTGCCTCTTCCAACCTGCCCTGCTGCTGCACTTGCCTCCCCCTCTGAAGACCTGTCCTCAGTAGGCGTAGCAAACCAGGTGGGCTCAGTCGCCTCATCGTCCTGCTGCTCTTCCTCCGAATCCTCTGTGCGCTCCTCCCTCGGACTTACTCCAATTACTACTACCTGAGTGATAGACAACTGTGTCTCATCGTCATCGTCCTCCTCACCCACTGAAAGCTCTTGAGACAGTTGCCGGAAGTCCCCAGCCTCATCCCCCGGACCCCGGGAACTTTCCAAAGGTTGGGCATCGGTCGCGACAAACTCCTCCAGTGGGAGAGGATTCGGAACCATTGCTGCCCATTCTGGGCAGGGGCCCGAGAACAGTTCCTGGGAGTCTGCCTGCTCCTCAGAATGTATCATTGTAATGGAGTGAGGAGGCTGGGAGAAAGGAGGAGCAGCAGCCAGAGGATTCAGAGTTGCAGCAGTGGACAGCGTAGAACTCTGGGTGGTCGATAGATTGCTGGATGCACTTTCTGCCATCCACGACAGGACCTGCTCACACTGCTCATTTTCTAATAAAGGTCTGCCGCGTGGACCCATTAATTGTGAGATGAATGTGGGGACGCCAGAAACGTGCCTCTCTCCTAATCCCGCAGCAGTCAGCTGCGATACACCTGGATCAGGAGCTCGGCCTGTGCCCACACCCTGACTTGGGCCTCCGCGTCCTCGCCCGCGTCCATGTCCTCTAGGCCTACCCCTACCCCTCAGCATGCTGTATTACCAGTAGTGCAGAAACAGAACGCTGTAATTAAATGTGCCGCTTATTGGCCTGTGGTTGGAGGCTGACTTCCCTTATGGAATGCACAGCAGAGCCAGGAAACAATTTTGTGCATGCCTGTAGTGAGACGTAGGTGCGTATGACTGAGCTAGTGGAATTCACAGCGCAGAAGCATTCAAGTGGCCAAAGGCCAGTAGTAGGCCTTAAAGGGGTTGTCCCGCGCCGAAACGGCTTTTTTTTTTTTTTTTAAACCCCCCCCCCCCCGTTCGGCGCGAGACAACCCCGCTGCAGGGGTTAAAAAAACAACCCGCACAGCGCTTACCTGAATCCCGGCGGTCCGGCGTCTTCATACTCACCTGCTGAAGATGGCCGCCGGGATCCTCTGTCTCCATGGACCGCAGGGCTTCTGTGCGGTCCATTGCCCATTCCAGCCTCCTGATTGGCTGGAATCGGCACGTGACGGGGCGGAGCTACACGGAGCCCCATTCAGAAAACAAGAAGACCCGGACTGCGCAAGCGCGGCTAATTTGGCCATCGGAGGGCGAAAATTAGTCGGCACCATGGAGACGAGGACGCCAGCAACGGAGCAGGTAAGTATAAAACTTCTTATAACTTCTGTATGGCTCATAATTAATGCACAATGTACATTACAAAGTGCATTATTATGGCCATGCAGAAGTGTATAGACCCACTTGCTGCCTCGGGACAACCCCTTTAAGTGTTTTGCTTCTATTTTTTTAAAATGCTGAGCTGATACAGCAGACAGATACTGTAGGCAGCGTATAACATTATGTATACTGTTTCCCTCTGGCGGGATGACAGCAGATCCAGGAAACAATTTTGCGCAAGCCTGCTGTAACGCTTAGCTGCGTATTAATTAGGACTACTACCCCCAGCAGACACGCAGTAAACTGAAGACGGTCACAGGCAGCCCAAATATAGTATTTTTCCCCAATTTTTTGGAAAAAGCCCACTGCCTATATAGCCTGAATATCTCTTTCCCTGCCTCACCAGTACTGGCCCTATACTCTGTACAATGACTGCAGACTGCAAACGCAATGCTCTGCACGCCCGATATACAAAAAAAAAAATTGTGCAACACTGCTAAAAGCAGCCTCAACAGTACTGCACACGGTCAGATGTGGCCCTAAGAAGGACCGTTGGGGTTCTTGAAGCCTAAAATAACTCCTAACACTCTCCCTATAGCAGCTTCGGCACCAGCAGCACTTTCCCTGATCTCTGTCAGAATGCATCTGTGGCGAGCCGCGGGAGGGGTCAATTTATATACTCGGGTGACACCTGATCTCGCCAGCCACTCACTGCAGGGGGGTGGTATAGGGCTTGAACGTCGCAGGGGGAAGTTGTAATGCCTTCCCTGTCTTTCTATTGGCCAGAAAAGCGCGCTAACGTCTCAGAGATGAAAGTGAAAGTAACTCGAACACCGCGTGGTACTCGCCTCTAGTAACGAGCATCTCGAACACGCTAATACTTGAACGAGTATCAAGCTCGGACGAGTACGTTCGCTCATCTCTATTGTTCAGTCTTAAAGCGGGCCAACGACCGGACGAGTGATAATCGTTCACTTTTCGCTCGGCGTTCATTTTATGCAAGCATACAAATCAACGTTGGCTCATTCAGTTATCATTCAGTTTAGACCGCAGTTGTTCAGTCCTTCTTATTCACTTATACAGCGAATGTGAAAGACCGAACAATTCTGAATGTTTTCTCGCTTCAACGAGCCAATGATGTCCCTGCCTGTATAAACAGAGTGCACAAGCAAACTCTGACATAATTCGTTCATTGAAACGATAAATCATCTCATTTAGAAGTACCCTTAGTAGACTATACACCCTGGGCTGTTCCCAATGTTTGGACCCCCCTTCCCCACTGCCACTTTGCCATTCTGTATCTATAGAAAACACCTGCAAGGTGGTCTTAGTTTTTAAAGCTAGGTGTAACTATTCCCCTTGTTAAAGGGCTGTGCCTCTGCACACCGACTGCCTGCAATCATCGCTGACGGTATCAGGCACTCCCTAAATAAATACAGACTCCAAAGACTACCCATCCAGTAGATAGTTACACCTTGGAAAGCTTGCAGTTTATTGATTACAAGATGAGATAATTCTAATGGGTTGGCAAATGATGCATATGAGTTAACTAAAATAATCTGCTGAGTACCTTGTAGGATAATAGATCTGCCCTGAGAGTCAGACTCAGCTTTATTAATTAATATAGGAAAGAATTCTGGAGACTAATTAGGACCCTGTGGTATTTTTGAGGGTGTTCAAGGAATCTGAAAAGATTGAGGCAGCAAGTATCTCAGTGCCTTCCTGTACTATGAGTTTTAAATGTTGACTATGCATATGATAGGCTAATGGACCCAACTGCTTCTACAAAATTCTGACTTTCATTAATATGATACAAAAAGAGTTCCAAGTCATAAGGCCAAGTAAACGTTCTCTTCAGTTTGGTTTGGTTTTGCTACTAGACAACATTGGAGCATACTGCATGATCAGCTTAAGTCATAGCCTATGTATAGTCAAAGACTTACAACATCGCATTCATGTTTAAAGTCCCGATGCAGCAAACATTGAAGAAATAAATCAAGAGTTAAATTGTCTGAAACTGTTTCTTGTATAATTAATAAAATAAAATACTCATTTTCCACTTCTTCGAAAACTATAACACCCACTAAAATGAATTTGTATAAACAAAGGAAGACCACAAACTGAAGTACCCAATGGGGGAGGACAAAGAAGGTAGAAAGAACATATAAGAGAATGTTGGGAGACGAGGAAGGATTAAGGCTGTGATATGGCTTATCATGTGAGTAAACCTGAGGTGGGAAAGGAATATGAACTTCGTCTATTGACCTGGTCGGAACTCATGTTCCTCATAAATCCATTGGGGGAGTAGATGAGATGTTTGATGAAAAACTGGATTGTCCTGGAAGGGACTAAGCTCTGGCTGTGAATGGACTGCGAATAATGATAACAGGATGACCAAGTTTTTTCATACAACACTTCAAGATCCATAAGGATAGCTGCCAACTACTCATTGACCATGATCCAAGATAATTTTGTCTTCACAAAGTCAATACTAACTGAGCTTTTTCTTCAGGAGTGAGTGATAACAATATGTTCAGCCAGGAAACAATAGGATATCCATTCAGTTGTGTATTTGGGGATGTTAGGGATTCGTTTGCCCAATAGAGCTTCCTAATGTGATTTTTGTAGCAATAAATTTGTAATACAGAATATTAGAATATACACCTGGATCCAGAATCTATGAAGCCTTGGGCAATCCCACCAAATGTGTAGGAAGGTACCCTCCCCTCAACATCCTCTGAAGCATAAGCCAGATGTCCCCATGAACATACCAGCCATTCTTCTTAGAACCAAGTACCAATGTATTAAATGTTTATAGCCCACCTCTGTAATAACTTCATTAATGGAGAGTTTTGCAGTAGAGATGGCTATTTTATGCCAGTCGGAGACTGCCAATTCCTCACCCAACTCCTCTTCCCAACTCCGCTTATAAGGGAGTTCATCCAAGGGTGTTGTGAATGTACAATTTGGCAATTGTTCCAGGACCCCTGGTATTTGTGTTGCATAGACTTTCAAAAAAGTTATTTTCAGTAAGTGCTAAGACACTGCACATGATTTTGGACAGTGTTGTTCTATATCGCTTGGTACAGCTCTTTGTCTATCCCATAAACTTTGAATTTGGTTTGACATGGTGCATACTCTGCCATTCAAATGGGGAGATAGGAGCCCATTCTCGTAATATGGCGGTGGGAATCGTGGGGACAGATGGTAAGTATTGATTCTTTGATAAACTTTAAGGGAAATTTGCCAGCCCATGTGAGCTCCATAAACAATAGTTATGGCCATATAGGTGCTGAAGCTAAATCTGCGGATGTAACACTCATACTTACCTTCCTCGCCTTAGATTATGGAGCTAATGGAAACTGACAGATTGTTTTTAAGTTTTTTTTTCAGCTCAGTATCATGTTAGTATGCACAAGTGCAATGCCTTATGCAAATAGATGATACAGTATATTAAGCACAATAATAGATTGCAAAACTAAATTATTTGTTGTGCAAAAAACATTTGCAGATGTAATAAATTCATGCTTTCAATTTACATTCTAATGAAGTTTGGTTGATATGTAAAGAAAAAAAATCATGATTTGCGTGAAGTGAAGGATCTAACACTCAATATTCCAGATATGGAGCAAATATTACTCAGAATCATAGCAATTATTAATAGTGAAGAAAATACATGCAGCTATATTTTAATAGTAAATCTCCAAAAAGTGTCATCTCAAACACCAGCAATATGACTGGCAACCAGAGAACCTTGCAATGCAATTGGTTACAAGGACTGCAGGAGTTAAAAAGAATGTGTTATCAGGAAATGACCTATTGTATAAATCAAGTATTTGTGTTAAACATACCTTTTAGGAATTTTTGTTTTCTTTAAACTTCCCAATGTCACAATCTATATTTTAAAATCATTCTAATATCCTGCAGTATTCACACTCATAGAACCATAGATAGAATCATAGAATTGTAGGGTTGGAAGGGACCTCCAGGGTCATCGGGCCCAATTCCATGCTTAATGCAAGATTCGCTAAATCATCCCAGATGGATGTTTGTCCAGCCTCTGTTTGAGGATTTCCAGTGAAGGAAAACTCACCACCTCCTGTGGCAACCTGTTCCACTCATTCATCACCCTCAGGGCTCCCACCCACTTGCGTTAGCGAGTTGCGTTTGTTTAGCGCTGCGATAGAACGCTTAAACTTTGTAGTTTGAAACGAATGAGTTGTAATGTGGCTATGCACATTTGCGTTTTTTTCTCGCAGCGCGGTTGTGTTTTTTTATCGCTTGCGACTGCCCTATATTAGTGCGATGTCCTATTTTTTTCTCGCCCATGCAAGTCAATGGTTGCCATAAAAACGCATTGCACATTGCAGAATCGCATGCGCGACTGCGTTGCGATGCGATACTGCGATTCTTTCTCTCAGGTAAGGAGGAGGGGAAGGGCGGGCTTTCTCTGCTCAGCAGTGCTGGGGAAGGGCACAGCAGTCAGTGTTAAAAACGCTGCGATAAAAAAACGCAGGACAGTCACAATACAAAGAGCTTTGCGATGCGAGTTTAGTGGGGGGAAAATCGTAGCGCAATCGCACAAAAATCGCAAGTTGTCAACTGCAATATCGCAGCGATTTTAAAAACGCACTATCACCCTCGCAAGTGGGTGGGAGCCCTCACTGTCTTATATCTAATCTGTCTCTCCTCCCTTTCAGTTTCATCCCATTGCTTCTAGTCTTTCCTTGTGCAAATGAGAATAGGGCTGATCCCTCTGCACTGTGACAACCCTTCAGATATTTGTAGACAGCTATTAAGTCTCCTCTCTGCCTTCATTTTTGCAAGCTAAACATTCCCAGATATTTTAACCATTTCTTATAGGACATGGTTAGCAGACTGCTCACCATCCAGGCAATTTGTTGTTGCCTTTTTAAAATTGGGGTGTCTGGAATTGGACACAGTATTCCAGATTAGGTCTGACTAAGGAAAAGTAGAGAGGGGATAATTACTTCATGTGATCTAGACTCTGTGCTTCTCTTAATGCATCCAACAACTGTGTTTGCCTTTTTTGCTGCTGCATCACACTTTTGGCTCATATTCAGTTTGTAATCTATTAGTATAACCAAGTCTTTTTTATGTGCATTGCTGCTTAGCTCAATTTCTCCCATTCTTTATGTGCTTTTTTCATTTTTCTTGCCCACATGAAGGACTTTGCATTTCTCCCTGTTAAATACCATTCAGTTAGTCATTGACCACTGTTCAAGCTTGCCTAGATCTTTTTGAATTCCCTCATTACCTTAGTGTTAGCTATCTGTCCTAACTTTGTGTTATCGACAAAGTTTCCCACTCAATTCGTTCATCTAGATCATTTATAAAAATGTTGGACAGCACTGAGACCCAGACAGAGCCTTTTCATTCCCTAACATAAGACATTCATCCAATTAGACATGCATCCATTTATGACCACTCTTTGAGTATGATCATTAATAGAGATGAGCGAGCACCAAAATGCTCGGGTGCTCGTTACTCGGGACGTAATTTTCGCGATGCTCGAGGGTTCGTTTCGAGTAACGAACCCCATTGAGTCAATGGGCGACTCGAGCATTTTTGTATATCGCCGATGCTCGCTAAGGTTTCCATTTGTGAAAATCTGGGCAATTCAAGAAAGTGATGGGAACGACACAGCAACGGATAGGGCAGGCGAGGGGCTACATGTTGGGCTGCATCTCAAGTTCCTAGGTCCCACTATTAAGCCACAATAGCGACAAGAGTGCCCCCCCACCCTCCCAACAACTTTTACTTCTGAAAAGCCCTCATTAGCAATGCATACCTTAGCTAAGCACCACACTACCTCCAACAAAGCACAATCACTGCCTGCATGACACTCCACTGCCACTTCTCCTGGGTTACATGCAGCCCAACCCCCCTCCCCCTCCCCCGCACGACGCAATGTCCACAGCGCACACCAAAGTGTCCCTGCGCAGCCTTCAGCTGCACTCATGCCACACGCTGGCCTCATAGCCACACCACCCTCATGTCTATTTATAAGTGCGTCTGCCATGAGGAGGAACCGCAGGCACACACTGCAGAGGGTTGGCACGGCTAGGCAGCGACCCTCTTTAAAAGGGGCGGGGCGATAGCCCACAATGCTGTACAGAAGCAATGAGAAATTTAATCCTGTGCCACCGCCATCAGGAGCTGCACACGTGGGCATAGCAATGGGGAACCTATGTGCCACACACTTTTCATTCTGTCAAGGTGTCTGCATGCCCCAGTCAGACCGCGGTTTCTCATAAATAGTCACAGGCAGGTACAACTCCGCAATGGGAATTCCGTGTGCACCCACAGCATGGGTGGCTCCCTGGAACCCACCGGCTGTACATAAATGTATCCCATTGCAGTGCCCATCACAGCTGAGGTAAAGTCCGATTAAATGCAGGTGGGCTTCGGCCCATACTGCATGCCCCAACCTGACCGGGGTTTTTAATTCATAGACACAGGCAGGTACAACTCCCTATTGTGAAGTCCCTGTGGACCGACAGCATGGGTGGGTGCCAGGAAGCCACCGGCGGTACATAAATATATCCCATTGCATTGCCCATCACAGCTGAGGTAATGTCATGTTTAATGCAGGTGGGCTTCGGCCCACACTGCATGCCCCAGTCAGACTGGGGTTCTTTAGAAGTGGACACATGCAGTTACAACTCCGTGTGGACCGACAGCATGGGTGGCTCCCTGGAACCCACCGACGGTACATAAATATATCCCATTGCATTGCCCATCACAGCTGAGGTAATGTCATGTTTAATGCAGGTGGGCTTCGGCCCACACTGCATGCCCCAGTCAGACTGGGGTTCTTTAGAAGTGGACACATGCAGTTACAACTCCGTGTGGACCGACAGCATGGGTGGCTCCCTGGAACCCACCGACGGTACATAAATATATCCCATTGCATTGCCCATCACAGCTGATGTAACGTCAGCTTTAATGCAGGTGGGCAAAAAATTAATTGGATTACACTGTAGGCGAGGGCCCCAAAAAATTGGTGTATCAACAGTACTAATGTACGTCAGAAAAATTGCCCATGCCCAACCAAGAGGGCAGGTGAAACCCATTAATCGCTTTGGTTAATGTGGCTTAATTTGTAACTAGGCCTGGAGGCAGCCCAGTTAAAATAAAAATTGGTTCAGGTGCAAGTTTCAACGCTTTAATGAGCATTGAAACGTATAAAAATTGTTTACAAAAATTATATGACTGAGCCTTGTGGGCCTAAGAAAAATTGCCCGTTCGGCATGATTACGTCAGGTTTCAGGAGGAGGAGCAGGAGGAGGAGGATGAATATAATACACAGATTGATGAAGCTAAAAGGTCCACGTTTTTGATGGTGATAGAGAACAATGCTTCCATCCGCGGGTGCAGCCTACATATTGTTTAGGTATCGCTGCTGTCCGCTGGTGGAGAAGAGAAGTCTGGGGAAATCCAGGCTTTGTTCATCTTGATGAGTGTAAGCCTGTCGGCACTGTCGGTTCACAGGCGGGTACGCTTATCTGTGATGATTCCCCCAGCCGCACTAAACACCCTCTCTGACAAGACGCTAGCCGCAGGACAAGCAAGCACCTCCAGGGCATACAGCGCGAGTTCAGGCCACGTGTCCAGCTTCGACACCCAGTAGTTGTAGGGGGCAGAGGCGTCACGGAGGACGGTCGTGCGATCGGCTACGTACTCCCTCACCATCCTTTTACAGTGCTCCCGCCAACTCAGCCTTGACTGGGGAGCGGTGACACAGTCTTGCTGGGGAGCCAGAAAGCTGTGAAAGGCCTTAGAGAGTGTTCCCCTGCCTGTGCTGTACATGCTGCCTGATCTCCGCACCTCCCCTGCTACCTGGCCCTCGGAACTGCACCTTCGGCCACTAGTGCTGTCGGATGGGAATTTTACCATCAGTTTGTCCGCCAGGGTCCTGTGGTATAGCATCACTCTCGAACCCCTTTCCTCTTCGGGTATGAGAGTGGAAAGGTTCTCCTTATACCGTGGGTCGAGCAGTGTGTACACCCAGTAATCCGTAGTGGCCAGAATGCGTGTAACGCGAGGGTCACGAGAAAGGCATCCTAACATGAAGTCAGCCATGTGTGCCAGGGTACCTGTACACAAAACATGGCTGTCCTCACTAGGAAGATCACTTTCAGGATCCTCCTCCTCCTCCTCCTCAGGCCATACACGCTGAAAGGATGACAGGCAAGCAGCATGGGTACCCTCAGCAGTGGGCCAAGCTGTCTCTTCCCCCTCCTCCTCATCCTCCTCATGCTCCTCCTCCTCCTCATCGCGCTGAGATATAGACAGGAGGGTGCTCTGACTATCCAGCGACATACTGTCTTCCCCCGCCTCTGTTTCCGAGCGCAAAGCGTCTGCCTTTATGCTTTGCAGGGAACTTCTCAAGAGGCATAGCAGAGGAATGGTGACGCTAATGATTGCAGCATCGCCGTTCACCATCTGGGTAGACTCCTCAAAGTTTCCAAGGACCTGGCAGATGTCTGCCAACCAGGCCCACTCTTCTGTAAAGAATTGAGGAGGCTGACTCCCACTGCGCCTCCCATGTTGCAGTTGGTATTCCACTATAGCTCTATGCTGCTTATAGAGCCTGGCCAACATGTGGAGCGTAGAGTTCCATCGTGTGGGCACGTCGCACAGCAGTCGGTGCACTGGCAGATGAAACCGATGTTGCAGTGTGCGCAGGGTGGCAGCGTCCGTGTTGGACTTGCGGAAATGTGCGCAGAGCCGGCGCACCTTTCCGAGCAGGTATGACAAGCGTGGGTAGCTTTTCAGAAAGCGCTGAACCACCAAATTAAAGACGTGGGCCAGGCATGGCACATGCGTGAGGCTGCTGAGCTGCAGAGCTACCACCAGGTTACGGCCGTTGTCACACATGACCATGCCCGGTTGGAGGCTCAGCGGCGCAAGCCCGCGGTCGGTCTGCTCTGTCAGACCCTGCAGCAGTTCGTGGGCCATGTGCCTCTTATCTCCTAAGCTGAGTAGTTTCAGCACGGCCTGCTGACGCTTGCCCACCGCTGTGCTGCCACGACGCGCGACACCGACTGCTGGCGACGTGCTGCTGCTGACACATCTTGATTGCGAGACAGAGGTTGCGTAGGAGGAGGAGGGTGGTTTAGTGGAGGAAGCATACACCGCCGCAGATACCACCACCGAGCTGGGGCCCGCAATTCTGGGGGTGGGTAGGACGTGAGCGGTCCCAAGCTCTGACTCTGTCCCAGCCTCCACTAAATTCACCCAATGTGCCGTCAGGGAGATATAGTGGCCCTGCCCGCCTGTGCTTGTCCACGTGTCCGTTGTTAAGTGGACCTTGCCAGTAACCGCGTTGGTGAGGGCGCGTACAATGTTGCGGGAGACGTGGTCGTGCAGGGCTGGGACGGCACATCGGGAAAAGTAGTGGCGACTGGGAACTGAGTAGCGCGGGGCCGCCGCCGCCATCATACCTTTGAAAGCCTCCGTTTCCACAACCCTATATGGCAGCATCTCCAGGCTGATAAATTTGGCTATGTGCATGTTTAACACTTGAGCGTGCGGGTGCGTGGCGGCGTACTTGCGCTTGCGCTCCAACACTTGCGCTAGCGACGGCTGGACGGTGCGCTGAGAGACATTGGTGGATGGGGTCGAGCACAGCGGAGGTGAGGGTGTGGGTGCAGGCCAGGAGACGGTAGTGCCTGTGTCCTGAGAGGGGGGTTGGATCTCAGTGGCAGGTTGGGGCACAGGGGGAGAGGCAGCGGTGCAAACCGGAGGCGGTGAACGGCCTTCGTACCACCTTATGGGGTGCTTGGCCATCATATGTCTGCGCATGCTGGTGGTGGTGAGGCTGGTGGTGGTGGCTCCCCGGCTGATCTTGGCGCGACAAAGGTTGCACACCACTGTTCGTCGGTCGTCTGCACTCTCAGTGAAAAACTGCCAGACCTTTGAGCACCTGGGCCTCTGCAGGGTGGCATGGCGCAAGGGGGCGCTTTGGGAAACAGTTGGTGGATTATTCGGTCTGGCCCTGCCTCTACCCCTGGCCACCGCACTGCCTCTTCCAACCTGCCCTGCTGCTGCACTTGCCTCCCCCTCTGAAGACCTGTCCTCAGTAGGCGTAGCAAACCAGGTGGGGTCAGTCACCTCATCGTCCTGCTGCTCTTCCTCCGAATCCTCTGTGTGCTCCTCCCTCGGACTTACTCCAATTACTACTACCTGAGTGATAGATAACTGTGTCTCATCGTCATCGTCCTCCTCACCCACTGAAAGCTCTTGAGACAGTTGCCGGAAGTCCACAGCCTCATCCCCCGGACCCCGGGAACTTTCCAAAGGTTGGGCATCGGTCACGACAAACTCCTCCGGTGGGAGAGGAACCATTGCTGGCCATTCTGGGCAGGGGCCCTGGAACAGTTCCTGGGAGTCTGCCTGCTCCTCAGAATGTGTCATTGTAATGGAGTGAGGAGGCTGGGAGGAAGGAGGAGCAGCAGCCAGAGGATTCAGAGTTGCAGCAGTGGACGGCGCAGAATTCTGGGTGGTCGATAGATTGCTGGATGCACTTTCTGCCATCCACGACAGGACCTGCTCACACTGCTCATTTTCTAATAAAGGTCTACCGCGTGGACCCATTAATTGTGAGATGAATGTGGGGACGCCAGAAACGTGCCTCTCTCCTAATCCCGCAGCAGTCGGCTGCGATACACCTGGATCAGGAGCTCGGCCTGTGCCCACACCCTGACTCGGGCCTCCGCGTCCTCGCCCGCGTCCATGTCCTCTAGGCCTACCCCTACCCCTCAGCATGCTGTATTACCAGTAGTGCAGAAACAGAATGCTGTAATTAAATGTGCCGCTTATTGGCCTGTGGTTGGAGGCTGACTTCCCTTACGGAACGCACAGCAGATCCAGGAAACAATTTTGCGCAAGGCTGCTGTAACGCTTAGCTGCGTATTAATTAGGACTACTACCCCCAGCAGATAGATACTGTAGACAGCGTATAATATTATGTATACTGTTTCCCTCTGGCGGGATGACGGCGCTGATGTAACAGAGACAGCAGATCCAGGAAACAATTTTGCGCAAGCCTGCTGTAACGCTTAGCTGCGTATTAATTAGGACTACTACCCCCAGCAGATAGATACTGTAGGCAGCGTATAATATTATGTATACTGTTTCCCTCTGGCGGGATGATGGCGCTGATGTAACAGAGACAGCAGATCCACGAAACAATTTTGCGCAAGCCTGCTGTAACGCTTAGCTGCGTATTAATTAGGACTACTACCCCCAGCAGACACGCAGTAAACTGAAGACGGTCACAGGCAGCCCAAATATAGTATTTTCCCCCAATTTTTTGGAAAAAGCCCACTGCCTATATAGCCTGAATATCTCTTTCCCTGCCTCACCAGTACTGGCCCTATACTCTGTACAATGACTGCAGACTGCGGACGCAATGCTCTGCACGGCCGATATACAAAAAAAAATAAATTGTGCAACACTGCTAAAAGCAGCCTCAACAGTACTGCACACGGTCAGATGTGGCCCTAAGAAGGACCGTTGGGGTTCTTGAAGCCTAAAATAACTCCTAACGCTCTCCCTATAGCAGCTCCAGCACCAGCAGCACTTTCCCTGATCTCTGTCAGAATGCATCTGTGGCGAGCCGCGGGAGGGGCCGATTTATATACTCGGGTGACACCTGATCTCGCCAGCCACTCACTGCAGGGGGGTGGTATAGGGCTTGAACGTCGCAGGGGGAAGTTGTAATGCCTTCCCTGTCTTTCTATTGGCCAGAAAAGCGCGCTAACGTCTCAGAGATGAAAGTGAAAGTAACTCGAACATCGCGTGGTGCTCGCCTCTAGTAACGAGCATCTCGAACACGCTAATACTCGAACGAGTATCAAGTTCGGACGAGTACGTTCGCTCATCTCTAATCATTAAGGTAGTTGGGAATCCGCCTAATAATTGCCTTGCCCATCCCATCTATGGTTATTTTTCCAATAAAGATGGCATGAGATACTTTGCAAATGCTTTGCTAAAGTCAAAATATACTATATCTACCGCATTTCCCTGGTCAACCTAGTCTGTGACTCTATCAGAGAAGGAAATTAGATTAGTCTGGCATGACTTGTTTGTTACAAACCCATGCTTGCTTTGGTCAATCACTCCATTCCCATCCAATTACTTGCATACTTGCTGTTTAATTTGTTCAAAGATCTTTCCCAGTATAGAAGTCAGGCTCACAGGCTTGTAGTTTCCAGAATGCACCTTCTTCCTGTTTTTGAAGATAGGGACAACATTTACCTCTGCTGCTTCCTTCAGTATTCTAGAATGTAAATCTTCTGAACCTGGAGACTTAAATTCATTTAAGTTAGCTAATTGATCCCTCACCATCTCTCTGCTTATAGATAGCCTGCATTCTTTTATTCCCCCAACAGCACAGGGAAGATCAGTTGACATTTCATTGCATCTATTTTCTGAGAGAAAACAGATACAAAATAGAAATTTAAAAGTTCAGTCTTCTCAACATCATTTTAACCAATTCACCATTTTCATCCTGTAAACATCCCAGAGCATATTTGACTTTTCATTTGCTTTTGACAAACCCTCAAAAACCTTTTCATTGCTTTTGGCCTCTTTTGCAAGCCACAATTCATTAGCTTTAGCTATTCTGACACTTGCCCTACAGTTTTTGCAGACTGCGTTACAATCCTTTTTGGCTATGCCCCTTTCTTTCCATTTGCTAAACATATTTTTCTTCCTTTTTAACATGTGTGCAAGTTCTGTGTTCCCTCATCCTGGTCTCTTTAAATCCTTCCCATTCTTCTGCCTTCAAAAAAGTGATTACAGATGACTGTCATCCCATATAAAAATGGGACCCGACAGAGCAAGTAAATGAGAATTGCTCACTTGTCGGAGTCACTTGGTTTTTAGCTCACCTCGACAGTCAACCTGCTTAAACAGGCAATCGTTCATGTACGAATGACTGCCTGTTCACAGTAAAGGAAGAAGGGAGGCCAGAAGAGATCTGGGGTGCACTGCGCCTTCATTATGTGAGTGACCAACACTCATGTTTCAATTGAACAGGGGGGTAAGTGTGCTATGGATTTTGACATGGGTTATGGTGTGGATTTTCCAATGCAGAAAATCCACATCATATTCCGCACCAAACGCAGTTTAAATTTCTAAAGTATATAATGTATAGGATTCCTACCATTTACATGTTTAACAAGAAAATATATATTTACTGGTACTTTAAATCCAGCAGAAGACAAAGCTGGGAGTCTTGCTGCATAGCATCTGTAGTTCAGCAAATAACCCGTAATCACCCCTTGTCACATAGAAGAACATAGCAACTGGTGTCAAGTATTGTTTCAGACTCAATCTCTTCATCAAGCTTTCCTCTTTCCAGATGCTAGTTAACAACATTAGACTCTTTTATTTCTTAGTCACTAATGTCTCATTAACCCACGCAAGCCCACCAGATTGAACATACTTAACATTCCTAATTAAATTAATGTTATGGTTGGGTCCTTCCTTTGTTACTTATATTTATATTTTCACTGAAAATCACTTCAAATCACTTCAGTAGTTTGAATAAGCAAGTTTGAATTTAGTAAGACAAATAAATAGAAAAGAAAAAATAGTTCTTAATGACGGAGCTTTAATTTAACTTAAATTGTGTAAAAATGTTTCTGTGGAAATATAACTTCCATTTGATTACATTTTACCGAATGTAATACTGGTATAATGTACTGCAATATAAGTACAATCCACATAAAATGCTCAGCAAGTTTGCAAAAGTAATGAAAGAATTATTCAATAATCTTTATATATATTGTGGGAGGACAGCTCAGTAGAGAGCGGGTGGGCGGCAGTCAAAGGCGGAAACCAGTGGATAAAGTCCAAAAGCAGGTGTGACCTGCGTTTATTTCAGTCCATTATGGTTAACACAAATGCAGCCTTAGCTTCAAAACAAAAAATAACAGTTCAGCAATAACAATAGGCAACCTCTGCCTGACCTGGTCACGCTCTGCAGGTGCACACACAGCAGGGTTTTCAGCTCCAGCAGGTATGACAGGTTGCCAGGGTACAGCAGCCATCTCATTCCCCCCCTGTGTCTGTGCACACTGCTATTTATATCTACCTCGCCTGGCTCAGCCTCAGCACCTGTGCTGATTGACCTCGCCCATAACCTGGAGTGGAGGAAGTGGAATGGATGGCCCCACTACCAACCTGATATCCATTCCAAAAAAACCCAGCCCAAATATTTTTAAAGAAAAGACCTCCAGCAAGTACTTGCTGGAGATTACATTGCTCTCCTGGCTTTTTCATGTTGCCAACAGCGGGACATGCACTTCCTCCAGCCCTACTAGGCATAATAGCGGAACCTAGGGGTGATGTAGCGACCATCCATTATCACGCCCCTCAGTATCTCACAATATATATATATATATATATAAATGAATTTATGTTATCTTTTGTTTATACACAGCCATTCGACTGCACTGATCTGCACCAAATTTGCTACATAGGTAAATCTGGCACTAGATATGTCTTTATGATGCAATCACGGAGAGTTTGTCCAGTTAACAGAGTTTGATAGGAGCGCATTATTGGGATGTGGGAAGCTGGATGGTCGTATCATCCAATTTCCCACCACCTGGGCTGTTCTGACCAGACTGTTAGGAGATGTGGCGACCAGTGGATGCGTGAGATTATGCATACAAGGCGACTGGGCTCAGGACACCCTTGACAGACCACCAGAAGAGAGGATCGCCTGATCGTCTGATAAGCATGAGCAACTCCAACTGTCTTCCATCCAGAGACAGGTGAGACCATCGTTATAGGCCGCTGTGTCTATCAGAACCATTTCAAGGTACTTGAAGGAAGGATATTTGGGCTTACAGCGCCCATTACATGTACTACCTTTGATATTCACCCACTGTCATCTCTGTTTGCAGTGATGTCATGAACGATGAAACTTGACTGCTATGGAGTGGAAGTAGGTTGCCTTCAGTGAGAAATCCAGGTTTAGTTTGCACACTGACAACAGTCGTGTTCATGTCTGGAGACCTTGGGTTGAGCTCCTCAATCCTACCTTTGCTGTGGAGCAGCACACTTCCCCTTACTGGTGCGATGGTCTGGGGGGGCTATCGTACATGACAGTCGCTCACACCTAGGAGTGGTACGAGGGACAATGACAGCTCAGCGATATGTACAGGACATCCCACAGCCGCATGTGTTCCTCTCATGGCAGCTTCAAGGAGGCATTTGCCAGCAGCATAATGCTCAGTAACACATAGAAGGGGATCACAGGAATGTCTCCACAACATTGCCACACTTCTATCCGGTTGCCAGAGTTATTGCAGGAAAACATGTATGGCACTATGTGGGATGGCTCAGTTACAGTAAATGTGGACCAATATGCTGCAGGACACCATACAGTACCTATATGCCTCCCTGCCCACCCATATCACATCTGCATCGGAGCTAAAGTCGGCCCAGACGGGTTCTAGAGCCTTCCTTCAAGTGTTCATTTTTTTGCAATGAAATATCCTTTGTAAACTGATATTGAAATTACTTACTTCTATCAACGTTAAAGTCACACATATGAATAAATATCTGATGTCTGTTCTTTATGCAAGACCAAACAACTGGACCAACGTGCACCAAATTTGCAGCATAGGTAAATCAGGCACTTTAACATTCCTTTACATTGGGTTTTCCCTGTCTAGCACCCACAGTTTTCCCTTTTTTGCAAAACATTTTTGAAAAATCAGAATACGGACGCAACGGCCAAATGACTGAACCAATGTGCACCAAATTTTCCACATAGGTAAACCAGTCACTTTGAAAGGGTTTTGACCACATTTCAGCTCTCTGGAACCTACCATCCTCCCTATATTCCTAATACAACAAAGCACAATACAAACATCATATGAAATAACTGAACCAACATGCACCAAATTTGCCGCATAGGTAAATCAGGCGCTTTGGAAGATTTTAGACTTCAAAGGTTTCAGCTCTCCAGGATGTACTATTCTCAATATATTCACAATATATCAATACTTACTCTTCTGTGGTTGGCAGGATCCAGCAATGCAGCCCCGCTGTGATCCTGATGATTGTTTTGACTGATAAAGTCACAGGAAATCAGGTGACTGCTTCAGCCAATAAGGTTGTAGAATCACATTCCTGAACTTCTGGCATCATAGCACTAAGGATGTTAGCACAGATGCCAGGAGAATGAGCAGTGATGCTGCAGCTTCTCATTCGCTGCAGCAATCCCCTAATTTCCTGTGACATCATCTGTCCCAGCAATTACCGGGACCACAATGGGGCTACAGTGTGGGATCTTGATGGTCAAGGAGGTGCAAGAATAGCTCACTTTAATATTTTAATACAGGGGGTCATATTTAGCAGAGCTGTCTTGTAATTGAATAACCCTCTTTAATTAATATCTCCTTGCAACGCCACTGGCGAGACCTCAAATTCCTGTGCATAACAACTCAGCCATTCTTTATTTACCATGAATAGACTGTACTTTATTATGTTTACTATGTAGGCTTTATATCAGTAGCAAACAAAGTTTTTAACCACACAAACAAACAACAAACAGTCACACAAACCAGAATCCGTGCGAAGCCGCGTAATTCTACTAATAATAAATAAATGTCCTCCTCATGGAGGGTTTATTATGCAGTTGGTACCTTGTAAGGCCTCGGGTCACACGGGCGTTTTTTCCCGCGATTTGCGGATCGCGTGACGGATGCGCATCCGCAAATCGCGTGACCGGGGCCAAAAAAAAAATCGCCCGAAAAAACTGCTCCTAGCCGCGTTTCATTAGAAACGGGCCGGAGCAGTGCAGCGCTGTCCAGCGCATTGAATTCAATGGAGCCGGCAATACAGCCAGCTCCATTGAAAGCAATAAGCTGCGGGCGATCTCACAATGAATTTTCGGGAAGGGCTTAAAAATATAAGCCCTTCCCTGAAATTCATCCAGAAATGTGTAAAAAGTGAAAAAAAAAAATATATACTCACCTTGTCCCGGCAGACGGAGTTCAGCTGAGAGCTGCCCCTGATTGGTCCCTGCGCTGAGCCAATCAGAGGCAGCTCTCACTCATCCATTCATGAATTCATGAATGGGTGAGTGAGAGCTGCCTCTGATTGGTGAGGGCTGTGACCAATCAGAGGCAGCTCATTCAGCAGGCGGGGATTTTAAATCCCCAGCTGCTGAATACTACTCATAGCAGTTCAGGAAGACTGCCGGCTGGCCGCGGCTGAACTCCGTCTGCCGGGGCAAGGTGAGTATTTTTTTTTTTTTTTACACATTTCTGGATGAATTTCAGGGAAGGGCTTATATTTTTAAGCCCTTCCCGAAAATTCATCGTGCGATCGCCGGCACCCCATTGCTTTCAATGGAACCGGCTGTATTGCCGGCTCCATTGAATTCAATGGGCAAACATCGTTCTTCTCTGCCACAGCTGTTACAGCTGTGGCAGAGGAGAATGATTTGTCTAGTATATGTTCTCAATGGGGTCGGCGCTGCTGCCGCCGGCCCCATTGAGCGCATATAGAGAAGAGAACAGGAATCGCAGATCACAGATAGGTGCGATCTGCGATTTCTGTTCTATAATTTATCGGACGAGCGCATAAAAAGCGCTCATGTGTCCGATACCATTGCAAAGCAATGGTTTTATAAAATCACACATCGCATGCGCAGATCGCACGGAAAATCGCCCGTGTGACCGAGGCCTTATTCTACATTTTTCTTTAAGTTGAATTACCTGTATGTGGCTGCTTCGTCGATCACCTGTTATATGTAACTGCTGGCGACTGCACATTTCCCTACATTCATTACAGTCTCTTCCACTTCAGCCATGGAATTTTAATAGCTTTACAGAGTTGACATCTTTACCGTTGACCTCCCTGTACAGCAACCGATTTACAGCTTTTGTGTATTATTCCCAAGAGGGCATATATTTATTAACTGAACTAGTGACTGTTCAATACTCAGAAAGAAGCAGCCATCGTTAATTATCATATGTTCTAAAAATATAACATTATAGCTCCCCAGAACAGCAGAAGACTGTGTCTGATCCCAAGCACACTCAACATAAACTTAGGATTTGGGTACATGACACCTGAATAGGTTGTCACATGTCTTGGTCAGCGAGTTTTTAGTTCAGCTGTCAACATTGTCTAGCAACAAAAAAGTTCATTAAAATGCAAATGAGATTTAGCTATATTATTCATTTTGTACTCATCAGTGCTCAATCATCTTCAAGACTGAAGACGTTTATTAGCATATCATGGATTTGAAATACTGTATGTTATTTATATTCTGGATTATGCCTGATTTACTCCTCAAATATGCAGCATTGCAATGTAATTCAAAGCAGATAGATCAGGGTGCACAACCTTTGCTGGTTTCAAGGGCCACATTGTCCGACTGAACAAATCCCAAGGGCCTATGTAAAACTTAAAGAGGTATTACTATCTGAGAAATCCCAAGGGCCTATGTAAAATTTAAAGGGGTATTACCATCCGAGACATTTATAGTATATCGAATGTATATGCTATAAATGTTTGATAGGTGCCGTTTCCTCTTCCAGGACTCCCACCTACCAAGAGAATGGAGGTTACATTCTCCCATGTTTCACTCAATAAAGGAAGAGACCATATATGTGTACAGCTCTCATCATTGTTTTTATGTGAGTTGCTGAAAACTGCAACGTTTTTTCACATTTTACTCAACTTAGAATTTTTAAAAAGTTTTTTCAGTACATTATATTGTAAATTAAATATCACCATTGAAAAATACAACTCGGCCCACAAAAAACAAGCCCTCATACAGTGACGTTGATGGATAAATAAAGGAGTTAAAACGAAAATTGGAAAAAATAAAGGGCCGCGTCCTTAAGGGGTTAAAAAAAAGTTGGGGAGCAACTGCTACAGGCACTGTAAGGGGGACATTAGTGTTCATTATCCTAAATTATTGGTTTGGCATGTAAGTACATAAAGAAAGCTGAAGGACTTTAATTGTAATGTACCAGGAAGTCTTGCCACAGGGAAGAACCTACAACTTAACCTTTATGAAATGTTTACAAATAGAGCACATAACTGGAAAAAGGGAAAGGAAAAATTATAGTAACATGGTATGTTAGGCTGAATGAAGACAATGTCCATCTAGATTAGCCTGTTTCAACCCCTAGTTGATCCAAAGGAAGGCAAAAACCCCAAGAGGCAGAAGCCAATTAGCCCATTTGGGGAAAAATTCCTTCCTGACTCCATAATGGCTATCAGAATAATCCCTGGATCAACCTTTGATAGTTCCTACCTAAATATAAGACCCAAAACTACAAACACGCTGTTCACCTGTAATATCCTTCCGCTCAAGAAAGACGTCTAGTCCCCTCTTAAACTCCTCAATGGATTTTGCCATCACCACGTCCTCAGGCAGAGAGTTCCACAGTCTCACTGCTCTTACAGTAAAGAACCCCCTTCTGTGTTGGTGATGAAACCTGCTTATTGTCCATATCTGGATGACTTCCAAAAATTAATCTAACCCATGATATAACACAGGTGGCCGTTGATGTCCCAAAAACTTCTCTTGGACTAGTTTAAGCATCATAATTTTTCCTTTCCCTTTTTTCAGTTATGTGCTCTACATTCAAACATTTCATATTAAAGGGTAAGTTACAGGTTCCTCCCTATGACAGGAATTCCTATATAATTGTGACCCTTATAAGCCCTCTGTGATCTTTAATGTACCAGTAGGGCTTTAATTTAGGGCTACTCTGCCGAAAAGCAAACTTTTCTTCTGGGGGAAGTACTGCAGTTTGAGAAATACTGCCCAAAATGAAAGACTTGCTTTGCAGCAGGCTAGCTGTAAATTAAAGCCCTCTTGGTACAGGTGTGGTTTTCAGGATTTCACTAGTATTGCACAGGTGATGTAATTATTGTCAGTGGCTCAGATATTGCCACAAGTGTTCTTACTATAGCAGGGCTGTCAAACACATTGTCACCGAGGGCCACAACCTTATAATTGACTTCACAGGGTCAATTGTAATTGTATAGTAAGGACTCGTTCACATGAGCGTATTTGTGCAGTGTATTACGGATTGAATTTTTTGTGCATGTAATATGCAGTGATTTCAGTGGGTTTGCTCACATGGGCATATTTTTTAATGCGATATGTGAGCGCGTAAAAAAAATCACGGCTTGACCTATGTTGGTGCGGATTATGTACTGCAATAGGCCACGGAAATAAAAGGGTGGGTGTAAATATGCAGTAAATCTGTGTATTCGCTGTGTATTTGAGCTCCATTACAAGGAACCTGTCTGTGTTCTTTTTTGCATGTTCAAATACACAGTGTATTTGCACGCATAAAAACACGCCAAAGTGGCTGAAAAACGTGGGTGTAAGTGATTTTTGGTCACTTTTTTGGTCAGTGAGAAGTGACTTTGGTCGAGCCTGAGTGTTGAGTGTAAGTGATTTTGGTCGAGCCCGAAGGCTGGGTTCATGTGGGGTGGAACTGCTGCAGAATTTCCGCCTTTCTGCTGTGGAAATCCAGCGGAATTTCTGTGCTGTCCCGCTGCGGACATTCCGCAAAATTTCTGTTCTGCGGGAACCGAGCCTTATAGTGTCCCTCAGATTGGCCTCAGTAGTAATAGCCACCCGCCCCCCTCAGCCTCTGGCATGGTAGCATCCCTGCAGGCTTTCCACTCACCTGGCCTGCAGCTCCAGTCTGGCGGCAGCCACTGTTGAGTCTGTGACCGCTGACCTGTCACCCCGGTGTCTGTGTGCACCTACTTGTATGCAGCGTAGACGTCGAGGGTAGAGGTCAGTGGTCACAGACTCTGCACTACCGCTGGTCCGGAGCTGCAGGTGGGGTGAGTCGAATTCCTGTTAGGTTTGATGCATGTCATTTGGGCCGTGGCCTTGTGTGTAACGTGTGCTCTATGGAATATTCTCAAATTATGACCAGTTAGGGGGTCGTGGGGACTGTACTTTGGGAAGCTCTGATTTAGGACTTGCTATTCACTTTTCAGAACATTTTTTATTTTAGGTTATATAATTCATTGAACAGGCAAAGTGCAAGAAAACCTAAAAATAGTGCCCCATTAATCTCTGCTGAACACTTCCTCTATGCTAATGGATTACAAACTGAGGGAAAACAGGAACAAGTTCTATTTAGGTTTCATATTTCTTGAATTTATAGAAAAAGTATTTTTAATGATATGTTTTTTGAGCTCTGTGTAAGACTTTGATTACATCTTGGTAAGAACACATTGAAGGTATATGTCAGGAGACTCTTGTGATATATGTCTCCGAGAGAAGGCTATGACATCTCCTACTGTATAGGCATGCAACAGAGGCTGCTGGACACAATATAAAGTTATAGAGCCCCCTTCCCGACTCCCACAGTTATAATGCTTTAGTAATACTACTTGTATCCTCATATGGGGAAGAGAGACCTTATGGACCCCAAAGGCCCTAAGGCATGGGTGTGACTGCATCCTCTGCATCCATTACAGTTATACATCTGACATGCAGTGGAATCTGTCACTAATAGGCTCCCATTGTAAAAATAATGGTTTAGTACACTATTCCATACAAGACTAATAAAAGTACACTGTCATATATCGTCCCAATGGACACCAGAAGGACACTCTTTTGGCATCTGTAGGGTGAACGGATCCGTACTCGGGTATTTCCATCACTCTCATTAAGATTATTGGAGCATTGACCACGCATGATTGGCCAGCGCTCCTTTCAGAGTGACGTCACCGCTGGGGAAGAAGTAATCCCTGGCAGTGACAGGAGAATGGGACATGGGAGTCCTATTCTTGAGATCAGGAGAGGTCTCAGTGGTGAGACCATCACTGATCAGCAAGTTATGTCCTATCCTGTGGATAGGGGATAACTTGTTGTTCTGGTAAAACCCTTTAATCCACCTGGGATAGATACAGTAGGTGAATAGAGTCTTCAACTAGGTAAGCTAGGTACCTGCCCAATAAGGTTCCTTTGGGTGTGGCAGATGGGCCCACATGCTTTGATCAAAATATGTGCTAAGAACCTTGACTTTTTAAATGGTCAGTATAAAAACCAGTTGTGCAATTTTATTCAGATATTAAGGTTGCAGTCACACAAGTGATTTTTAAGCACATGTATAAGTGCGTTGAAGAAAAAAAAAATTGCACTTCGCGTGTAGAAAAATTGCATGACCGGGTCCATTGCCACCCATATGTTCTATCTTTTGCAGGTGCGAATTTTTTGCACATGTCAAAATCGCACATGTGACCGCTTCCATTGGAAAGCATTGGTTCTATGTAGATGTGATTTTAAATCGCTCCTATACATGTGCCTAAAAATCGCTTGTGTGACTACACCCTGAGGCCTTAGTCACACGGGCGTTTTTTGCCGTGATTTGCGGATCGCATGACGGATGCGCATCCGCAAATTGTGTGACTGGGGCCGAAAAATCGCCCTAAAAAACTGCTCCTAGCCGCGTTTCAATAGAAACGGGCCGGAGCTGTCTAGTGCATTGAATTCAATGGAGCCGGCAATACAGCCGGCTCCATTGAAAGCAATGAGCTGCGGGCGATCTCACGATGAATTATCGGGAAGGGCTTAAATATATAAGCCCTTCTCTGCAATTCATCCAGAAATGTGTAAAAATAAAAAAAAATATATATACTCACCTTGTTCCGGCAGACAGAGTTCAGCGCGGCCGGCCAGCAGTGGGTGTGAGTGGGTGTGAGTGAGAACTTCCCCTGATTGGTCCCTGCGCTGAGCCGATCAGAGACAGCTCTCACTCACACCCATTCATGAATTCATGAATGGGTGTGAGTGAGAGCTGCCCCTGATTGGCCCCTGCGCTGAGCCAATCAGAGGCAGCTCTCACTCACACCCATTCATGAATTCATGAATGGGTGTGAGTGAGTGCTGCCTCTGATTGGCTCAGCGCAGGGACCTATCAGGGGAAGTTCTCACTCACACCCACTCACACCCACTGCTGGCCGGCCGCGCTGAACTCCGTCTGCCGGGACAAGGTGAGTATATATATATTTTTTTTTTACACATTTCTGGATGAATTGCAGGGAAGGATTTATATATTTAAGCCCTTCCTGACAATTCATCCCGCGCTCGCCGGCAGCCCATTGCTTTCAATGGAGCCGGCTGTATTGCTGCCGCCGGCCCCATTGAGCGCATATAGAGAAGAGAACCGGAATAGCAGATCGCAGATAGGTGCGATCTGCGATTTCTGTTCTATAATTTATCGGACGAGCGCATAAAAAGCGCTCATGTGTCCAATACCATTGCAAAGCAATGGTTTTATAAAATCGCCGGACGCATGCGCAAATTGCGCGAAAAAACGCCCGTCTGACTAAGGCCTGAATGTGTATAATTGCTGAGGCACATATTTATGTTATCGTATTTGTTGGAGCCATGGCTGACAGGCACCTTTAAAATGAATTTATTTTCTGGAAATGCTGCCTTTGGTTTTTTGTATGCATTGCATTGGTGGGGGAGTGGCGGCCCTCAGTTTTGTCTTGAATTCCATTCACCTACGTGTCCCCGGTGGATTAATGAAAATATATAGTCAGGTGTTCAAATTTCCCTGAATCCATTGAGGGTCTTTGATCTAAAGAGAGGTGTCTTTTACTGCTATCTACTCGTCCAATAGGTTTTGCTTGGATGTGGCTGATGGGCCCACATGCTTTGATTAAAAGATGTCCTAAGAAACTTGCATTCTTATGTGGTTAGTATAAACAACAGTTGTGCAATCTTATTCATATATTAAATATGCATGAGTGCTGAGACATGTGTCTCTGTTACTGTATTTGTCACAGCCATGGCTTACATGCACCTTCACGTTTAATCTATATGTTGGTAGCGCCAACTTTGGTTTTTGTATGCCTCTGCTACAATGACCCTGTTGCAGGCTGACTCTGCTATAGGGGACATGCTGCAACCTAATTCTATTGAGTATTATTTCAGTATGCCCCAGTTAGGGGACTATGTTGCAGCCTGTGATAAACTGTTCCTGCTATTGCAACTTGATTTTATTATGCAGGATCTGTTGTAGGTTAGCTTTATTATGGGACTATTGTGGTTGATTCTATAATGGCCTCCTAATGACTGACTGAGTGCAATGCAGGAAATGTGATTGGCTTGTGAGAGCAACATGGCTGACTGTTTTATGGGAGCATTTTGAATGGCACTGGGACATCGGCATATTTTACCGAAATGTGCAATGTCTCCATTCCTCTTTCCATCCTCAACATGTAGTGGAATGCAATCTTCCACCTGCATATCATCTCGATGTGGTTAGTGGTTGTCTCATTAGAGCAACCCGTCAACATGCCCTACTGAATATCCAGGGTTTTCAGATGCCAGACGTCCAACGATCAGCTGCTTGCAGCAGGTCCTTAAGTCGAAACTGCAAAATGTTCCATTAAACCGAAACCTGAAAAAAAATGTAAAAATAGATCAATGACTGAAATCACTGTAAAATCACTAGAAATCCACAGTGACGCTTCTTAGCATTTGGCCAAAATTGTAACCTTCTTTTGCCCATAATAATTTTACAATATCTTCTTAGTGCCGTGTCAGAAATGCTTTGAAAAAGCCAGAGATGCCATCATCCCGAGTTATGCATTATTTCACATAGCCAGGCATTTTTGCCAGCTTCCAAATGTTAACAGCCTCTGACACAGCAGTGAGCGTTCTGCTTAGAAAGGTCATTGCTCAACTGTCAATGAGAAAGGTCATTCCTAGCCCTTCTTGCTTTTGACATGTATGGTTCTGTGTTGCTGTGACAAGTGAAATATTTTGCAGCTAGGAAAACCATTTCTATGCCCATGAAGCTACTGTAGTATGCATGAATTACATTTTTAATGTGCACTCATTGTCATATGCCACCATGAAATGAAAGAGATAATTTATTGAGCATGTTAAGAGACTTGAGGGATGATATATAAAAATTGCAAAAGTGTTTAGTTGAGAAAGCCTAAAGCAAGCAATCATTGGAATAAATGGAAATGTTATATTCATTAGCCACATTTGTGCCAGACACATCCAAACAAGAGTAGTTTTTAACAAACATGTAGCAACCTAATTAACTCTTCCTCATTAAGACTAGTTTCACATGAGCATGATCCCTATGGTGTTGTCAATTTGGGTCACTAGACCCCCGGTCAGGCAGAGACATTACGCTCATGTGTTACCCTGAGGATAGTTTCACAGGAGCGTATGTTCACACATAGTTGATTAGTCGTGGATGTTGGTGCAGATCTGCACATTTTAACCCTTCCATGTAAATTTAATTGTAAGAGTAAAAGTTGCAATAAAATCTGCAGCAAATCATACCCTAAAAGGGAACCTGTCAGTTTGTAAATGATGGTACATTTGTGTGGGCAAACAAGCACCTGGCCCACACAAACGTGACCCAAAAAGTACAGAATGGGGACCAACAGACAATTGACAGACGGACAGACTGTGAGGTAATAGACAGAGCTGGCACTCAGAACACGGAAGGGGAAACCGACCCTGTGCTGAAGGAAAGAAGGCAAGCCCTACCTAACAGCGGAGCGATCGCCTCGATAAAGGTGGCCCCACACTGCAACCTCGGCCCTTGCTTCTCCCAGAATAGGTGGTAAATGGAACCAGGACAAGTATGGACAATCCAAATACACAAACAGGAAACTAACAGATGAGAAACACACTTACCACTCAACCTCGCACGCTAAGGCTGGAATCCCAGCAGAAATAACGCGGTTTGGCCGCAGCGAAAAACTGAGAGATTTCAGCTCTGAAATCGCTGTTTCAAAACCCGCGGCACTCAGCCGCGGGTTTTGGAGCTGCTTGGCCGCACGCTTTTCTGCTGCGGCCGGCGCTTCTTATAGAGGAGAGCGCGACTGCAACGGGAAAAAAATGAACATGCTGCGGCAAGGGAATCGGCGCACTAATGCTGTCTTCTATTGGCTTTGCCACAACGGATTTGCCATCCCGTGTAGACGAGATTTCTGACAAATCTCATCCACATGACTGGCTAATTTCCACGGCAAATCCGCCCTGTGTGAACTCAGCCTAAAGCATATGATAAAGCTGAATAGAAAAACAAGGGATTAGTTAGTGTGTTGGCCAATTAATTTAAGCCGCAAGCCCAATGGTCAAAGGTCCTCATGTCTTGCGGTCCCTACTCTAGCAAGACACATAATCAGGCAACACAGGTCACAAAACACAGAGCAAGCTGCAAAGCAAGATGTCCAGACATTACACACACAGCAAGCTGCCGGGAGACATGCCACATACACAGGCAGACAAGACTGAGGAAAAACAGCTTCCTCTTGCAGAGGGGCTGGGGTATATATCTACACCCAGACCCAGGGCATTGGCTGATCAGAACAACCACACCCAGCCAGCTCCATTAACCCCTCACCTGTGAAGGTGTGCACTGGGAAGCCTATAAAACAACAGGTCCCAGATGCACAACCTAACAGATGTGCAATCTATTGGCATCATGTTAAAGAGTAGGCGGACCTGAACAGATTGATAGTTTTGTGTATTTTATTTAAATCCCTGCTCATTCTGGGCTGTCAGTTAGTCCTACTCACTGATTGACAGCCTTGCCTGTATCAATGCATATAAAAAGATTGCTGTCGATTACTGATAGGACTGCGCTATGGACTACAAAGCCCAGAATGAGCAGAGGTTAAAATAAATAAATTACAAGTTATATTGATTCTTTTCCTGCAAAACGATGTCAGTCTGCTGCCTGCAGATTAGACTGTGTGTTTAATAGGACAGCTTACCTTTCAGGAAATTAAAACTTAAAGGATACTTTCACTAAGCTAAAGAACTATTAAAATATATTGTGATGTCATAGCAACCAGCTATAGCAGACGGTGTTGTCCTTCTGTGATGTCATAGTTTTATCTCAATTTTCGTGTGCTTTTTTGAGCCTATTGTGATTGCAGCATGCTTTAACTTTGGTGACGTTTTGAGGCGTTTTTTATACAGTCCTCAGCAGGGGGAAAAAAATGCTATAAAAATGCACATGCAATGAAACTGTATAAAAATTCATGATAAACTACATGAAAATTCAATGTGTGTATAGGAAGTCTAAGCAAGATCAATGCAAAGAAAAAGCTGCAGAGATGAAAAAAATGTGTTGGCAAGGCTCAGCCTTTTTCAGGCACAGGTATGTGATGTTATATACTCTTGTATAGAAAAAGACAAACGTATTATTGAGATGATGCCGTTATTCGCTAACCAAATTGTATTTGAAAGCATTCAGAATTCAGAGGCTCCTTCATCAGGCAATGGTAAATGAACAGCCATGATTTTACTAGTTAACAGTACAATGCTATTTTTGCTGCACATCTTGATAGTGGAAGATAGCCCAATGTACTATACACAGGTGGACCTTAAAAGCTACTGAAGAAACTGTCACAACTGAAGAGCCACATGTAACAGCATTCAAATTATTGTGCCTCTCTCTCAGATGTTCAATTGTCATCTGCCTGATGAAAGCTCCTCCGAGTTCTGAAAGCTTGCAAATATAATGTTCTCTACTAGAGGTTTCACCACTATAACACTTTTCTCTATTTTATTCAAGGGTTTTTAACATCACATAGATTTTTCTAGCTAACACAATACCTTACTATTTTTGCTGTAGATCAAGCATACTTATTAAATGGAATCTGTCAGCTCGGACATGCTGTTCAAACTGGAGGCATCATGTTATGGAGCCGAGCAGACTGATAGTTTTATGGGGAAAGATTCAGTAGAACTTGTGTTTTATTCATTTATATCTCTGCACATCCTGTGCTGAACAGTCCAATGGGCGGAGCTATCAGTGATTGACAGCTCCTCCCTGTATGTACAGTGTCGCACACTCAGCTGTCACTTCCTGTAGGACCGCCCACTGGACTGTTCAGCTCAGGATGTGCAGAGATATAAATGAATAAAACAGAAGTTCTAAAGAATCTTTCCCCATAAAACTATATATCAATCTGCTCAGCTCCTTTGGCTCCATAACATGATGCCTGCAATTTGGACGGCATGTTCAGTATAGCTTCTATTTTAATAATTTACATCTCTGTTTGATCTGAGTTTAGAGGTCCAATGGGTGGTCTCATCAGTGATTGACAGCTATTTCTGTATGCACAGTAATACATAGATAGCTATCACTGATAAGGACCGCCTACTGGACCTCTAAGGCTCAGAGATGTAAATGAATAAATTACAAGTTATTCTAAAGCTTTTCCCATAAAACTATATATCAATCTGCTCAGCTTCTCCAGCTCCATAACATGATGCCTGCAGTTTGGACGGCATGTTCACACTAACAGGTTCCCTTTGAGTAAAGTATAGATTTATAGCAGCAGATCCTACATAATAGAGTGCCAGTTTTTGTCATTTAATGCTTCAGAAAATAACAATATAATCCAACTGAATACCAAGTCTAGATTGTGCATCAAATTCATTCCATCACATCATGTATAGATTTTCATCTGAATGCCATAAATATACATTGTACGGTGCTCAAAATGGCTCAGTGTTCTATGGATAAATTTACGAATATACCTAAAATCTACAGTCTATTGTCCTATGTATAGTGTGCGTCATATTGTGATATCATAGTGACCAACTACAGAAGATTGTGTTATCCTTTGTATATATTTTATAATAGTGTGGTATAGTAATCATCTGCAGAAGTCTATGCGTATACTGTACTGTATATTAGGTCACATTGTAATGCCTCTCTGACTTATTGCAATAGACTTTTTTTGTATAGCATGTATAGCATATACCATATTGTAACACCCTAGTTACCAGCTGCAGCAGATTGTGCTTGTATACCGTGTACCCAAATGGAAAGATGGAACAATGCCACCTATTGGAAGGTAGCATTCCTGCAAGTTAATGTCAGACCTTTTAACAAGCCTTAGGGTGCATTCACGCAAGCGTACTGCGGGGCTTCAGTCACATAAATACGCTACACAAAAACACAGCTTATGTACGCAGTTGCCTGCGTTTTTGTGTAGCATATTGAAGCATTCCATATACTTAATACAGTAATTCAACGCGTAAATACGCACAAAGATAGCACATGCCGCAGGTTTTTTTACACGGCAAAAAAATGCCATGAAAATAGGCACATATTGAAATCAATGGGTTGTATTCACAGGAATTATGTGCACAAAAAAATGTGCATAAAGTTGCAGAATATATATGCTAGTGTGTGAGAGCCCTTATAACAATGACTCAGAATATACACCAAAACCAGAGTCTTCTCCAGAAGGAAAAGAAAACCATGTACAGACAGCTGTTTCAGAGTTTTTACTCCTCATCAGTGTACAGCACTTTTCTGGCTTGGCTAGTGAGAGGCCTATAGATGTTGGTATTGTTTTTCCTTAGGGAGTGCACCTAGAAGATGTGGGGAGATTTATAAGGCAATTCCTCTGGGTAATATGCAAATCAAAGATGTAACAATGCCTCTACAATGCCGCCTATTAGAAGACAGCATTCCTGCAAGTCAATGTCACACTTTTACCAAGCCTTGTGACAATGACTGGTAATATGAGCCAAAGCCAGAGTCTTCTGCAGAAGGAAAAGATAAACCATACACAGATAGGCTATCTGTGGGTTTTTGCCCCTCATCCATGTGCAGCCAGGTTTCTGGCTTGGCTAGTAAGAGGCTCTTATTTCCAGGCATTGTTCTTATTCCAGTTCTTGTTCTTATTCTCAGCCATTGTTGCAAGGTTTGTTAAAAGATCTGGTATTGACTTGCAGGAATGCTGCCTTCCAATAGATGGCGCTGCGGAGGCATGGTTCCATCTGTTAAGGAATTCAATGTTCCGTCAATATGCTGTGAGGCTCCAAATCGGAGGTGGTTATGGCGGCCGCCGTGAGAAAGCAATGAAACACAGAGATCAGGCCTGTGTCTAGAAGCAATCTGTGTTTATTCTGTACATTGTCATTTCTTATACAAAAAATAGGCGTATCAGTAGGCGTATCAGTAGGCGTATCAGTGCAAAGGCTAGTGTTACAAAGTTCAATCTGTTATACTGAGGTCAAAGTACTAAGGTGGTGAATAATTGCGTTTTCTCAATAAACATGGCTTCTTTTGTTGGAATGTAGACTGACTGTCTAGTACCTTGATTCTTTATCACAATCTACATTTTAATCACATGCCCTAGACAGCAGTTAATGATCGAAGCATTCCATTATCCTTTGATCATTGTAACGAGATTAACAAGATCTTGGAGACATGATGGACATTTAAGATTACACCTCTACTTAATGTAATTAAGTACTAACCTAAATGTACAAGCATTTATCAGAGCTTTTCATAGGACACAGAATAGAGTGTACAATTTAGGCCTAAAGCCTCCGGAAACGTATATCAAAGATACATACATATATAAATTAGTATGTTCATAACCCTCACAATCCCCCATTTAAAACAGTCCATCTTGAAAAGAGCCTTTGTTGTGGTACTATCAAGGGTGCTAAGCCACCCCTGCCGGTCTTTCTATCCTCTTCGCTGGATCCCCACTGTTGGTGCTCTTTTACTCTTTTGACTGTTTTAACGATATCGTAGAGGGAGCGATTCCAGATAATTTGCTTGTCTCCGTATCCCACAGAATGTCCATAAGTTGCAAACACTCAAAAGAATGAACAAAAGAAACAGTATTAGTAATGGGTGAAACATAAAATCCATCATCTTTCCTGCTGTAGGTGACCATCCAGTAAAAATATCATACGAGTTATATTCTGTGTCTATCTGGATTTTATTACCTATGCTGACCAACTTATCTCCTACCCATATAGTTTGTTTTTCTAATTCCATAAGGGAGAGGTTAGTAACATCCAAATGCTTTTGAAGGTGTTCAGTGTCTTTCATTAGTCTTACAATTCTACCCAAGGATATAGTCAGATTTGACATAGGGATAGCATCTGGGTGCCAGTAATACTTTATTGCAGCTTCAGCATCTGGCAAAAAGGTGTAAGTTTCTGTAAACCAATGTATCACCGATATGTTCTGTAAACATCCAGAAAATGGAGTGGTGAGATTATACATACTGGTGGTTTTAGTTTGGTTGGTAACAAAGCATATATATTGGGGGCCAACTTCTATCAGCATATGGAAAGACGCAGGTAGCACCGTCCAATCACATATGCTGACTGAAGGCTGCAGGAAACATGGCTCATATGCGGCTGTACTCCGTCCGCATACTAGGCCATCCAGTGTTTCTTCACAGTTCTCTATGCCATGGGTTTTATTTTCACTATCAATCATAGTACCTGTGAACTTGGGCAACCAATATTGGAAAGCATATAGAGGCGGTCCGAACACCACAGGTAGTACTACAAACTTACACATCAGGCTTGTGTCCTTTACATCATAAAAAGTCATTTCTCCAGTGCTATACTCATCAGAGCATTCTACACTATCAGCCCGGGGCCGTATCCAGGATGCTACTGGAATTACATTCTTGAAAATATTTCTCCACAATTTTTCATTATTTGTCATCAAATCTGACTGTGCTTTATCCTTCTCGTGAATCATATATACATATTGCAGGCTACATTGTGTATAGTTTATGAATTTACTCATATTTACAAACAAATCATTTTGAACCCCAAAACTCAGATTAAAAAGCGTTAATACATCCTTATTATATCCTAATGCAAGATGTTGGGGGAGGAATATGGAGGGCATCCATTGTGCCTGAATATTGACCAGATTAGACACATCTCTTCCTTCCCCTGCCATCTTATTTTTCATTACTTCTAAATCTATTGAATTTAAAACCCCTGTGCCTGCTCCTATTCCTCCAAGAAGAGTATCGTACCATTCTCTCTTCATTCTAGAGCATGATTTCATTACAGGGAAAGATATATTAAACTGCACTACGGTCCTCTGTTGTTTGGTTGAGACATTTTTACGTGTATGGGGGAGCCTAACTAAATTGTCAGTGTGTACCACAGGGGTTGTTTCCAGGACGGTCAAAAGGTTTAACCACATTAGAGAGTTGGCTATAGGAGTACCATTTATCCTTTCTACCTTCCCACTACTTTGTGGATGATAAGGGGTGTGAAATGCTTGGGAAATACCCAGGGCAGACATGATGTGTTGCATTATTTCACCTGTGAAATGTGTACCCCTGTCTGACTCGATTACCTCTGGTACCCCATACCTGCAGACTACCTCATTCATGAGCTTCTTTGCTGTTGCCTGAGCAGTTGCCTTGGTGATGGTGTAGGCCTCAACCCAACCTGAGAAGATATCAACAACAACAAGCACATATTCATATTTCCCCACACGTGGGAGCTGAATATAGTCAATTTGCAATCTCTGAAATGGTAGAGTGGCCTAGGCAAGTGTTTTTGCAGGACCTTTACTTTCTGTCCTGGGTTGCTCACGGCACAGATCATACAAGATTGGACAAATGATGCAGCAGTTACAGAGAACCCAGGGGCCACCCATTCTCTCTCAAGCGTCAGTAGCATAGCTGCCTTCGATAGGTGAGTCTTTCCATGGATCAGCTGGGCCATCATGGGGTACAGGGATCGTGGTAGGCAAGTTCTACTGACTGTTTGCCATACGCCACCCTGTTCTACTGCTCCCATATTAGTCCATTTATCTTTTTCTTCTTTGCTGGCTTGTGACTGTAATGTCTTTAGTACATCAATGTCCATATTTTTATCAAAGTCCAAATCATAGTCTCTGACTTGTGCGGTCAGTATCTTCTTTTCTTCTTTCTTCCATGGTTTGAGGGCCACTGCCTTTGCTGTGAAGTCTGCGAGGGCGTTGCCTTTTGCTTCTGCAGTGTCGGCTTTAGTATGAGCTTTCACCTTTAGGATTGCTACTTTATCCGGTAGGAGTAGGGCTTTCATAAGGTTCTGTACTGCTGCACCATTCTTAATGGGTTGTCCTACAGAAGTTAAAAATTGTCTGGCCTTCCATATTGGGCCGTAATCATGAGCTATGCCAAATGCATACCTGGAATCAGTGTAAACGTTTGCTGTTTTACCTTCTGCCACTCTACACGCCTCAGTGAGGGCCTTCAATTCCGCTTCTTGTGCTGAGACATGCGGAGGCAGAGCTTCTGCTTTTAGGACATCATGTTGTGTGACTACTGCATACCCGGTATGGAATCAGCCATCCTCACCTTGGTACCGTGAACCATCTACAAAAAGCTCAAAATGTGCATTGTCAATAGGCGTTTCAGTAACTGATTCAAAACCTGCAGTTTCTTGCTGCATCAATTCTAGACAATCATGCTGGTGTTTTGAATCAAATAAATCAGAATCATGCTGTACAGAATTTAAAAATAACTGATCTGCAGTACCCAAATCCCCCACCCCCCCATTTGAATCGGGATACTCGATTGGAAGAAGAGTAGCCGGGTTCAAGGTAGTGCACCGTTGGAAGGAGATGTTAGGAGGCATGAGCAAGGCACATTGTAACCTTATTTGACGAGCTAGAGACAGGTGTTTAGGTTGTACTTGAGTGAGTATACTCTGGATGTCATGGGGGGTGAGAACCACTAGGGGGTAGTCCAGGACCAACTCAGAAGATTTGTCAACCATTGCTTGTACTGCTGCTACCGCACGGACACAGGAGGGGGCTCCTCGGGCCACCGGATCCAATCTCATGGAGTAATACCCAAGTGGCCGTGGACGTCCTCCATGTTTTTGTGTCAACACTGCCGTCGCATGACCAGAAAGTTCAGTGCAGAAGAGAGTGAAAGGTAGAGTGTAATTAGGAATTCCCAGTGCTGGAGAACTGAGAATAGAGAGTTTTAGTGTATGGAAATTGTCAGTTGCTTCAGGAGTGAGAGAGAAAGGAACACTTGGAAGACAATCATAGAGTGGTTGCATCAGGGATGAGGCAGAACGGATCCAAGGACGGCAGTATGAGACAAGCCCCAAAAAGGTGCGGAGTTTGGCAGCAGAAGAAGGTACAGAAATGGCTTGAACTGCAGCTTTTCGTTCTTCTGTGAGATGTTTGGTTCCTTGAGCTAGGCAATGGCCTAGAAACACAACCTTTTGTTTACAAAGCTGTAATTTTTCCTTTGAAGCCTTGCAGCCATTTTCTGCTAAAAATTTTAGAAGAGAAATGGATGCAGATTGACATGTTTTCAGATCCTTAGCACAAAGCAGAAGGTCATCAACATATTGCAACAGCACAGTTCCATCAGGCGGAGTCCAGGCCTGCAAAACAGACTGGAGTGCCTGGGTGTACATGTTTGGAGAATTCTGCGCACCTTGTGGCAGGATGGTCCAAGCGTATTGTTTACCCTTGAAGGTAAAAGCAAAAAGGTACTGGCAATCCGGATGGATCGGTACACTGAAAAACGCATTTGCAAGATCTATCACTGTAAAAAATGTCGCAGTGGGCGGGACTTGTGTTAAAAGCGTATATGGATTTGGCACTACTAGGGTGTCGAGTACAGTTACTTTATTAATTTCCCGAAGATCGTGTACCATGCGATAAACATCTGGTTGTCCCTTTTGTGTTTTCTTTTTAACTGGGAAGAGGGGAGTATTGGCTGGTGATGTTATTTCCCGTAGTGCCCCCATTTGAATTAAGTCTGTAATTTGTGGGCCTATAGAATCCTCTTGGGCCCTACCCAATGGATATTGTTTTACTTGGGGGGCTACGCATCCTGGTTTTAGTGTGACTACCATGGGTGTCACATTCATATGACCAATATCTGTTTTGGACTTGGCCCAGAGTTCCTGTGGAACTTCCTGTAATATTATTTCCTCTTCTGTAGTTAAGAGGAAAATTGGCTGTGGATCATCTAGAGAAGCCACCATCTGGCAAAATTGTTCTGCGTTTGTTTTTGCAAAATCAATCTGCACTGTTCCTTCTTCAGTAAACTGAATGGAAGCTGACAGGGCAGAGAGTATGTCTGTGCCCATAACTGACAGTGGAATATCATCACTCACCAATAGTTTTGTTAACACTGTCTGGTCTCTGAATTTTATGGGGAGAGGGTCTATTTCCTGAAGTTTGTTAGGAACTCCTTCAAGACCTACAACAGTTTGAGCTGTATTTTGCCGGTATGCTGGAGGAATTAGGTGGCTTTGGATGACTGAGGTTGCTGCCCCTGTATCAACAAGGAAAGGAATTTCCTTATTGAGTACTTCCCCTTTAAGAAAAATGGCCACACCCTCTTTTACATTGCTCATGGGGAAGAAGGGCAGAGGGTCGCCGACTATTCAATCTTGGTTTTCTATTTCTCCCTTGGCGACTCGTGCTTTTGTGGGTTGTTCACTACCCCTCTGCTGGAGGAATTTTCTACACTCCCGTTTAAAGTGCCCAGGCTTACCACAGAAATGGCACTTAAGGTTATGTTTGGGATGGGTGCCCCGTTTTATTTTGTTCTCTCCTGTGCTGTATTGTGCTATCATAACAGAGCTATGTCCTTTTTTGATTTTTAAATTTAGTTCAATGCCCTTGGCTGCTTGCACCAGGCCTGCTGCTTCATATTGTCTCCACTCAGGCTTGTTATCCATGAGTTTAGACCTCAAGGGTTCTCGCAACCCCTCTACAAAGGCCATGCTAAGTACATGGTCACCCAATTCTTGTATGCCCCTATACCCCAGATCTGACCAACGTTGTTGAAGGCGGGCATAAAATTGCTGTACACTTTCATCCTTCTCTTGTGTGACATTAGAAAGAGACAGGGAGGATTCTTTTAATTTTTCTTTTGCCCAACGTTCTAGACCAATTAAAAATATCTTACCACTTTTTAATTCTCTATGTTTAATTTTATCCCAATCTGTGCCACAATAGTCTTTCACATAATTTAAAATTATAGTTCCCACTGCCTCCCCTGTTTTTAACATAATCAAAGGACCCAGATCAGCTGATGTTGCAGAGTATGTGTCTTGTATTTGTGCTATCTGTCTAAAGAAAGGCATAGGTCTGGTCATGGGGTCTGGTAATTGCTGTATAAGTGACATATGCTCTTGAGGTGTCCATGGTCTATATTTAACTTTTTGTGAGGTCATATCATATTGGCTCCTTCTGCCTTCCCCCTGTGTTACATCAGCTCCTATACCACTCTCCGCTCCCTGCATCTCCTCCTTGTCCTCTTCTCCATGCTTCCACTCACTAGCCTTGGATCTAGTGAGCATAGGCATAACCGGTTTGTGCCGAGGAGCTCCGCAAGCAGGGCAGCTCTCTCTCCAATCCGGGTTTTGTTGTCCACAATGCCAGCAGGTCCATCCCTCCTGTCCAGTGTTTGACCTTGGAGTGGATGGCTTGGCATAGGGTGGGGGAGACTGTTGGAATTGAGATGAAGGAGGCGGTGGAGGTGGAAGAGGGAACTGACCTGGCAATGGGGGAGCATAATATATCTGTCCTTTGAATTCTTTTCTCTGATATCCTGCATCTTCTATATCTCTACTTGCCTTTTTCCAACTATTCAACATTTCCTGTAATCCATTATCTTTTGCCCACCCAGCATGACTGTCTGAAAACCTTTCCCACTGCTGGAGATCTAATACTCCTGTCCCTTTATATCCTATGTGCTTAAACAATTTATCACATCCTCTACCAACTGCAGCTCTGCCTTCTCTTTCTTGTACAATTTCTTTAGCTGTCTTCCATACCTTATCCTCTTTACCAGCAGTATTGCCCATGGCTGGTGGTTTATGTACACCAAGAGGCTTATTATTTTATCCTTTCACACACATAAAACAATCCCCTGACCGTTGAAATATACAAACGGAACTGCAGGGGGCCCTGTCCAGAATCGTGGCCTTGTTAGGGACTCCTTTCAGCGTCACTGATCAGGTTCCTGTTAACACGGGACACAGAGATTTATATTTGCACCCCGGAGGTCAGGTTCCGTCGATCAGGTCAACTCATCAATCACTCACTCGTGCATAAACAGGCACACATAAAGACAAAAACATTTGAATGTCAGTTACTACTTTTTTTAAGTGTCAGTACTTCCTCACTTGTCTGTAAGTGTCGGTACCTCCCAACCCTGCTTATTTTTCCCCCGTCTCAACTACTTCTCTTATACCTATAAGAGGCTCCCATCAGGGATTTTATCCCCTGAAAATTTTAGGCTTCCCTGGTGCAATTTATACCATGCCTTCCAGAGATCGGCAAGAGGGTTTCATATTCTGTACACTGACCATGCAAAGTAACAAATAAAGACAATAACAGTTAAAGAACACCTGCACAGCATATTCAGCCCACCATATGAATTCTTAAAAAAAAAAGCTTGAAGATTTATAAGAGGCATGCACTTCTTACCCCTCGGACAGGAAAGGAGCAGCCAAGAAGCACGGATAGATTGTGGCAAGATAAAGCCTTACCTTACTGCGCAGTTTTTGTGAATCCGTGGTTCCGAGTGGCTCCTTATCCCATCTGGGTCCGGGGGGGTTTGAGGTGCAGGTGGTCCTCTTGTTCCTTCAAGCCCCACGTTGGGCGCCAATTACTGTTAAGGAATTCAATGTTCCGTCAATATGCTGTGAGGCTCCAAATCAGAGGTGGTTATGGCGGCCGCCGTGAGAAAGCAATGAAACAGAGATCAGGCCTGTGTCTAGAAGCAATCTGTGTTTATTCTGTACATTGTCATTTCTTATACAAAAAATAGGAGTATCAGTAGGCGTATCAGTAGGCGTATCAGTAGGCGTATCAGTGCAAAGGCTAGTGTTACAAAGTTCAATCTGTTATACTGAGGTCAAAGTACTAAGGTGGTGAATAATTGCGTTTTCTCAATAAACATGGCTTCTTTTGTTGGAATGTAGACTGACTGTCTAGTACCTTAATTCTTTATCACAATCTACATTTTAATCACATGCCCTAGACAGCAGTTAATGATCGAAGCATTCCATTATCCTTTGATCATTGTAACGAGATTAACAAGATCTTGGAGACATGATGGACATTTAAGATTACACCTCTACTTAATGTAATTAAGTACTAACCTAAATGTACAAGCATTTATCAGAGCTTTTCATAGGACACAGAATAGAGTGTACAATTTAGGCCTAAAGCCTCCGGAAACGTATATCAAAGATACATACATATATAAATTAGTATGTTCATAACCCTCACACATCTTCAAATTTGTTTATTTATGGATGGCCTTTAAAGTCTCCGTACACCTTCTAGGTGCTCTCGCTAAGAAGAAATTATAATCTGTATTTGGCAACTTTTGGCAACACACGTACACATGAGTTCATAACACAGATCCATAGGGCTCCATGTACATGGCTCGGTGCACCTGGCTTTGTGGTATGCATAAATCCTGACTGCAAGCAGTGCTGAATTATATTTGTAAAACACAAATAAAATATAATTTTAAAAATTATAAATATAATTAGCATCAAAAATTAAAAAAACACTCGTTGTCAAAAAAATCAAGTACCCAGGAATCATCAGGATTGAATTAAACTTTCTCTGTGTGATTGTAACGCTGATATAAGTAAGTGATTACAATATCCCAGGAAAAGGGTAAAAACTAAACACTTGAAGGGAGGCTTTTGTACCCTGTTGGGACGCCCTCTAGCTTGGATACAAGATGTGATACGGCTGGAATGGAGCTTACAGGTTCTGTATGGTGTCCTACAGCATATCAGTCCACATTTGCTGTAACAGCCTCTAGGTCATGCAAGCTTGTAGGCTTTCGAAGTTGTCGTCCCACATAGTCCTATACATGTTCTATTGGTGATAAATCTGGCGACCGGGCAGCCCCGGAAGTGTGGTAATTTTGTGGGGGCTCCTGTGACCCCATTGTGTGTGCAGCCAAGCATTATCCTGCTGGAAAATGCCTCTTAGAAGCCGCCATGAGAGGAACACATATGGCTGCAGGATGTCCTGAACATATCGCTGAGCTGTCATTGTCCCTCGTACCACTACTAGGGGTGACTGACTGTTGTATGCGATGGCCCCCCCAGACCATCACACCAGCAGTGGAGGCAGTGTGCCATTCCAAAGTGAAGCAGAATTCAGGAGCTCAAACCTAGGTTTCCAGACACAAACACAGCCATTGTCTGTGCCCAAACTAAACCTGGATTCGACACTGAAGACAACGCAATTCCACTCCATAGCAGTCCAGTTTAGTTGTTTATGACACCTCTGCAAATGTAGGTGACAGTGGGTGGGTGTCAAAGGCATTAAACATAATGGGGCACTGAGACCAAATGTCCACCCAAGAGCCTGGAAATAGTTTCGACAGACACAGGAACCTGTAATGATGGCGCCACCTGTCTCTGGATGGCAGACAACAAAACAGTTGGAAATACTCATGCTTGTTGGAGGAAGAGAGAATCTTCTCTACTGCTAGTCTGTCAAGGGCATCCTGAGCCCAGTTGCCTTGTGTGTGTGCCCTCACAAACCCTCCTGACAGTGTGGACAGAATGGCCCTGCTGGTAGGCAATTTGTTGATTTGACTATCCAGCTTTTCGCATTCCAATAATGTGCCCCCTCTCAAACTCTGTTAACCCCTTAGTGACGAAGCCTGTTTGCGCCTTAGTGATGGAGCCAAATTTTGGAAATCTGACATGTGTCACTTAAAATAGCATAACTCCGTAAAGGCTTTGCATATCCAAGTGATTCTGACATTGTTTTTTTTTGCCACATATTGTACTTCATTTAGGTTGTAAAAATAGACTGATAGAATTTGTGTATATTTATTAAAAACACCAATATTAAGAAAATGTTGAAAAAATTCTCATTCTCGTGGTCCCCAGTGACATCTCCTGGTTCCCAGCTACCTTCAGGAGCCAGGAGATTTCAAATTTCCCGGGGCTCCAATCCCTCTGTGCATTCACGCGTGACGTCATACGTCTGGCACGCATGCGCAGAAGAGCAGCGTTGGGTCCTGGAAGACCAGTTCACCGCTGAACACCACAGAGAAGGAAAGTGAGTAATCTCAGCTCCCCTGATGAATCTGATCCTTCAGGGGAGCTGAATCTTTAATTTTTTTTACCTTTTTTTCTTCACTTTATTGCGATCGGCACTATCCATTGGATAGTGCAAATTGCATTGCCAGGGGGGGCTCCCCGCAGCCTGGGATGACAGCTCCAGGCTGTTGTCTACCTCTGGGAACCAACAACATGGAGCTATGACGTCTTCAGCCAACAGGGCTTTAATCCTAAGAGGATGCATGTTTTTACGTCCTCTAGGATTAAAGCCCAGTTAGCTAGGACATAAAAAGGCAATGGGGCCTAAGGGGTTAACTTAGCGAAGTCTTTTCAATTGCCTGTCTAGTGGTCAACAACTCCATACCAGTGGAAAAAGAGGTCCACTACACACAAGTAGCATCTGAAACCTTTTTGTAGGCCAAGGGTGAACCACTTTTAGGACCTTAGGTGACAAGACCATTCATCTAATCAAGCCAAAACTCTAATAATTTGCATATCTGTCTGAGATGTAACTGCCTGCACAGTTTTGTAGCAAAACAACAACTTCTTCTATGTACTTAATTTTACTTTTGACAGTGAGCATATATTGGCTTCTTTTTATTATTTTCCTCAAGATTCTGGGAGAAAGATGCATTAATATTTCATTATTATCCCAAAACACTGTATGCTCATTTAAAATAAATGTTCAACATATATGAAATCTAACGAGCAGCACTGGATGCACAGCAACTCAATCAGGACAATAGAGAACAGCAGCGGAGAGAACACAGCAGTCGGTAATTGACCACTGGTTTCTTTGAATTATACATTTTGAATTTATTGTAGATAAAGAAATCGCACATCGTTCGGCATCTCTCAGCTTGGCTAACAACAATTTGTTTATAAAAGTTTAGTCCTAAGGAGAGTAGAAGTTCTAAAGAAGTTTTGTGGACATACATAAGCAGTAGAGCCAAATATTCAGGCCACGTTTAGAGAAATGTTATTCATCATGGTACCTAATAAACTCCCCAATGAGTTATTACAATGGTTTGTTTCCCACTAGGGGTATATTGTTCAATATAATATAATATAATATACATCGCACCTCTTTCAGAACCTCCTATTTAGGAGTAAAGAATGAATTTTTTATGCTATTCTTCTTTCCTATAGTTCAAACAACAGGACATACACATGGGGATTTCTCTCCATACCTCACCTTTTGAACAAGGGACATGAAGAGTTTAATTTAAAAAAAGACCAACCCAGTAAAATGGCTGTTAACTAGAGATGAGCGAACGTACTCGTCCGAGCTTGATATTCGTGCGAATATTAGGGTGTTCGGGATGCTCGTTACTCGTAACGAGTACCACGCGGTGTTCCGGTTACTTTCAGTTTCCTCTCTGAGACGTTAGCGCGCTTTTCTGGCCAATTGAAAGACAGGGAAGGCATTACAACTTCCCCCTGTGACGTTCAAGCCCTATACCACCCCCCTGCTGTGAGTGGCTGGGGCGATCAGATGTCACCCGAGTATAAAAATCGGCCCCTCCCGCGGCTCGGCTCAGATGCCTTGTGAGTTAGCTGAGGGACAGTGGTATCGTGCTGGAGCTGCTGTAGGGAGAGCGTTAGGAGTGAGTGTAGGCTTCAAGAACCCCAACGGTCCTTCTCAGGGCCACATCTATCCGTGTGCAGTACTGTGTTAGCACTGTATTTTTTATTTTTTTTTCAAAATTGGATCTGCAGAGCATTGCGCCCTGCAATAGGGACAGAAGTGGTGGTTAGGCAGGGAGAGTGTTAGCAGTGAGTGTAGGCTTCAAGAACCCCAACGGTCCTTTCTAGGGCCACATCTATCCGTGTGCAGTACTGTCCAGGCTGCTGTTAGCAGTGTTGCATTTTTTTTTTTCTTCTCAAAACCGGCTGTGCAGACCATTGCACCCGGCATTAATACTACAGGGATAGAATTGTGTAGGCAGGGCCAGAAGACATACATTATTCATTGAATAGACGCAGTGTGGCTTTTCCTTTGAAAAACAAGGGAAAAAATTCTATTTCGCCTGCCTCTGACAGTCCTCAGGGCTCTGGGTACGTGTGTGCTGCGTGCAGAACGTTAAAAAAAATCAGACGCAGCCAGCTACGTTTTACTGCAGGCTTGCGCCTTTTCCTGCATGGGAAATCCCTGATCTGCTGGAGCCAATAACTTTGCATCACTGCAGTTCTCTGACACATTTGCAGGGCCACAACACAGTTATTAAACTTAGTAGTATTCATTGAATACACGCAGTGTGGCTTGTCCTTTGAAAAACAAGGGAAAAAATTCTATTTCGCCTGCCTCTGACAGTCCTCAGGGCTCTGGGTACGTGTGTGCTGCGTGCAGAACGTTAAAAAAAATCAGACGCAGCCAGCTACGTTTTACTGCAGGCTTGCGCCAATTTTTTTCCTGCATGGGAAATCCCTGATCTGCTGGAGCCAATAACTTTGCATCACTGCAGTTCTCTGACACATTTGCAGGGCCACAACACAGTTATTAAACTTAGTAGTATTCATTGAATACACGCAGTGTGGCTTGTCCTTTGAAAAACAAGGGAAAAAATTCTATTTTGGCTGCAGGCTTGCGCCACTTTCTTTCCTGCCTGGGAAATCAAATCACTGGTAATACACCATGCTGAGAGAAAGGGGTTGGCCTATAGGACGTGGACGAGGACGCGGAGGCCCAAGTCAGGGTGTGGGCACAGGCCGAGCCAGTGTGGTGGCCAGGGGTAGAGGCAGGGCCAGACCGAATAATCCACCAACTGTTTCCCAAAGCGCCCCCTCGCGCCATGCCACCCTACACAGGTCAAGGTGCTCTACGGTGTGGCAGTTTTTCACAGAGACGCCTGACGACCGACGAACAGTGGTGTGCAACCTTTGTCGCGCCAAGATCAGCTGGGGAGGCACCACCAACAGCATGCGCAGGCATATGATGGCCAAGCACCCCACAAGGTGGGACGATGCCCATTCACCGCCTCCGGTTTGCACCACTGCCTCTCCCCCTGTGCCCCAACCTGCCACTGAGATCCAACCCCCCTTTGAGGACACAGGCACTACCGTCTCCTGGCCTGCACCCACACCCTCACCTCCGCTGTCCTCGGCCCCATCCAGCAATGTCTCTCAGCGTAGCGTCCAGACGTCGCTAGCGCCACAGTTTGAGCGCAAGCGCAAGTACGACGCCACGCACCCGCACGCTCAAGCGTTAAACGTGCACATTGCAAAATTGATCAGCCTAGAGATGCTGCCGTATAGGCTTGTGGAAACGGAGGCTTTCAAAAGCATGATGGTGGCGGCGGCCCCGCGCTACTCAGTTCCCAGTCGCCACTACTTTGCCCGATGTGCCGTCCCAGGCCTGCACGACCACGTCTCCCGCAACATTGTACGCGCCCTCACCAACGCGGTTACTGCCAAGGTCCACTTAACAACAAACACGTGGACAAGCACAGGCGGGCAGGGCCACTATATCTCCCTGACGGCACATTGGGTGAATTTAGTGGAGGCTGGGACAGAGTCAGAGCCTGGGACCGCTCACGTCCTACCCACCCCCAGAATTGCGGGCCCCAGCTCGGTGGTGGTATCTGCGGCGGTGTATGCTTCCTCCACTAAAGCACCTTCCTCCTCCTCCTCCTCCAACGCAACCTCTGTCTCGCAATCAAGATGTGTCAGCAGCACGTCGCCAGCAGTCGGTGTAACGCGGCGTGGCAGCACAGCGGTGGGCAAGCGTCGGCAGGCCGTGCTGAAACTACTCAGCTTAGGAGAGAAGAGGCACACGGCCCACGAACTGCTGCAGGGTCTGACAGAGCAGACCGACCGCTGGCTTGCGCCGCTGAGCCTCCAACCGGGCATGGTCGTGTGTGACAACGGCCGTAAGCTGGTGGCGGCTCTGCAGCTCGGCAGCCTCACGCACGTGCCATGCCTGGCCCATGTGTTTAATTTGGTGGTTCAGCGCTTTCTGAAAAGCTACCCCCACTAGTCATACCTGCTCGGAAAGGTGCGCCAGCTCTGCGCACATTTCCGCAAATCCCACACGCACGCTGCCACCCTGCGGACACTGCAACATCGGTTTAATCTGCCAGTGCACCGACTGCTGTGCGACGTGCCCACACAGTGGAACTCTACGCTCCACATGTTGGCCAGACTCTATGAGCAGCGTAGAGCTATAGTGGAATACCAACTCCAACTTGCGCGGCGCAGTGTGAGTCAGCCTCCTCAATTATTTACAGAAGAGTGGCCCTGGTTGGTAGCCATCTGCCAGGTCCTTGGAAAATTTGAGGAGTCTACCCAGGTGGTGAGCGGCGATGCTGCAATCATTAGCGTCACCATTCCTCTGCTATGCATCTTGAGAAGTTCCCGGCAAAGCATAAAGGCAGACGCTTTGCGCTCGGAAACAGAGCCGGGGGAAGACAGTATGTCGCTGGATAGTCAGAGCACCCTCCTGTCTATATCTCAGCGCGTTCAGGAGAAGGAGGAGGAGCATGAGGAGGATGAGGAGGAGGGGGAAGAGACAGCTTGGCCCACTGCTGACGGTACCCATGCTGCTTGCCTGTCATCCTTTCAGAGTGTATGGCCTGAGGAGGAGGAAGAGGAGGAGGATCCTGAAAGTGATCTTCCTAGTGAAGACAGCCATGTGTTGCGTACAGGTACCCTGGCACACATGGCTGACTTCATGTTAGGATGCCTTTCTCGTGACCCTCGCGTTACACGCATTCTGGCCACTACGGATTACTGGGTGTACACACTGCTCGACCCACGGTATAAGGAGAGCCTTTGCACTCTCATTCCCGAAGAGGAAAGGGGTTCGAGAATGATGCAATACCACAGGGCGCTGGTGGACAAACTGATGGTAAACTTCCCATCCGACAGCGCTAGTGGCAGAAGGCGCAGTTCCGAGGGCCAGGTAGCAGGGGAGGCGCAGAGATCATGCAGCATGTACAGCGCAGGCAGGGGAACATTCTCCAAGGCCTTTGCCAGCTTTATGGCTCCCCAGCAAGACTGTGTCACCGCTCCCCAGTCACGGCTGAGTCGGCGGGAGCACTGTAAAAGGATGGTGAGGGAGTACATAGCCGATCGCACGACCGTCCTCCGTGACGCCTCTGCCCCCTACAACTACTGGGTGTCGAAGCTGGACACGTGGCCTGAACTCGCGCTGTATGCCCTGGAGGTGCTTGCTTGTCCTGCGGCTAGCGTCTTGTCAGAGAGTGTGTTTAGTGTGGCTGGGGGAATCATCACGGATAAGCGTACCCACCTGTCAACCGACAGTGCCGACAGGCTTACACTCATCAAGATGAACAAAGCCTGGATTTCCCCAGACTTCTCTTCTGCACCAGCGGACAGCAGCGATACCTAAGCAATACGTATTATGCACCCGCGGATGGAAGCATCGTTCTCTCTCACCATCCAAAACGGGGACATTTCTGCTTCATCAATCTGTGTATAATATTCCTCCTCCTCCTCCTCCTGCTCCTCCTCCTGAAACTTCACGTAATCACGCCGAACGGGCAATTTTTCTTAGGGCCACAAGGCTCACTCATATAATTTTTCTAAACAATTTTTATACGTTTCAATGCTCTTAAAAGCGTTGAAACTTTAACTTGAACCAATTTTTCGTTAAACTGGGCTGCCTCCAGGCCTAGTTACCACTTAAGCCACATTAACCAAAGCGATTAATAGGTTTCACCTGCCCTCTTGGTTGGCCATGGCCAATTTTTTGGATGTACATTAGTACTGTTGATACAGCAATTTTTGTGGCCCCTCGCCTACAGTGTAATCATAGCAATTTCTATGTTCTTCGCCTGCACTCATGGTACAGAAAGGTGTGTGGGGTTGGCCTACACTTTAGCTACATAAATGTAACTTGTGCCTTGTCTATACTGCAGCTACTGAAATGGAACGAAGACTGCGCTCCCACTATACTGCTGCTTCGGAATTGTTCCTGGGGCCTGTCTTGAGTGCTACTATTACTGAAATGGAACGCATACTGTGCTCCCCCTATAATGCTGCTAGTGATATGTTAGTGGGGCCTGTCCTAATGCTACGGCTGAAATGTTACTAATTATGGGCTCTGCCTATACCGCTGCTAATGGTATGTCTCTGGGGTGTGGAAACAGAGGCTTCCCAAAGACATGATGGCGGCGAGGCCATTTCCCACCAACGCTGTTACTGTTAAGGTGCATATAACCACGGACACGTGGAGAGGACACGTAGTGCATCCAAAACATCCCCCGCCACGGCCCACTTAATCCTGGCCACATTCCGAAAACCAACAAAATAAAACCGCGCTACTAGGTCCGCAGTCACCACCACATTACCACCAACGCGGTTACTGTTAAGGTACATATTACCAGTCTGACTGGGGCATGCAGTGTTGGCCGGAGCCCACCTGCATTAAGCACGACATTACTACCTCAGCTGTGTTGGGCAATGCAATGGGATATTTTTATGTACCGCCGGTGGCTTCCTGGCACCCACCCATGCTGTGGGTCCACAGGGAATTATAAATGCATCTGTTTCCACTTGTAAAGAACCCCAGTCAGACTGGGGCATGCAGTGTGGGCCGAAGCCCACCTGCATTAAGCACGACATTACTACCTCAGCTGTGTTGGGCACTGCAATGGGATATTTCTATGTACCGCCGGTGGCTTCCTGGCACCCACCCATGCTGTGGGTCCACAGGGAATTATAAATGCATCTGTTTCCACTTGTAAAGAACCCCAGTCAGACTGGGGCATGCAGTGTGGGCCGAAGCCCACCTGCATTAAGCACGACATTACTACCTCAGCTGTGTTGGGCAATGCAATGGGATATTTTTGTGTATCGCCGGTGGGTTCCAGGGAGCCACCCATGCTGTAGGTGCACACAGAGTTTAACCTACATGTGTCCACTTGTAAAGAACCCCAGTCTGACTGGGGCATGCAGTGTGGGACGAAGCCCACCTGCATTAAGCACGACATTACTACCTCAGCTGTGTTGGGCAATGCAATGGGATATTTCTATGTACCGCCGGTGGCTTCCTGGCACCCACCCATGCTGTGGGTCCACAGGGAATTATAAATGTATCTGTTTCCACTTGTAAAGAACCCCAGTCAGACTGGGGCATGCAGTGTGGGCCGAAGCCCACCTGCATTAAGCACGACATTACTACCTCAGCTGTGTTGGGCAATGCAATGGGATATTCTTGTGTATCGCCGGTGGGTTCCAGGGAGCCACCCCTGCTGTCGGTCCACAGGGACTTCACAATAGGGAGTTGTACCTGCCTGTGTCTATGAATTAAAAAGCCCGGTCTGACTGGGGCATGCAGACACCTTGACAGAATGAATAGTGTGTGGCACATAGGTTCCCCATTGCTATGCCCACGTGTGCAGCTCCTGATGGCGGTGGCACAGGATTATATTTCTCATTGCTTCTGTACAGCATTGTGGGCTATCGCCCCGCCCCTTTTAAAGAGGGTCGCTGCCTAGCCGTGCCAACCCTCTGCAGTGTGTGCCTGCGGTTCCTCCTCATGGCAGACGCACTTCTAAATAGACATGAGGGTGGTGTGGCATGAGGGCAGCTGAAGGCTGCGCAGGGACACTTTGGTGTGCGCTGTGGGGGGAGGGGGGGCGGTTGGGCAGCATGTAACCCAGGAGAAGTGGCAGTGGAGTGTCATGCAGGCAGTGATTGTGCTTTGTTGGAGGTAGTGTGGTGCTTAGCAAAGGTATGCCATGCTAATGAGGGCTTTTCAGAAGTAAAAGTTTTTGGGAGGGGGGGGGGCCCACTCTTGCCGCTATTGTGGCTTAATAGTGGGACCTGTGAACTTGAGATGCAGCCCAACATGTAGCCCCTCGCCTGCCCTATCCGTTGCTGTGTCGTTCCCATCACTTTCTTGAATTGCCCAGATTTTAGCACAAGGAAACCTTAGCGAGCATCGGCGAAATACAAAAATGCTCGGGTCGCCCATTGACTTCAATGGGGTTCGTTACTCGAAACGAACCCTCGAGCATCGCGAAAAGTTCGTCCTGAGTAATGAGCACCCGAGCATTTTGGTGCTCGCTCATCTCTACTCTTAACTCCTCTTCCCACTGTGTATTTTTAAAACCTGTACCAAAAAATTAAGTTCAACACACAGAAACTTTTATTGAGAGGGTTCTTAAGATCGGCATCCTCCAGCATCACGTGGAGCCCATCACATGATCGCTGCGATGATGTGGAGTCAGGATGTGTCTTGGCTTCGCCTACCATACTGGTGCTAGAGGAAGCTGATCAGAGTAACTTAATGTGTTTTTTATTATATATATATATTTATGTATTGTTTGTTAACATTAGCTTGAGGATGTTGCCTTGGGGCACAGAAACGCGTTGCCACTTATCCATTGTACCGTCCACGTTTTACCCATTGGAATAAAGGAACTTCTCATGCATTTGTTCTGGGAGCGTTTTGGACATGAATATTCTTTTATTACTTAGGAGTCTTCACTTCTAGGAGGGGGCTTTTGCTGGTCATACCCCCCTCCTCCTGAGTAAGTGCCGTCTATATCTCTCTATTCTTGATTGAGTACATCTGGTGAACTGCTGCACAATCCAAGAACGCAGGATTTTTTGCTGACAATATATTGCTCTGTTTGAATAAAGGTATTCAGGTATCTCAGATCTATGATAGCCCTACATTTTCAATTGGTTTTGAGTATAAAAATTTTGAAAATATACCCTACATATGACTCATTGGGCCCTGATCTATAACATTCTTCAAAAGCTTGAAGAAAAACCCATCGTCTTACAGGACAGGAAGGTAGACTGGCAGACACTATTTTTTCTCTTCGAGGGCAACAAAAATCTATAATATAGCCATGTTCTAGAAGACTTGTAGCCCATGACTCTTGGAATAAACCACCACTGAAAAACTTAGTGTGCCTCTTACAGGTAAATCTATGGTGTCAGAAGGTGAGGTGCTTGCCACTTGGTTTTGAGGATAGTTTTCCTCTGCCTCTAGAAACTCTATGCTGCCCTGACTGCAAGGGAGCTCTAGATTACTTTCTGGAGGTTCCAGAAGATCTGAAAGTGGGCAGGACTAGATTTCAAGGAAGATTATTTTCTGGAGGCTACTGGTGAAGATTTGACTAGGAGGTTAAAGTGCTGGTAGCGGAAGAATCTTCCAGGCTGAAACTCCATAGCACAGAGTATTCCTTGACATATTACAGCTCCTCCTCAAGGCACAGTCCACCTTGTGGTCCACAGGATCTGACAAGCTAGCTCCATCATGGTTTGCTTTTGACAACTTAGTGATCGCTGTATCCACTTTGGGTGAGAGGCACAACTCCTAGAACTGGCTGTCTTCTGTCACATTGCGAGGTTTATATTTCTTAATAATAGGCTACCTTTCCTGTCCACTACATTGCTAGGATAACAAAAAACTATATATTTGGTAAGGATACTGACCTACTGCTGCTACATATTATTAAATGGTTATACTACAAGTTGGCATCTGCACTAGACTTTAAATGTCCTTAGAAAATGTCTACATTATCCATACAAAAACTACAAACCTAAAAACCTGCCAACTCCTTTAGCTTAATGGGCCTACTTTTAGCATTATTATAATTATTGTCTATATTATCAATAGACATATTTCCCCATCTTCTTAATTTAAACAGTCAGCTACTTAAGAGTACAATTATTACTTAAGGACTAGCTGAAGATTTGAAATGTATTATGCTGCATATGTACTGACATTAAAATGGCCATAAAATTTAAATTATATTTTCATTATATATACATTATTGCAATATCTCTGTAACCTGACGCTTAGGATAATTCTTTCCTGTTCTGTGCCAACGTCTCCAGGAACACAAGGTGCCGCATCTATAAGGCGAGTTGAGCACTCTGCATCAGACAGTGCCCTTTCCCTACTGTAGGGGGGCAGCAATATAAAAGAGCCACTGCCTGCCTGGGATCAATGCCACCTGCTAATCCTCTATGGCAGAATTTAAGGTTGATTGCATCCACATCTTTAAGATGTGGATACAATTAATAGCGGCAGCGCCGGTGCTGGAAGCTACTCTGTGCTCTCTGCACCGCCGCCCAGCACCATGTAGATGACAAGGGTGGAGCAATGCTGTCATCAAGTTGCCAGAAGCATTCCGCAGGATGTGGGAAAGAAGATGCCCAGCAGAGGTCGGAATGTACCGAGGGACCATGGGGGAGGGGAATTATAAAATCATAGAATCGTAGAGTTGAAAGGGACCTCCAGCCGGGATCATCTAGTCCAACCCCCTGCTCAATGCAGGATCACTAAATCATCCCAGACATAGGTTTGTCCAGCATGCGTTTAAAGACTTCCATTGAAGGAGAACTCACCACCTCCCATGGCAACCTGTTCCACTTATTTATCATCCTGTCAAAAAGTTTTTCTAATATCTAAACTGTGTCTACTTCCTTTCAGTTTCATCTAGTCTTTCCTTTTGCAAATGAGAATAGGGCTGATCCCTCTGCACTGTGACAGCCCTTCAGATATTTGTAGACAGCTATTAAGTATCCTCTCAGCCTTCTTTTTTGCAACGTAAACATTCACAAATCCTTTAACCATTCCTCATAGGACATGGTTTGCTGACCACTCACCATCCTGGTAGCTCTTCCAGGAACTTGCTCCAGTTGGACACAGTATTCCAGATGAGGTCTGACCAAGGAAGAGTAGAGAAGGACAAATACTTCATGTGATCTAGACTCCATGCTTCTCTTAATACATTCTAGAACTGTGTTTGCCTTCCACGCAGGGGATTTAGAATTCCTTTACTGCATCTGTCACACATGTGGCAGGTGCAGCAGGGAATTATTTTTCCTCACAGGGATGAAGGAAACATCTGCCAAATAAGTTCTTCATCCCCACGGGGACACGGCTGTGGCGGACAGGTAAGGATTTTTTTTTACACTAAAATTCTTGCTTTTCGGGGAAGAGCTTATATTTAAAGCCCTTTCCTGAAAAACAATTCAGGGGTGCCAGCAGACCATTGTCTTCAATGGAGCTGCCGGCAGCAGCCGTGGCTCCATTGAAGACAATGCATGCATTCCCTATGGTGCACGCATGTCCTATCTTTGCTGGCACACCCCTGTAAAGCACGGACATGTGCACACACATTATAGGGAATGCATTGGTTCTAATAGAAGCGTGATTTTGTGCACGCGTATGCATGCACAAAAACACGCTTGTGTGAAGCACCTTGAGGGAACAATGAATTCTAGGGTGCAGAAAGAGAATTTAAGGACAACCATATTTGACCTTAAGTTGAAGAGATGTTGAGTAATGCAACAAACCAATGGCCCAAAGCACACAAGCAAATCAACTAAAGATTGGTTGAAAAAGATGATTTGTGTTTTATAATGACCAAATCAGAGCTCTGCCTTTTACCATATTGAGATGCAGTGGAATGGCGTAAAAAGAGCTGTGCATACAAGGCATCCCAGAAATATTGATAAACCAAAACATATTTGCAGGGAGAAATGGTCCAAAACGCCTCCTCAACATTGTTCACATCTTATTTGCAGCTACAGGTAACATGTGGAAGTTGCTGACAAAGGAGGGATGATCTACAGGTTATTAATTCAAGAGATTGCGTATTTCTTCTCCATGCCCTGGGGATGAAGAGAGTGGGGCGCATATGTGTGTCCTCTGCTCCATTCATGCGAGAATCTTTGGAACCTCCATTTTTGTAATCAGGGCTGTTCCCAGTGGTTGGATCCTCACCAATCATAAAGTGATCATCTATCCAGTGGATAGTGAATAACATTTTATCTGGGTACAAGCCCTTTAAGGATTTTCTTGTATTAAATGGTGTTTGCACTAGACTTCTTTTCCATCAGAAACAAAAACATACAAAAACTGCTAACCCACCAACTCCATCAGTTTAATGAGCCTCGTGTCATCCACGATATTGCAATTAATGTACTATATATACACCAACATAATTATTTACCCATCTTCAGTACTTAAACATGTGGCTGTGGAAGATTACAATTACTTGGCGTTAGATATAAATTAGATATATAAATAAAACTCTAAATATATAAGGTTATGCAAGAGGGAAATAACCCAAACATTATTTACTTAGACTTAGGTCCTCCCACACCTTTTAGCACATCAGGTGACAAAAGAATGCCATCATTGGCAATCAAAGACCGCAGTTGCAGCATCATCCCATGGAAGGTTGACAGTATGCATGTCCTCTATAAATGTATGTCGTCAGGTGATCTTTTGCCTTCTCCGCCAAAACTTCCCATTTTTTTGGATTTCATGAGATAACGATTTTTGCCAGTCTTGTTTCATTTAGGTGTAGAATCTATCCATCAAAATGGAGCCAGCCTTTGGTGACTCGGGAATGGAGTGGCCATGTACCAGAGCGGTGGTAAATTTCTTTATTGTTAACCTGATCACGGTAAGTGATCGTAAACACGCGACAAAGACATCAAGTTGATATGTGGGGTCACTTTCCATATTTCAGATGCATTAGGCACAGTAAGGATCACAACAGTGTTGTATCTTTGTTTTTAATGAGAGCAAGGCAAAAGCTCATATGGGGTGTAGACATTGGAAAGTTGCCCACAGCTCACAATAATGGCCATTATGTTCGGCATCCCCGTCATTGGAGATACTGCCTTAGGCCGCCTGCAGACGGGCGGGTCGGATCCGGCGGCGAGAATTCTCGCCGCGGGACCCGACCCCAGCGCCTGCAGGGACCAGCGCGTACTCACCCGCGCCCGGCAGCCTCGGCTCTTTCATGTGCCGGCTGCCGGGCAGCCGGTGCATGCGCAGACCGGAGCCGGCGGCCGGGTGAGTGACGTTTCTGTGCGCGGCTCTGCGAGCCCCGCACAGAAATAGGACATGCCGCGGTTTGTTTGACACGCGACATTTCGCACGCCCAAACCGCGGCCGTCTGCATAGGAGTGCGTATTGTAATGCACTCCTATGCAGGCTTTGAGCGGCGGAAATCCCGCGGGAAATCCCGCCGTGGGATTTCCGCCGGTCTGCAGGCGGCCTAAGTCAACAAACTGGTTGACCACTTGCAATTGCTGTTGCTTGACCATGATTGAAACATTTGTGGATGAGGCATATCCAATGCCAACATACAGTCATTTAAAATATACATGTATTAGATTCATTTATATAGATTAACATAAGTTTTCTATCCTTTGAGTTTTACGGTGTCTGTGTATAATAAGGCCTCATGTCCACGGGGAAAATCAGGCCCGCTACGGATTCTACATGGAGAATCCGTAGCGGGTCCCTCCTGCCCCGTAGACATGAGCACTTAAAATAAGAATTAAAGGGGTTGTCCCGCAAAAGCAAGTGGGTCTATACACTTCTGTATGGCCATATTAATGCACTTTGTAATGTACATTGTGCATTAATTATGAGCCATACAGAAGTTATCAGAAGTTATTCACTTACCTGCTCCGTTGCTAGCGTCCTCGTCTCCATGGTGCCGTCTAATTTTCAGCGTCTAATCGCCGGATTAGACGTGCTTGCGCAGTCCGGTCTTCTTCTTTTCTCAATGGGGCCGCTCGTGCCGGAGAGCGGCTCCGTGTAGCTCCGCCCCGTCACGTGCCGATTCCAGCCAATCATGAGGCTGGAATCGGCAAGGGACCGCACAGAAGCCCTGCGGTCCACCGAGGGAGAAGATCCCGGCGGCCATCTTCAGCCGGTAAGTAAGACGTCACCAGAGCACGGGGATTCAGGTAAGCGCTGTGCGGATTTTTTTTTAGGTTCCTGCATCGGGTTTGTCTCGCGCCGAATGGGGGGGCTGTTGAAAAAAAAAAAACCCGTTTCGGCGTGGGACAACCCCTTTAACTCACCCGCAGCGGACTGGGCAGGTCTTCTCCTCTTCACGGACGGATCTTCTTTCTTCGGCCGGCGGATGTGCTCGGCACGCTGGCTGCGCGCCGCGCGCATGCGCCGGGCACATCTACCCGGCCGAAGAAAGAAGATCCGGCCGTGAAGAAGAGAAGAACTGCCCGGTCCGCTGCGGGTAAGTTAATTCTTATTTTAGGTCTCCCGCGGATCCGGACGGCTTCCATAGGCTTCAAAAGAAGCCTGCGGGAGCCGTCCCCATGGGAGACCTGCATGAAAATGGAGCATGGTCCGGATTTTTTCATGCTCCATTTTTTTAAAAATTTCCTTTTATTGAACATCCGCGGGTATTTATCTACCTGCGGGTGGTCAATGCATCCCTATGGGATGCGAATCCGCATGCGGGTGATCCGCTGCGGATTTTAAATCCTATTTTGCCCGTGGACATGAGGCCTAAGTGTTACGCATTTTCTAACAGCATTGAAATTATTCGAATGCCAGTCTTTTCTTGGAAGCATCCTTACCTGCCTAATCCTATCACTTCAAGAAAATTAATTTTAGCAATAGAGATTTATCGCCTTAACTTTCATTTAATTGTCACATTTTACATGCCTTGCTTGAGATTTCAGAAACGATGTTGGAAGAGGTTAAAATGAAATGTCAGCGATAACTACCCATTAATTTTTTTTCACAGGGGCTGTCCTGTGATTTCTCATTGCATTATAACAAGAAAAAAGTGTTATCGTGACAAGGAAATGTGTTGATGGCTTTCAGAAAGTCACGCAGGGAAGTAACGTGAGATCGATTGAGAATTTACTGCTAGGTTGACACTTGGCCCCGGTGTAGTAATAAGTATCTGGTCCTGATGATCACACCTTCAAGGCAACAAGACCTTTTTTTCTACTGCACAAACAAATAAGTACAATATAAAAACAAGGAATGTTTCCACTTGATGAACAGATAAGAAAACTACATTATTAGAGAAATAAGTAACTCCGATATAAATATAAAATATAACAGTTCTCAAATAAGGACAGCATTCAGTACCGGCAATATACAGTCTCTAGTTCTACTTCTACATGAGGCAATTACATTATTTGCAATCAGTCTCAGCTTGTATGACAATGAATACATTTCATGGAGCCAATAAGAAGAAATAATGTAATGCTTTTAGAAAAGAAATGTCAAAGAAACACATACCGTACTTTAGTCTTATGGTTTCAAGGACTTTTTCAAATCCAACTCACATTAAAATATGAAGGTAAGAAAAAGTACAACTTGCCTATGGTGATTACTTAGGATGCACAGATGTACAGGGCAGAAGCATATACTCATCAGCCGCTCAGCCATAACAGAAGGGAAAGTGACTGGCATTGGTTATCTTGTAACAATGCCAGTCGCTTCACCTTGGCACCTGTCAAAGAGTGGGATATATTAAGCACCAAGTGATAAGTCAGTTCTTGAAGTTGATGTGTTGGAAGATGGTAAAATTGGACAAGTGTAAGAATCTAAGTGATTTTGAGAAGGGCTAAAAAGTGATGGCTAGACGACTGAGTCAGAGCATGTCCAAAACAGCAGAACTTGGGGAGTGCTACGAAAAGTGGTTCAATGAAGGATTGGCAGGAAATCAGCAGAAGGGTCATTGGTGCCCAAAGCTCATCGATGCTCATAAGGAATGAAAACTAGTCCATCTGCTCTGATCCCCTAAAAAAGCTACTCTAGTACAAACTGCCAATAAAGTTAAAATTTGGCTTTGATAGAGCATGCAGTACATTACAGCTTGATAAATATACATAGTAACATAGTATGTTAGGCTGAAGGGAGACAATGTCCATTTAGTTTAGCCTGTTTCCAACCCCCTTGTTAATCCAGAGGAAGGCAAAAAAAAACAACAATGAGGCAGAAGCCAATTTAGCCCATTTGGGGGAAAAAATAATCCCTGGGTCAATGTTTGAAAGTTCCTAATACATGGAATGACGGGACTGGAATACCCAGAGAGCCTATCCAAATTGGGACTATTTACTCTAGAAAAAAGAAGGTTAAGAGGCAACCAAATAACCATGTATAAGTACATGAGGGGACAATACAAGGATCTCTCCCAGGATCTGTTTATACCCAGGACTGCAATGGTAACAAGAGGGCACCCGCTACGTTTAGAGGAAAGCAGGTTTCATCATCAACATAGAAAGGGATTCTTTACTGTTAGAGCAGCTAGACTGTGGAACTCTCTTGCTGAGGACGTAGTGATGGCAAAATCCTTAGAGGAGTTTAAAAGGGGACTTGATGTCTTTCTGGAGAGGAAGGATATTATAGGCTATAAATCTAAGATTATTTGTTAATCCGGGTATACAGGCAGGTAGGAACTATTAGGGGTTGATCCAGGGAACAGTCAGATTGCCATTAGGGAGTCGGGAAGGAATTTTTTCTCCAAAAGGGCTAATTGGCTTCTGCTCTTGGGTTTTTTTGCCTTCCTCTGGATCAACAAAACAGGAGGCTAGACAGGCTGGACTAGATGGACATTGTCTTCATTCAGCATTACGAACTATGTTACTATGTTACCTGACTCCAACCCCGCTGGTTATTTAATGTCTATATTCTGTAATATCATAGCGCTCTAGAAAGGCATCTTTATAGCTGCAAACTAATCAGAGTGCTCATGTTGATCCCTGTCCATCAAACAAAACAGCTACAAGGGCACGTGAGCCTTAGAACTGGATCATTAAGCAATGGATGAAGGCAACCTGGAGAAGAGATGGCACCATGGTGCACAATGGGAAGACAGCAAGCCAGTAGAGGCAGTGTGATGTTCTAGGCAATGCTCTGCTGTGAAACGTTCACTCCTTGCATTCAAGTCAGTGTTACTTTTACAAGTACCACCTACCTAAAGATTGTTGCAGACCAAGTACACCCCTTCATGGCAAAAATATTCCCTAATGGCAGTGACCTCTTTCAGTGGGGTAATGCATCCTGTCGCACTGTGAAAATTGTTCAGGAATCAGGATTGATTTGAGGAACACGAGTTCAAGGTCTCCAAATTCCCCAGATCTTAATGTGATTGAACATCTGTGGGATATGTTGGAATATCAAGTCCAATCCATGGAAGTTCCACTGTGCAACCTACAGGACTTCAAGCATCTGCTACTAGGGTCTTGGTGCCAAAGAGCACATTCAGAGCTCCTGTGAAGTCCATGTTTTAATTGGCAGAAGGAGGACCAATAAGAACTGCAGAATAGGTTGGCTCTATACAAATAAAGATTATTATTATTTATTAATACAATATTTGCAAAGTGGACATTATATACTCGAGTATTAGCCAACCCAGTAAAAAACGAGTCAATAAGTTTTACCACAAAAAAAATGGTAAAACTTATTGACTCAAGTATAAGCCTATCTATACTAGAGTATATACTAGGTAAAGAAAAAACGCAATACCCACCTTACAGCCTGCGTCTTTGTCCCTGGCGTGATTGTCTCCCCGGCGGTGCGGCAAGCTGCATGAGAATTCTTCCCGCTGTTATCTCTCTGCTCTGCTTTGAATTTCCCCGCTGTCTGCGCTGTGTAAGTAAGCGCTGTGATTGGATTGAGCGCTTATTTACACTGGGTAGATATGAATGATCGAGCGCCGGCTGTGATTGGCTGGCACTCAGTCCAATCACAGTGCTTACTTACACAGCGCTTAATTACACAGCGCTGACGGCGGGGGAATTCAAAGCCGAGCAGGGAGATGCAGGGAGAATTCTCAAGCAGCTTGCCGCACCGCCAGGGTGACCATAGCACCGGGGACACAGACGCCGGCTGGGAGGTGAGAATTGTGTTTTTTTTACCTCACTCGAGTATAAGCCAAGGGGGGCTTTTTCAGCATTAAAAAAGTGCTGAAAAACTTGGCCAATCACAGACAGTGCTCAATAAATGGCTGTGATTGAACCAACTAAGCGTCAGCCAATCACAGCCAGCACTTCCAGAAGGCGGAGATTTTTCAATTCCTGGCCAAAAGATGAAGAAGAGAAGCAGGACCCGGGAAGAAGCTGCAGGGGTGTTGGAGAGTGCTTCTAAGGTGATGTATGTGGGTTTTTTTCTGCAGCTAGGGTTAAAGGGGTTGTCCCGCGCCGAAACGTTTTTGTTTTTTTTTCAATAGCCCCCCCCCCGTTCGGCGCGAGACAAACCCGATGCAGGGGTTTTAAAAAAAAACCGGATAATACTTACCCGAATCCCTGCGCTCCGGTGACTTCTTACTTACCTTGCGAAGATGGCCGCCGGGATCTTCACCCACGGTGGACCGCAGGTCTTCTCCCATGGTGCACCGTGGGCTCTGTGCGTTCCATTGCCGATTCCAGCCTCCTGATTGGCTGGAATCGGCACACGTGTCGGGGCGGAGCTACGAGGAGCAGCTCTCCTGCACGAGCGGCCCCATTCAGAAGGGAGAAGACCGGACTGCGCAAGCGCGTCTAATCGCGAGATTAGACGCTGAAATTAGACGGCACCATGGAGACGAGGACGCTAGCAACGGAGCAGGTAAGTGAATAACTTCTGTATGGCTCATATTTAATGCACGATGTATATTACAAAGTGCATTAATATGGTCATACAGAAGTGTATAACCCCACTTGCTTTCGCGGGACAACCCCTTTAAGATTAAACTTTGACGGTAGGATTTCCTACTGTCAAAGTTGCATAGCAATTTGTAGCATTGAAGCAACATGACAAAATTGCGTGACTTTGTCGCCCGTGTGAAGTAGGCCTTACAGAGGGGACAAATCCAGTATCTTGGGCGGCTACAGGCATTTACCATGTGAATCAGCTGGTGAATAGAAGGTAACAGAGTGGGAGAGAGGGACTCTGCAATACACAGCCAACTTCAGCGGACAAGCCTCCACACAGGAAAAATGTATCATCACTAGACTGTTGGTGTCTCCTATCAGGAACAAGACAAATAAGTGTGGCCACATGAAAGACAAGAGCGGCTACAGCTGCACCACCGGACTTATCACAGGAAAATATAGTAATTTCTTTGCAGCATCTACTGTTTCCTGTTATTGTGATAGATCTCTACCATATAGTGCCATATCCTATGTGTTCTGTAGACCACCTGGGGGTGATACGGCTGGGTTTACAGACTAAATTATGGACTCACTTATCTTATCCACTGACCACAATAAAAAAAAACCCTTAGTAGTTCAAGTATTAGCTCCGGAGTTCATTCCTTATAGCACATGTGGACATTGCTGGGGTATTTGAAAACAACCATTTAGTGACAAAGTGGTGTATATAGAGATGAGCGAACACCAAAATGCTTGGGTGTTCGTTATTCGAAACGAACTTCCCGCGATGTTCGAGGGTTCGTTTCGAATAACGAACCCCATTGAAGTCAATGGGCGACCCGAGCATTTTTGTATTTCGCCGATGCTCGCTAAGGTTTTCATGTGTGAAAATCTGGGCAATTCAAGAAAGTGATGGAAATGACACAGAAACGGATAGGGCAGGCGAGGGGCTACGTGTTGGGCTGCATCTCAAGTTCACAGGTCCCACTATTAAGCCACAATACCGGCAAGAGTGGGCCCCCCCCCTCCCAACAACTTTTACTTCTGAAAAGCCCTCATTAGCAATGCATACCTTAGCTAAGCACCACACTACCTCCAACAAAGCACAATCACTGCCTGGATGACACTCCGCTGCCACTTCTCCTGGGTTACATGCTGCCCAACCGCCCCCCCCCCCCCAACAGCGCACACTAAAGTGTCCCTGCGCAGCCTTCAGCTGCCCTCATGCCACACCACACTCATGTCTATTTAGAATTGCGTCTGCATGACGAGGGACTGCAGGCACACACTGCAGAGGGTTGGCACGGCTAGGCAGTGACCCTCTTTAAAAGTGGCGGGGCGATAGCCCACAATGCTGTACAGAAGCAATGAGAAATAGAATCCTGTGCCACCGCCATCAGGAGCTGCACACGTGGGCATAGCAATGGGGAACCTATGTGCCACACACTATTCATTCTGTCAAGGTGTCTGCATGCCCCAGTCAGACCGCGGTTTTTAATTCATAGACACAGGCAGGTACAACTCCCTATTGTGAAGTCCCTGTGGACCCACAGCATGGGTGGCTCCCTGGAACCCACCGGCGATACACAAAAATATCCCATTGCATTGCCCAACACAGCTGAGGTAGTAATGTCGTGCTTAATGCAGGTGGGCTTCGGCCCACACTGCATGCCCCAGTCAGACTGGGGTTCTTTTCAAGTGTACAGATGTAGTAAAAACTCCGTGTGCACCTACAGCATGAGTGGGTGCCAGGAAGCCACCGGCGGTACATAGAAATATCCCATTGCATTGCCCAACACAGCTGAGGTAATGTCAGCTGGAATGCAGGTGGGCTAAAAATTCATTTGATTACACTGTAGGCGAGGGCCCACGAAAATTGCTGTATCAACAGTCCTAATGTACATCCAAAAAATTGGCCATGGCCAGCCAAGAGGGCAGGTGAAACCCATTAATCGCTTTGGTTAATGTGGCTTAAGTGGTAACTAGCCCTGGAGGCAGCCCAGTGTAACGAAAAATTGGTTCAAGTTAAAGTTCCAACGCTTTTCAGCGCATTGAAACTTTTAAAAATTGTTCAGAAAAATTATTTGAGTGAGCCTTGTGGCCCTAAGAAAAATTGCCCGTTCAGCGTGATTACGTGAGGTTTCAGGAGGAGGAGCAGGAGGAGGAGGAGGAATATTAGACACAGATTGATGAAGCAGAAATGTCCCCGTTTTGGATGGTGCGAGAGAACGTAGCTTCCATCCGCGGGTGCAGCCTACGTATTGCTTACGTATCCTTGCTGTCCGCTGGTGGAGAAGAGAAGTCTGGCGAAATCCAGGCTTTGTTCATCTTGATGAGTGTTAGCCTGTCGGCACTGTCGGTTGACAAGTGGCTACGCTTATCTGTGATGATTCCCCCAGCCGCACTAAACACCCTCTCCGACAAGACGCTAGCCGCAGGACAAGCAAGCACCTCCAGGGCATACAGCACGAATTCAGGCCACGTGTCCAGCTTCGACACCCAGTAGTTGTAGGTGGCAGAGGCATCACGGAGGACGGTCGTGCGATCGGCTACGTACTCCCTCACCATCCTTTTACAGTGCTCCCGCCGACTCAGCCTTGACTGGGGAGCGGTGACACAGTCTTGGTGGGGAACCATAAAGCTGTCCAGGCCCTTAAAGACTGTTGCACTGCCTGGGATGTACATGCTGCTCGATCTCCGCACCTCCCCTGCTACCTTGCCCTCGGTACTGCGCCTTCTGCCACTAGCGCTGTTGGCTGGGAATTTTACAATCAGCTTGTCCGCAAGGGTCCTGTGGTATAGCAACACTCTCGAACCCCTTTCCTCTTCGGGAATGAGAGTGGGCAGGTTCTCCTTATACCGTGGGTCGAGCAGTGTGTACACCCAGTAATCCGTTGTGGCCAGAATGCGTGCAACGCGAGGGTCACGAGAAAGGCATCCTAACATGAAGTCAGCCATGTGTGCCAGGGTACCTGTACGCAACACATGGCTGTCTTCACTAGGAAGATCACTTTCAGGATCCTCCTCCTCCTCCTCCTCAGGCCATACACACTGAAAGGATGACAGGCAATCAGCCGGTGTACCGTCAGCAGCGGGCCAAGCTGTCTCTTCCCCCTCCTCCTCATCCTCCTCATGCTCCTCCTCCTCCTCCTGTACGCGCTGAGAAATAGACAGGAGGGTGCTCTGACTATCCAGCGACATACTGTCTTCCACCGCCCCCGTTTCCGAGCGCAAAGCAGCTGCCTTTATGCTTTGCAGGGAATTTCTCAAGATGCATAGCAGAGGAATGGTGACGCTAATGATTGCAGCATCGCCGCTCACCACCTGGGTAGACTCCTCAAAATTACCAAGGACATGGCAGATATCTGCCAACCAGGCCCACTCTTCTGAAAAGAATTGAGGAGGCTGACTCCCACTGCGCCGCCCATGTTGGAGTTGGAATTCGACTATAGCTCTACGCTGTTCATAGAGCCTGGCCAACATGTGGAGCGTAGAGTTCCACCGTGTGGGCACGTCGCACAGCAGTCGGTGCACTGGCAGCTTAAAGCGATGTTGCAGGGTGCGCAGGGTGGCAGCGTCCGTGTGGGACTTGCGGAAATGTGCGCAGAGCCGGCGCGCCTTTACGAGCAGGTCTGACAAGCGTGGGTAGCTTTTCAGAAACCGCTGAACCACCAAATTAAAGACGTGGGCCAGGCATGGCACGTGCGTGAGGCTGCCGAGCTGCAGAGCCGCCACCAGGTTACGGCCGTTGTCACACACGACCATGCCCGGTTGGAGGCTCAGCGGCGCAAGCCAGCGGTCGGTCTGCTGTGTCAGACCATGCAGCAGTTCGTGGGCCGTGTGCCTCTTATCTCCTAAGCTGAGTAGTTTCAGCACGGCCTGCTGACGCTTGCCCACCGCTGTGCTGCCACACCGCGCGACACCGACTGCTGGCGACATGCTGCTGCTAACACATCTTGATTGCGAGACAGAGGTTGCGGAGGAGGAGGAGGAGGAGGAGGGTGCTTTAGTGGAGGAAGCATACACCTCCGCAGATACCACCACCGAGCTGGGGCCCGCAATTCTGGGGGTGGGTAGGACGTGAGCGGTCCCAGGCTCTGACTCTGTCCCAGCCTCCACTAAATTCACCCAATGTGCCGTCAGGGAGATGTAGTGGCCCTGCCCGCCTGTGCTTGTCCACGTGTCCGTTGTTAAGTGGACCGTGGCAGTAACCGCGTTGGTGAGGGCGCGTACAATGTTGCAGGAGACGTGGTCGTGCAGGGCTGGGACGGCACATCGGGAAAAGTAGTGGCGACTGGGAACTGAGTAGCGCGGGGCCGCCGCCTCCATGATACTTTTGAAGGACTCCGTTTCCACAACCCTATACGGCAGCATCTCAAGGCTGATGAATTTTGCTATGCGGACGGTTAACGTTTGAGCGTGCGGGTGCGTGGCGGCGTACTTGCGCTTGCGCTCCAACAGTTGCGCAAGCGACGGCTGGACGGTGCACTGAACTACACTGGTGGATGGGGCCGAGGACAGCGGAGGTGAGGGTGTGGGTGCAGGCCATGAGGCGGTAGTGCCCGTGTCCTGAGAGGGGGGTTGCATCTCAGTGGCAGGTTGGGGCACAGGGGGAGAGGCAGGGGTGCAAACCGGAGGCGGTGAACGGCCTTCGTCCCACCTTGTGGGGTGCTTGGCCATCATATGTCTGCGCATGCTGGTGGTGGTGAGGCTGTTGGTGTTGGCTCCCCGGCTGAGCTTTGCGCGACAAAGGTTGCACACCACTGTTCGTCGGTCGTCAGGCGTCTCTGTGAAAAACTGCCAGACCTTAGAGCACCTCGGCCTCTGCAGGGTGGCATGGCGCGAGGGTGCGCTTTGGGAAACAGTTGGTGGATTATTCGGTCTGGCCCTGCCTCTACCCCTGGCCACCGCACTGCCTCTTGCAACCTGCCCTGCTGCTGCCCGTGCCTCCCCCTCTGAAGACCTGTCCTGTGTAGGCGTTGCACACCAGGTGGGGTCAGTCACCTCATCGTCCTGCTGCTCTTCCTCCGAATCCTCTGTGCGCTGCTCCCTCGGACTTACTGCCCTTACTACTACCTCACTGCAAGACAACTGTGTCTCATCGTCATCGTCCTCCTCACACACAGAAAGTTGTTGAGACAGTTGGCGGAAGTCCCCAGCCTCTTCCCCCGGACCCCGGGAACTTTCGAATGGTTGGGCATCAGTGACGATAAACTCCTCTGGTGGGAGAGGAACCACTCCTGCCCAATCTAAGCAGGGGCCCGAGAACAGTTCCTGGGAGTGTTCCCGCTCCTGAGCAGGTGTCATTGTAGTGGAGTGAGGAGGCTGGGAGGAAGGAGGAGCAGCAGACAGAGGATTCTGATTTGCAGCAGTGGATGGCGCAGAACTGCGGGTGGACGATAGGTTGCTCAAAGCACTTTCTGCCATCCAGGACAGGACCTGCTCACACTGCTCATTTTCTAATAACCGTCTCCCGCGTGGACCCATTAATTGGGCGATGAATGTGGGGACGCAAGAAACGTGCCTCTCTCCTAATCGCGCAGCAGTCGGCTGCGACACACCTGGATCAGGAGCTCGGCCTGTGCCCACACCCTGACTTGGCCCTCCGCGTCCTCGGCCGCGTCCACGTCCTCTAGGCCTACCCCTACCCCTCAGCATGCTGTATTACCAGTGATTTGATTTCACAGGCAGGAAATAAATTGGCGCAAGACTGCAGGCCAAATATAATTTTTTCCCTTTTTTGAAAACGAAAGGCCCCACTGCCTCTATTGAATGAATAATCTAAGTTTAATAACTGTGCTGTGTCCCTGCTAATGTGTCACAGAACTTGAGGGTAGCAGAGTTATTAACTCTGGCAGAGCAGGTATTTTTTTCCCAATTAAGGAAAGCAAATGGCGAAGCCAGCAGTAAACCGTAGCTGGGTGCGTCTGATTTTTTAACGTTGTACACGCAGCTCACACGTGTCCACAGCCCTTAGGACGGACAGAGGCAGGACAAATAGATTTCTTTTCCCCTTTTTTACACCAAAAGGACCCACTGCCTCTATTGAATGAATAATCTAAGTTTAATAACTGTGCTGTGTCCCTGCTAATGTGTCACAGAACTTGAGGGTAGCAGAGTTATTAACTCTAGCAGAGCAGGTATTTTTTTCCCAATTAAGGAAAGCAAATGGCGAAGCCAGCAGTAAACCGTAGCTGGGTGCGTCTGATTTTTTAACGTTGTACACGCAGCTCACACGTGTCCACAGCCCTTAGGACGGACAGAGGCAGGACAAATAGATTTCTTTTCCCCTTTTTTACACCAAAAGGACCCACTGCGTATATTCAATGAATAATAACTGTGTTGTGGCCCTGCCTACACAATTCTTTCCCTGTAGTATCAATGGAGGGTGCAATGCTCTGCAGAGGCGATTTTGAGAAGAAAAAAAATATGCAGCACAGCTAACAGCAGCCAGCACAGTACTGCACACGGTTAAATATGGCCCTAGAAAGGACCGTTTAGGTTCTTGAAGGCTACACTCACTCCTAACACTCTCCCTGCCTATACAACACTTCTGTCCCTAATGCCGGGTGCAACGCTCTGCAGAGGCGATTTTGAGAAGAAAAAAAAAAGGCACTGCTAACAGCAGCCAACACACAGGTATTACTGGCCCTAATAAGGACCTTTGGGGGGTCTTGAAGCCTACACTAACTGCTATTTCTCTCCCTACAGCAGCTCCGGTACCAGCAGCACTGTCCCTCATCTAACTCACAAGGCATCTGAGGCGAGCCGCGGGAGGGGCCGACTTTTATATTCGGGTGACATCTGATCTCCCCAGCCACTCACAGCAGGGGGGTGGTATAGGGCTTGAACGTCACAGGGGGAAGTTGTAATGCCTTCCCTGTCTTTCAATTGGCCAGAAAAGCGCGCTAACGTCTCAGGGAAGGAAGTGAAAGTAACCCGAATACCGCATGGTGTTCGTTACGAATAACGAACATCCCGAACACCCTAATATTCGCACGAATATCAAGCTCGGACGAATACGTTCGCTCATCTCTACGTGTATACCGATTAACTAGAAGAGCTTGAAAATTTGAATACGGCAATTAGTAGTCGTTATTCTGTGTGATACCTGTTTATCGTTTTGTTTTACTTACTAGCTATAAATTCTCATTTATCTTGTTACTCTATTAGGCCTCGGTCAGACAAGCATGTTATTTTGTGTGCCTATGTGTGCGCAAAAAATCATGTCTATTAGAACCATTGGTTTCCTATGAAGGGTTCACATGTCCGTTTTTTAGAGGCGCAAAATACTCGCACCTGCAAAAGATAGGACATGCGTGCCTAGAATGCATGCCTGTAAGGTCCGTGCTGCGCGTTAAAGATAGAACTGCACTCTGTATAGGTCCGAGCTCAGCATAATTACATCGTGTGAACACAATATTTTGCGCACTTGTAAAAAAAAGCAAAAAGCTTTGGTCACGCGCATTTTGCACATGCGTGCAGTGCATTTTGTTGCGCACATAGGCGTGCAAAATAACACGCTCGTCAAACCGAGGCATGTATCATTTTACTCTTATCACTAGGATTGTCTACTTACTTGGCATGGTATCATGAGTGACCGCTCTAGGTCTCCTACATAATTTTTATTTGACATAGTCAGCATGATACAATCATGAGTATGGAGGATGGAGGCAGTCGAACTCAAATTGAGGTGTACAAACCATAGACAACATCTGCATGGAGATTGCATGTTCTCCCTGTGTTTGTGAGGGGTTTCTGCTTCATAATAATCACCTTTATTTATATAATGAACACATTTATTGAGAAAAAGCAGAAAGTAGAAGCATGGTGGCTCAGTGCTTAGCACTATTACTTTGCGGCACTAGGCCCTAAGTTTTAATTTAACCAAGGACAACATCTGTATGGAGCTTGTATATTCTGCCCCTGTGAGGTGTTACTTCTTCAAATAATCATATTTATTTGTATAGTGTATACATTATTGAGGAGCAGGAGAAAAAAGAAGAATGGTGGCTCAGTGGTTAACCATAAATTGTCATTTATCTTGTAATTCTATTAAACTGTATTACTTTACTGTTATCATTTTACTTGTCTTCTTACTTGGCATCATATCCCCAATTCCTCAAGGGCAACTCCTCCCAATACCTCTGCAGCACCACCTATTGGAAGGCAGCATTCCTGCAAGTCAATGTCAGACTTTTTAAACAAGCCTTGTATCAATGACTAGGAATTGTGCACCAAAGTCAGAATAACCATGCACAGACAGACTGTTTCGGGGTAATTGCCCCTCAGCATTGTGTAGCAGATTTCTGGCTTGGCTAGTGAGAGACCTATGGATGTGGGTCAGGAAGGGCAAAGCTTAATATTTGTGGTAGTGATCTCCAAACCATAATTCCACAGATTTTGCAAAACCACAACCCCTAGCCTACCCTAGTAGCTGAAGGTTGGAGACCTCTAATATTGTGGCACAGTTCTCAAGGCCACTGTAAAAAAATAGTCGAGTAGTGGTTCATAGCAATGCATTAGATTACAATCAAAGCAGCAGCTGCTCCACTTTTCCCCAACAATAGCGATAATAAATTTGCTCCATTGGGGCATTGTGCTGCGGATCCCGCAGGGACAGCTTCCATTAAAGTCAATGTAGGGCCGTCTGATCTGCGGCACACCCGGAACTGTCACTCCGGGTGTGCTGCGGGTCCTGCGGGAAAGCAAGAGATTAAAAAAAATAAAATCTCCACTGCGCATGTGTGGGGGGCTAGCTGCCGGCGGGCCCGCCCCGGCCCACATTTCTGCCCAATTCATTCTTTGTATGTGTCAGATAGCTGAACAATGCAATGGGGAAGCCTTTGTGCACCCACAGTATAGGCGAGCCCCTGGAACCCAGGGACAAAATTAAATCGGAAGAAAAAAGAGTGCCCAAACATGGCACAGTTTCACCACATCCGGCACCTCGGCCTCGGCCCACATTTCTGCCCAATTCATTCTTTGTATGTGTCAGATAGCTGAACAATGCAATGGGAAAGCCTTTGTGCACCGACAGCATAGGCGAGCTTTGACACGCAATAGTTTTATGGAGCGAGGCATCACGGAGGATGGTAGTACGATTTGCTACGTACTCCCTCACCATCTTTTTACAGTGCTCCCTCCAACTCAGCCTTGACTGGGGAGTGGTGACACAGTCTTGCTGGGGAGCCATAAAGCTGGCAAAGGCCTTGGAGAGTGTTCCCCTGCCTGCGCTGGACATGCTGCCTGATCCCCGCGCCTCCCCTGCTACTTGGCCCTCGGAACTGCGTCTTCTGCCACTAGTGCTGTCAGATGGGAACTTTAGCATCACTATCGTACCCCTTTCCTCTTTGGTAATGAGAGTGGAAAGGTTCTCCTTATATCGTGGGTCTAGAAGGGTGTACACCCAGTAATTCGTGTTGGCCAGAACACGTCTAATGTGAGGGTCATGGGAAAGGCAGCCTAACATGAAGTCAGCCATGTGTGCCAGGGTCCCAGTATGCAACACATCGCTGTCCTCACTAGGAAAATGACTTTCAGGATTCTCCTCCTCTTCAGCCCATGCACGCTGTACAGATGAGAGGCAAGCAGCATGGGTACCCTCTGCAGTGTGGCCAGCTGTCTCTTCCCCCTCCTCCTCCCCCTCCTACTCCTTATCCAAAACGCGGTGAGATATAGACATGAGGGTGGTCTGGCTATCAAGCGACATACTGTCATCCCCCGTCTCCTGTTCCAACTGCAAAGCGTCGGCCTTTATGCTTTACAGCGAACTTCTCAGCAGGCAAAGCAGCGAGATGGTAACATTAATGATAGCCGTATTGCCACTCACCATCTGGGTAGACTCCTCAAAGTTTCAGAGTACCTGGCAGATATCTGCCATCCATGCCCACTCCTCAGTAAAGAATTGCAGAGGCTGACTACCACTTCGCCGCCCATGTTGCAGCTAGTATTCCACTACTGCTCTACACTGCTTGTACAGCCTGGCCAGCATGTGCAGCGTAGAATTCCAGCGGGTGGGCACGTCGCACAGCAGTCGCTGCTCTGGCAGCGTCCATGGTGGACTTGCGGAAATGTGCGCAGACGCGGCGCACCTTGCTGAGCAGGTCAGACAAGTGGGGTCAGTTTTTCAGAAATCGCTGAACCACCAGATTGAAGATGTGGGCCAGGCATGGCACGTGTGTGAGGCTGCCAAGCTGCAGAGCCGCCACCAGGTTACAGCCATTGTCACACACGACCATGCCCGGTTGGAGGCTCAGCGGCAAAAGCCAGAGGTCGGTCTGCTCGGTCAGACCCTGCAGCAGCTCGGGGGCTGTGTGCTTCTTGTCACCTAAGCTGATTAGTTTCAGCACGGCTTGCTAATGCTTGCCCACCGCTGTGCTGCTGCGCCGCGTGCTACCTAATGCTGGCGACGGGCTCACACCTTTTAATTGAGAGGTAGACATTGCAGAGGGGAGGAGGGGGAGGGTTTGGAGGAGGTGGCATAAAACGCCGCAGATACCAGCACCGAGATAGGACCCACTACTCTGGGTGTGGGATGGACGTGAGACTCGGTCCCAGCCTCCACCAAGTTCACCCAATGTGCCGTCAGGGAGATATAGTGGCCCTGCCCGCCAGTACTTGTCCACATGTCCGTGGTTAAGTGGACCTTCCCAGTAACCGCGTTGGTGAGGGCACGATTTAGGTGCGGGAGACATGCTGGTGTAGGGCGGGGACAGCACACCAGGAAAAATAGTGGCGACTGGGGATTGAGTAGTGCGGGACCGCCGCCGCCATCATGTTTTTGAAAGCCTCCATTTCAACAAGCCCGTACGGCAGCATCTCCAGGCTGATTAATTTGGCAATGTGCACGTTTAAAGCTTGTGCATGTGGGTGGGTGGTGGCGTATATCCGCTTTCGCTCCAACGCTTGTGTTAGCGACAGCTGAACGCTGCGCTCAGAGACATTGCTGGATAAAGTGAAGGACGGTGGAGGTGAGGGTGTGGGTGCAGGCCGGTAGGCGCTCGTGCCTGTGTCCTGGGAGGGGGATTGGATGTGTGTGCCAGGTTGTGGCACAGGGGAAGAGGCAGTGGTGTGACCCAGAGGCGGTGAATGGCCTTCGTCCCACCTTGTGGGGTGCTTGGCCATCATATGCTTGCGCATGCTGGTGGTGGTGAGGCTGGTAGTGGTGGCTCCGCGGCTGATTTTGGTGTGACACAGGTTGCACACCACTGTTCGTCGGTCGTCCCTGCTCTCACTAAAAAACATCCACACCTTTGAACACCTAGCCCTCTGCACGGAGGCTTGCCGTGAGTGGGTGCTTTGGGAAACAGTTGGGGGATTCTTCGCTCTGGCCCTGCCTCTACCCCTGGCCACTCCACTGCCTCTTCCAACCTGTCCTGCTGCTGCACTTGTCTCCCCCTCTGAAGACCTGTCCTCAGTTGGCCTAGCAAACCAGGTGTGATCAATCACCTCATCGTCCAGCTGCTCTTCCTCCGAATCCTCTCCGCGCTCCACCCTCGAACTTACTGCCCTTACTACTACCTCACTGACAGACAACTGTGTCTCATCATCCTCATCCACAATAAGCTCTTGAGACAGTTGCCGGAAGTCCCCAGCCTCATCACCCGGACTCCAGGAACGTTCCAAAGGTTGGGCATCGGTCACGATAAACTCCTCAGGTGAGAGAGGAATCGTTCCCACTCATGGCAGGCACCCGAGAACAGTTCCTGGGAGTCTGCCTGCTCAGAGTATGTAATTTTCATGGAGTGAGGAGGCTGGGAGGAAGGAGGAGCAGCAGTCAGTGGATTCAGAGTTGCACTCCCTAGGCCGGGAGTAGTGGACTGCGTTGAAGACTGGGTGGTCGATACATTGCTGGACGCATTTACTGCCATCCACGACAGGACCTGCTTGCGCTGCTCTGTTTGTAATAAAGGTCTACCATGCGGACCCATAAATTGTGATATGAAGCTGGGGACCCCAGAAACTTGCCTCTCTCCTAATCCCACAGCAGCCAGCTGTGATTCACCACGCCCGGGAACTCGGCCTGTGCCCACACCCTCACTTGGACGTCCGTGTCCACATCCTCGACCCTTACCCCTACCCCACATCATGGTGGATTAAGAATAGAGCAGGGCCCAAATAAATTACCCCACTGTACAGCACTGACAACTGTGGCTTAATTCACCGCACACAGAGACTTGGAGATAGCGGAGGCTCTATGCTGTGACTTGAAAAAATTAACCCGCTGTCTTGCGCTGATACCTAGGGGTAATCTACCGCTTGCAGAGACTTGTAGATAAGAGAGGCTGTATAGAGCGTGAGAAGACTCTAAAGCCAGTGGATAGTGCTGGTATCTGCGGCTATCTCAACCCCACCAAGGAAAAGGTATTGTGAGATGCTCTGCACAGTGGCAGAGCTTAAATACTTTGCAGTGGCCCAGGAAGTATTACAGTATTTTTTAGCGGTGAGACTTCTGTCTAATGCACTGCAGACATGGAACGGTATAACTAAAATAGTTTGCAGTGGCCCAGGAAATATTACAGTACTGTTTCATGGTGAGACTTCTGTCTAATGCACTGCAGACACAGAACGGTATAACTGAAGTAGTTTGCACTAGGCTAGGAGATGTTAGAGTGCAGTTTCCCGGTGAGAGCTGGTTGTACGGCACTGCAGGCTGAGAATGCTACAACTGCAAGGCTGGGAACAGGCCTAGATGTGTAATACAAACGTTGGTGCACTACTGCTCCCAGCCAGCCACAACTATAATGCACACGGTGAGATGTAGCCCTAAGAAGGACCGCTGGGGTTCTTGCACAGAGGATCAGGAGTCCTGTAAAACTTTCTCTATATAGGCAGCTCTGTCCCTAAACATTGCGTAATACACTGCAGACTGAGAACACTATAGCTGAAATGGCCTGCACAGCCCGAGATGCTTTAAAAAAAAATTGGTGCACTACTGCTCCCAGCCAGCCACAACAGTAATGCACACGATGGAGTGACTAGCCCTAAGAAGGACCGTTGGGGTTCTTGAAGACAGGATCCTACGCTAACACTGTCCCTGTATAAGCAGCAGCACTTTTCCTAACCTCTGCCAGCATGCGTCTGAGGCGAGCCGCGGGCGGGACCAGTTTAAGTACTCGGCAGTCACCGGATCGGCCCAGCCACTCACTACTGTGGGGGGGGGGGGGGCTGGCACGTCACAGCAGAAAGTGGTAATGCCTTCCCCGCATGTTTATTGGCTAGAAAATGGCGCTAAACATGCGGGGAAGGAAATGCAATTGACTCAAGTACCGCGTGGTGTTCGTCTCGAGTAATGAGAATCTCGAGTACCCTAATACTCGAACGAGCATCAAGCTCAGACAAGTGTGCTCGCTCATCTCTACCTATAAGGGCTCCGTCAAACGGGCGGAGGTCCGCACGTATTTCCGTGCAGAAAAACGCCCGCACAACAGGTGCGAACGAAAATCCGCACCTGCCAGAGAAAGATCATAAGGCTGGCAATGGAGCTGGTCATGCAGATTTTGGTGTGACTGAGCCCTAAGTCACTTCTGAACGCCAACATAATTGATTTTACCGCTACACATTTGAGCTGTATATGATTACGTTATATCTCAATATATTATTCTCCGTTGATTATGTAACCTACATTGTTACTTTATTACTTTTATTGCTTTTATGACACCTTGGCCTGTTACATCGACAATCGCTAACTAGTATTTATTTCACTATTGTATATAAAAGAATAAAACACAAAATCTCTGCGCTCTTGTTGTAGGCTCCTTAATGGTATAAGAGATCTCACAGGGTCCACTCTCCAATATACCAAAAATTTATTGAAAGTCCAAAGTGACAAATAAAAGTAACACTGACGTTACCATAAACAAGCATGCAACGCGTTTCGGCGTTCCAAATGACTCCTTTCTCAAGCATCTTGATGTTTTGAATTTTTGTGTTTTATTCTTTTATCTCCCCCATTTGGTTATCCAATTTTGGGGTATTTCCTTTTTTTTGCTGCTCTCTGGATCACACAGGTTTGTTGCAGGACCCAAAGCATTTGTTACAAGCCGACCGGGACCTCCGGTGCAGACGGGATGCCCCTTTTCCATATAGGGGCCCCGCTTGGCACCAGGTGAGTTCATCACTATTTTATTGATATATTGAGCCTATATTTGGTGGCGCGGATTACCTTTCATCTTGACTATTGTATATACTGATGCAATGGGGATTCATGCATATTGTTAATATATGTATGTACTGTGTTTCCCCAAAAGTAAGACCATGCCTGAAAATAAGCCCTACCCTGATTTCTGGGAGTTGAAGGGGTGTGGCTTGAACTATAAGCCCTACCCCAAAAATAAGCCCTAGCTATACAACATTTTAAAAAAGCAATACTTACATATGGAGTACCGGCAGTTTGCTTGCAGTCCTCAGCAGCCGACAGAAGATCACTTCCTGGTAATGGAGTTCGTAAACCCCACCTCCAGGAAACGATAGCTCGGATTTGTTCTTAAGCGCTGCGGCTGAAACAATCAATGCAGAGCTTGATGAACAAATCACAGCCATTCAATGTGATGGCTGTGATTTGTTCATCAAGCACTGCATTGATTGGCTGAGCCACAACACTCGAGAACCAATCAGAGCTATTTCTTCCTGAAGGCGGGGGTTTATGAACCCTATTACCAGAAAGCGATCTACTGTCGGTGACTGCAAACAAGCTGACGGAACTCCTTAGACCAGTGGGAGGGACCATGCTAGGTAAGTAGCGCACAGAATTTTTTACCCCAATTACTGCGGCAATTTGAACACTGTGGTAATCCTGGTATAACGCTCCCATTGATTCCAATGGGAGCCTCACAGACGTGCTCGAATGCGATTTTTGAGCACTGTCTGTTCTACTTTTTGAGTTTAGCGCACATCATCACCTCTGCATTAGCGCAGGAAAAGAACACACCTTAGAGGTAATTAAATTCATTGAACATTTCAATGGCTTAGAGCATTGGCGCAGGTTTGTTTTAGCGTGCAAAAAGTACAGTAAAAATGCTTTCATGCACGCGAATGTGCAACGCCTGATGTGCTAGAACACGGTGCAGATATGCACACAAATATGCATACACAGGCCTTATTCTGTATTTAATTAATATGTCAAGTTTGTGACTAATTAGTAATATTCTCAGCCAATTGTAATCTTCTATGTTCCCCTTTTACATTTATAGCGTTTTCTAACGGCTCTGCTATAACCTGCCATCATGCTCTGTTTACTAGTAGCGATTCAACCTAGATATCGTGGCAGAGAAGTCTTGTAATGCTTGAAAGAATATTTGATCCATAGTCCCTGTGGAAGTCCCCAGACAATAACTGACTGGTGTAAGTAGCATCTGCTACACTAGTATTTATTGATGAAACCATGGGTAGGCCGGCACATGGTTAGCGCTTCATTGTTTTTCTTCTATATATTTTTGTTGCTGTTTCTTTTGTTTCCCTTCTGGTATTTTTCATAATTTACATTCGCAAACTGTTGTGGGAGGCATGGCATAATTAGTCAGAAACATGACAGATGGGGTGATAAGGAGGGTGGACAGTCTCTTGGCTAATGGAGTAAGAAATTCATACAAAATATACTGCGAGTGGCAGCCAATAACAAGCTCTTCAGGCAACAGAATTCAGATACTGAAAATATCCTCTTCTTAATCCACAGCTGCATCTATTCCATCCACAGAGACATGAAGAAGAACTTTAGTGAAGTTGTTACACAATGAGAATGGGAGAAAAGTGGTGTGAAATGAAGGGGCAAGTATGGAAAAGTATATGTGTGTTTACTTATTTAATAATAGTATTTAAGGGAGTTGCACACTAATTCTCAAAAGGCCATCTGCTAATAAGCTCTGCCCCTGAGGAGACAAGGGAGGAGTCCAGAACTGTGCAATCCATGTCTTAGTACAGTGCTCCCTATTAATTGCAAGTCATCCACTGGAATTGGGCTGATATGCTAGACTTGAAATTTTACTTTCTAAGGGCTCATGTCCACGGGCAAAATAAGAATTAAAATCCGCAGCGGATTTTAACTCTTCTCCCGCCCGCGGATCCGCACCCCATAGGGATGCATTGACCACCCGCGGGGTAGATAAATACCCGCGGATGGTCAATAAAAGGGATTTTAAAAAAAATGGAGCATGAAAAAATCTGGACCATGCTCTATTTTCATGCGGGTCTCCCGCGGGGACAGCTCCCGCGGGCTTCTATTGAAGCCTATGGAAGCCGTCCGGATCCGCGGGAGAAAAAAAAAAAAAAAATCGAGATTTACTCACACGCTCCGTTTCTTCTCTTCGCGCGGCGCCATCTTCTCTCCGTCGCGGCCGGATCTTTTTTCTTCGGGACGGCGCATGCGCGGGGCACGTCACCGACGTCATCATGCGCATCCGCCGAGCCGAAGAAAAAAGATCCGGCCGCGACGCAGAGAAGATGACGCCGCAGCGAAGAGAAGAAACGGAGCGGATGGGTGGTGAGTTTATTCTCATTTATTGCTATTTTCAGCGCTCATGTCCGCGGGGCAGGAGGGACCCGCTGCAGATTCTCCATGGAGAATCTGCAGCGGATCTGATTTTCCCCGTGGACATGAGGCCTTAGGGACCTTCCTGCTGCGCTTTTCAGTGCTTGATAACTTCAGTACCTGTATAAAGTAATATTACGTCCTGTATATAAAGAAATTTTTGATTTTAAAGGATGCATGGACTAGCTTCAATGTCACACATGTGGGTACTGTTTTTGAGTTGGATGTGACATCAGTGGTGTACAATGAAAAGATGGGGCTCTATAACAAAAGGTCTATCCATTATGGTGGTGGGCTTTACCACCCAAGACAGAAGGGCGTGGTGCTTGTTTCTACTTCCAAACCATTTTCAGGAATGAATCTTGAGCTAATTTCCCACCCCCTGCTTGCTCACAATGTAGTTCATTTGAAAAAAGGAGGTTCACAGGTTCTCACCACTTCAAAGCAATGGACATGCAACCAGCCAGGACTTACTTTATTTGCCTCTATGTTATGTGCGCCCCATGTGTGGCTGGTTCTATTCAATATGGATCAACGTACCTGCCACCTGATCATTGCCATGAACTGCAGAACCTGAAACTACCGTATATACTCGAGTATAAGCCGAGTTTTTCAGCACAAAAAATGTGCTGAAAAAGCCCCTCTCAGGTTATACTCGAGTGAGATAAAAAAAAAAAAAAAAAAAACAACTCAATACTCACCTATCAGCCGGTGTCTGTGTCCCCAGCGTCTGTGTCCCTGGCGCAATGCTGTCCCAGGTGGTGCGGCCAGCTGTTGCAGTCTTCTCACTGCAGTCTTCTCCCTGGCTTGCTTTTGAAATCCCCTCTGTCCGGCTGTGATTGGATCGAGCGCCAGCCAATCACAGCTGGTGGTCGATAAACCAATCACAGCCATTCAGTGATGTCATTCTGAATGGCTGTGATTGGTTTATTAAGCACTAGCTGTGATTGGCCGGCGCTTGATCCAATCACAGCATTGATGGCGGGGATTTCAAAAGCAAGCCAGGGAGAAGACAGCGGGGAGAAGACTGCAGCAGCTGGCCGCACCGCCAGGGAGAACATCGCGTTGGTGACAGCATCGCGCTGGGGACACAGACGCCAGCTGATAGGTGAGTATTGCTTTTTTTTTTACCCAGTATATACTGAAGTATAGCTAGGCTTATACTTGAGTCAATAAGTTTTACCAATTTTTTGTGGTAAAACTTATTGACTCGGCTTATACTTGGGTCGGCTAATACTCGAGTATATACAGTAAGTACATCTAACCAAATATTTCTTTCTTATGTATCCATGATCTCATCTAACCATAATGGTTGTATATTTCTTGACTGCATAATTCATTGCACATTCCATGCCATTCAGATATGTAATCATAGGCTTCTAGGTGCATCATAAAGGTTTGAACATGTTCTATGTCTAGTTATAGTCCATGTTCTGATTTTGCCCATTTTAGTCTTTTTTAAGATGTGGAGCCAAACTACAAAAGTTCATATACATTGTGCAAAGCAGAACAACATCCGTTGCAAGATGATAAACGTTCAGACGTATGTGAGTATTGTCAGAGAAGATTTGCATACCAATCTTAGAGCTTACTTATAGTCCCATATAGGCTTGGATTAGTGTCTAAGGCATTTATTATAAACATCTTAATTAGAGATGAGTGAGTATACTCGCTAAAGGCAATTGCTCGAGCGAGCATTGCCTTTAGCGAGTACCTGCCCGCTTGAGACTGAAGGTTCGGATGCCAGTGGCGGACAGGGAGCTGCGGGGGAGAGCGGGGAGAAACGGAGGGGAGATCTCCCTCTCCCCCCCCCCCCCCCCCGCTCCCTTCTGCTGACAGCCGCTACTCACTGCTCCCCCGCGCCGGCACCCGAACCTTCAGTCTCGAGCGGGGGAGATACTCGCTAAAGGCAATGCTCGCTCGAGCAATTGCCTTTAGCGAGTATACTCGTTCATCTCTAATCTTAACCCATCAGATGAGAAAACCTGTGTAGGGAAATTGATATTTTGTTATTGCACTATGCTTTCTCATCTCCCACTGTTTCTTTGACTTTCAAAAGCTTTGAATTAATAGTTTTAGAATAAGGTTATCTTGAGAAGGCCAACTTCTTACTCTTTTGTAAATATTCATTTCTACTTTTATTGGATTTGTACATCTGTCCGACGGTACATGTACTGGTAGCTATTCTATTTATTTAGGGATAATAAACAATCCGGTCCATGTGTAAGGGATTGTTGGGTTCTTCCAAGTGCCCTTTAATAAGTCTTTATATTTACAGACTTTACAGCCGTGTAGCCGTGTAGTGACATTTCTACTTTTTTTTATTTGCAGTCGAAAAAAAATCCCCGCTAAAATGCACTTAAAAACACTCATAGAGCAAGACTTGGCACACTTCCATAAGGCTAGAAAACATTTAGTATCAAAACAATAGTTGATTTTTCTTTTCAACTTACATTTAGTAAAACTTGCAAGTTCACTTTTCCTGCTCTTTGGGACCACTTATTTCCTTTCAGCATAGTCACTTGCCTTAAATACCAGCTCTTCCCCTAACATTTTGCTCCTGTGGTAGTGATGAAATCCCAGTTGTGTTGACAAATAAGACTCCATTAACAACCTGAAGACTAAAGACGATGAGCATCTAACGCTAAGCTAAAACTTGCTGACCGAGCATGGCATCATTCTGAGGGCAACTTTTTGACATTGTGGTTTAGCAGATGCTCAAAATGTAATTAAAGACAATATATTCATTGTATAAAATGTGTTGTGTGTTGATAGGAGGGTCTATATGTAAAAACTATGATCATAGTCTGCTATCCATGGAGATGCTATGCCACAGACATGGTCAATCCATACCATTCTTTATAGTAGAACCTCTATTAGGGCTCATTCACAAGAGCATATATATGCCTTGTATTTACATGTGCTTTTCTTTCCCTTGAATAGAACCCATTAATTTTAATGGGTTCATTCACATTTGCGTATTTTCGCGGTGTATTTCGGTTGCGTAAAAAACGTGGCATGTCATATCCTTGTGCATATTTGCAGCAAAACTACTGTATCTATATATGGAAACATGAAAGCCCTCACTGACTGACTCACCACTAATTCTCTAACTTCCCGGTGTTGTGCAAACATGAAATTTGACAGGAGCATTCTTTGGGTCCTAAATAGGAAAACTAAAGGGGTCACAACTTGATTATTCACTGCTAATTGCAAAAATAAGTAACGGACTATGTAATGTAACTAATAACACACATATGAACATCACGAACATGAAATTTGCTACATTTATTCTTTGCATCCTAAATAAGAACAGTAAAGGGGTCGCAACTTCAATAATTAATTCTAAAATCTATGATACATGAGATAGTTCTTTTCTCAGAAACCTTAAAGACTAGGAAAATGATTTGTATACTGAGGAGAATCTACCTCACCTCTATGTGTATATACTGAGGAGAATCTACCTCACCTCTATGTGTATATACTGAGGAGAATCTACCTCATCTCTACGTATATATACTGAGGACAATCTAACGCTCCTCTACGTGTATATAGTAAAAAGAATCATAGTCACATCTGTGTGCATTTAGTGAACAGAAGAAAGCAGCCTTGAACTGCAGGAATAATTCACAGAGTGCAGAAAGTCTAGGTAGTAATTAATATAAAGAAGCAGCAGCACTCGCAAATAAACACCACAATCAAGTGCAAGGTGTGGATGAGGTGTGCAGGCTCCACAGGTCCCAACTCCCAGAACCTTGCGATCAGTCCAAAAATAGTATGTAGGAGCAGCACCACCAATAATCCAAAAGTATACCGATTTTATTCAATCCATAAAAGAAATTGGGCAGCAACGTTTCAACTCAACAAAGAGTCTATTTCGAAATTGGGCAGCAACGTTTCAACTCAACAAACAGTCTCTTTGTTGAGTTGAAATGTTGTTGCCCAATTTCTTTTATGGATTGAATAAAATCGGCATACTTTTGGATTATAGGTGGTGCTGCTCCTATACACTATTTTAGGTAGTAATTAATAGCCTTTCACAGATTAGACTTGTTAAAAGATCACTATTGATACTCTTTATTAGAACCTACTAAAAACATACACACTAGGGCTAGACAGTTGGGGTGGGGTAGCCGGACGTAATAGGAAAACCGCAACGCTCCAGCGAAAAGACAGACAAAAAACCAAAAAATTCAGACACAAAGAAAGCGACAGCTCTCAGCTCGGATTGAGAGATGAAAACCCTGAAAGACTCAAGTTGTTTACTATAGAGAACAAAAATGAAAAAACAGCAGTGCCTCTGGCCTTGATGGTAGGTCAAGGCATGCCAGTGGCACTGTTAGTTTTTTATTTTTGTTCTCCAGCGGGGGGGGGGGGGGGGGGGGTCTATATCTTAACAAAGAGGCAGGACTGAGGCTTGCTAGTGGCATCAACGGCAGTTCATCCATTAGGGATCGTCCTGAGGCTTTTGTTAAACCTACAAAGCTTCTTATATGTATGCACTTGTGTAAATGCACTGTGTTTTTGCGCAGCATATTTATGCAACCAAAACCCACAATACGCTCATGTAAATGCATCCTTAGGGCTCAGTCACACGGGCGTTTTGTTGCACGATTTGCTAGTTACCACATTGGATATCATATTAAGGCCTCCTTCACACGACCGTAGGCATTTTTAAGTGTGCCCACTCGCGCCGTGAGGCCTAGTCAGACGGGCGTTTTTATTCGCCCGATTTGCGCATGCGCATGCGTCTGGCGATTTTCTAAAACCATTGCTTTGCAATGGTATCGGACACATGAGCGCTTTTTATGCGCTCGTCCGATAAATTATAGAACAGAAATCGCAGATCGCACCTATCTGCGATTCCTGTTCTCTTCTCTATATGCGCTCAATGGGGCCAGCGGCAGCAGCGCCGACCCCTTGAGAACATATAGAAGACAAATCATTCTTCTCTGCCACAGCTGTAACAGCAATGGGCTGCCGGCGATCGCTGGATGAATTCTCGGGAAGGGCTTAAATATATAAGCCCTTCCCTGCAATTCATCCAGAAATGTGTTAAAATAAAAAATATATACACTACCGTTCAAAAGTTTGGGGTCACATTGAAATGTCCTTATTTTTGAAGGAAAAGCACTGTACTTTTCAATGAAGATAACTTTAAACTAGTCCTAACTTTAAACAAATGCACTCTATACATTGCTAATGTGGTAAATGACTATTCTAGCTGCAAATGCCTGTTTTTTTGTGCAAAATCTACAAAGGTGAATAGAGGCCCATTTCCAGCAACTATCACTCCAGTGTTCTAATGGTACAATGTGTTTGCTCATTGGCTCAGAAGGCTAATTGATGATTAGAAAACCCTTGTACAATCATGTTCACACATCTGAAAACAGTCTAGCTCGTTACAGAAGCTACAAAACTGACCTTCCTGTGAGCAGATTGAGTTTCTGGAGCATCACATTTGTGGGGTCAATTAAACGCTCAAAATGGCCAGAAAAAGAGAACTTTCATCTGAAACTCGACAGTCTATTCTTGTTCTTAGAAATGAAGGCTATTCCATGCGAGAAATTGCTAAGAAATTGAAGATTTCCTACAACGGTGTGTACTACTCCCTTCAGAGGACGGCACAAATAGGCTCTAACCAGAGTAGAAAAAGAAGTGGGAGGCCGCGTTGCACAACTAAGCAAGAAGATAAGCACATTAGAGTCTCTAGTTTGAGAAACAGACGCCTCACAGGTACCCAACTGGCATCTTCATTAAATAGTACCCGCAAAACACCAGTGTCAACATCTACAGTGAAGAGGCGGCTGCGGGATTTTGGGCTTCAGGGCAGAGTGGCAAAGAAAAAGCCATATCTGAGACTGGCCAATAAAAGAAAAAGATTAAGATGGGCAAAAGAACACAGACATTGGACAGAGGAAGACTGGAAAAAAGTGTTGTGGACGGATGAATCCAAGTTTGAGGTGTTTGGATCACAAAGAAGAACGTTTGTGAGACGCAGAACAAATGAAAAGATGCTGGAAGAATGCCTGACGCCATCTGTTAAGCATGGTGGAGGTAATGTGATGGTCTGGGGTTGCTTTGGTGCTGGTAAGGTGGGAGATTTGTACAGGGTAAAAGGGATTCTGAATAAGGAAGGCTATCACTCCATTTTGCAACGCCATGCCATACCCAGTGGACAGCGCTTGATTGGAACCAATTTCATCCTACAACAGGACAATGACCCTAAACACACCTCCAAATTGTGCAAGAACTATTTACAGCAGAAGCAGGCAGCTGGTATTCTATCGGTAATGGAGTGGCCAGCGCAGTCACCAGATCTGAACCCCATTGAGCTGTTGTGGGAGCAGCTTGACCGTATGGTATGCCAGAAGTGCCCATCCAACCAATCCAACTTGTGGGAGATGCTTCTAGAAGCGTGGGGTGCAATTTCACAAGCTTACCTCAGCAAATTAACAGCTAGAATGTCAAAGGTGTGCAATGCTGTAATTGCTGCAAAAGGAGGATTCTTTGACGAAAGCAAAGTTTGATGTAAAAACAATGTTATTTCAAATACAAATCATTATTTCTAACCTTGTCAATGTCTTGACTCTATTTTCTATTCATTTCACAACGCATGGTGGTGAATAAGTGTGACTTTTCATGGAAAACACAAAATTGTTTGGGTGACCCCAAACTTTTGAACGGTAGTGTATATACTTACCTTGTCCTGGCAGCCGGAGTTCAGCGCGGCCGGCCTGCAGTGGGTGTGAAGGGGGTGTGAGTCAGACCTGCCCCCTGATTGGCTCAGCCTGAGCCAATCAGAGGCAGGTCTCACTCACACCCATTCATGAATTCTGTGATGGGGGAATAAAACTTTGGATATCAATTTGCACCCTGGATGCTGCAGGAGGGAGCATGGTAAGTGTCGCCATGACAAGCCAGCATCTTACCCTCCCCACTCCTCAATGTATGCCCTGTGTCCAGGGTCACCCTACGGGACACTGCAAATGTTTGGGAGGCAGGATGAAAGATCACATCAATTCTGCCACTGTTCCTTTTTTTATGGTGTACACCATGCAGAATAAATGACATAGGTTTATTCTGTGGATCGCTTTAATTACAACAATACAATAACTATATATTTTTCTGTTTTTTTCATCTTTGTACAATAAAAACCCTTTTTTTTTAAAAAACAATTTTTTTTTGCATCACTGCATTTAAAGCCCCTCAAGATTTTTATTTTTCTATCAACGGAGCAGTGTGAGAGCTTTTTTTTTGCACACCGACCTGAAGCTTTTATTGGTACGATTTTGGGGTATGTATGACTTTTTATCACTTTTATTTTATGTTTTTTGAATTAATAGAAAAATAATTTTACATTTTTTAAGCCTGTAGGAGGCTTGAACCTACAATCACATGATTCTGTACTGCAGTGTATTATGAGTAATCATAGCAAAGAAAGCCTATGGCAGACCCAGACGTCACTGAGATGTGTGTGCTGTATTTTAAGTGTACTGTGTCTTAAATATGAGATTAGTGACTTAAGGCCCTTTTACTCAGGCCAACAGTCATTTGGACAACTGCATGAGCGCTGGCGTCACTGCCAAGGTCGTCAGCATTCGTGCAGCGCATTCAAACTGTAAGTCCTGTGGACAGCTTGCTGGCTTCTCATCCACTTCTTGCTTAGCACTTCCCCCCCTATGGTAATGGCTGAGCGGGGAGCTTTTGCACAGGACAACAAGCCAACGAGTGCTAATGAGGTTTTTGAAGCTGACGGAAAAGTCAATTTAGACAACCACGAACGACAAGTGAGCAATTTTTTTTGCTTCACACTGAACAATTATCGCTCACTTTCCCTCCTTTGAATGAATTTTGAGCAATAATCGTTGTGTATAAATGGACTTTTAGATTCAGGGACTTTGGAAGAGTAACTTTTATTCAATTACTGTTTATTCATATTAACGTTTCAATAAATTTCTTTTGATCTAATCTATCTGTATGATCCCCATTTAGAATGTGTTCCATGATTGACAATGCTGTCCACTGTACATCTTGTACCATGTATGCAGTCCTTGAACAGCCGTTTGAGGGTGCATAATGCTTTATGAGATGTGAGCATGTTGTGCATTTTGGAATCCCAGATCCTGGATCTAAATGTGCAGCTTACAACACTGAGATTCATTAGCGTCATGGAAAGGAGTCTGCTGCTCACTGAGCAGGCACTCGCTGGGGGAGATGGGGGGTTGAAAAGTAGTATTGGAGAGCAGGATGACCAGGATTCAGAAGTCAGGGTACACATTGGCAGCAATGACAAAGTTAGAGGGAGGTGGAAGGTCCTCAAAAATGATTTCAGGGAACTGTGATGTAAGCTTAGGGCAAAGACCTCTAAAGCAGTATTTTCTAAAATACTGCCTGTACCTCATGCCACATAAGAAAGGCAGTAGGATATTAGAGAGGTAAACAAGTGGCTCCAGAGTTGGTGTAGGAAGGAGCGGTTTGGACTCCTGGTAGAGATTAGCGAGCGTACTCATTAAGGCAAAATACTCGAGCGAGTATTGCCATTTTCGAGTACATGCCCGCTCGGGAGAAAAGATTCGGGGGCCGGCAGGGGTGAGCGGTGAGTTGTGGGAGTGAGCATGGGGGGACAGGGGGGAGAGGGAGAGAGAGAGATCTCCCCCCCCCCCCGTTCCTCCCCGCTCTCCCCCGCCGCCCCTCCGCCGGCCCCCGAATCTTTTGGCACAAGCGGGCATGTACTCGGAAATGGCAATACTCGCTCGAGTATTTTGCCTTAACGAGTACACTCACTAATCTCTAATTCCTGGAGAACTGATCTGAAATTGCATTCTCTTCGTCTAGAGGAAAGAAGATTTCCATACCGACATAGAAGGAGTTCTTTACTATAAGAGCAGTGAGACTGTGGAACTCTTTGTCTGAGGACGTGGTGATGGCAAAATCAATAAATGAGATAGAGGGGCCTGGATGCCTTTCTTAAGCATTACAATATTACATGTTATAGTCACTGATTACTTCAGAAGGATTGTTGATCCGGGGATTATTCCGATTTCCAGATTGGAGTCCGGAAGGAATTGTTTTTTCTTAAATGTGGAAAATTGGCTACTACCTCACTTGTTTTTTTTTGCCTTCCTCTGGATCAACATTGGGGGGTAATAGGCTGAAATAGATGGACATGGGTCTTTTTTTGGCCTAACATACTACGTTACTATGTGGCTCCATTTGTTACAGCTTGCATTAGATTGGGACATTAAATATTGCACTACATTGTTTTTATAAATATGTGTGTCTTTAGAATACACTTGGTAACAGATGTGGAGGATTTAAAATAGACCAAAGTACGTTATATTTGGCATCATATATGGGTCAGCATGATTCACTTGGCAATAGGCATGACCTAGCTGTGTGTACATGTAATTATGAATGCCCCATAAGAGTATAATAATAATTAAGCTTAGCTTTCCATAACTTTACTGAGCAATATCTGCTAAAGTAACATATGCCATTCAGTATACAAATGTAGCAGAGCTACAGTTACCTGAAAATTATGCTATATTGTACGGTATATGTTTTTGTTGTAGCTACATCTACTTAGTTTTCCTTACAGAAGCCATGATGCTGTGATATTCAATCATACAACAGATTCACATGGTGTCCCACAAACCTCATTAAGTTAAAATGGAGACAGTTCGAGGTCCTGTCAAAGTTATTGTCAATGTAACAGCTCTCTTCTTATTGTCAAAAGTAATAGAGCCTCCCATAAAGGACCTTTGAACAAAAGCCTAAAAATCACAGCGCTCAGAACCCTATAAAGATATTTGTAGACCCTGGGTAAGTTCTGTGTCATCCAGAGGTAGATTGGCAGTTGAACCCACCAGGAAAATTCCTGGTGGGCTGGTTGGGTGCTCGGGCCGGTAGGGAAGGGACTTGTTATTTGTATAGCGCCAACTAAGGGTGCCCACCCACTAGCGTTTTTTTACTGCGAAATTCGCAGCGTTTTTTTTTTTCTGCAGGGGTCTTTGGGCTATGGGACATGCAAAGCTAAAATCGCGATCGCGCAAAATCGCGATATCGCGGTAAATCGCGATTTTGCGCGATCGCGACTTTTACATTACAAGTCCCATAGATCCCCTGCAGAAAAAAAAAACCTGCGAATTTCGCAGTGAAAAAAAACGCCAGTGGGTGGTCGCCCTTACTCCGCAGCGCTTTCAGGTAATTTGTTTATTACTCCCCAGCAAGCTGGGTACTTATTTGACCGACCTTGGAAGGATGGAAGGCTGAGTCAACCTTGAGCTGGCTACCTGAACCATGCGGCGATTGAACTCGCAGCCTTTATGTCGTGAATGAGAGCTTAGGACTGCATACTGCTACCTTAACAAGGCCCTGTACAGGGACAGGGACTTTTTTTTGGCCACAGAAGTGTTAAAAAACCCTCATATACTCACCTGTGTCTCTCCTCCTGGCCTCTGCAGTCAGTAACGCATGTGTCTCACGTTGACCTCCTCTTCACGCTTTCAAGCAATTGCTATGTACAGCATGGCAGAGCTCTGAGCGTAATGATCATATGACAGTATAACGCGCAAGTCACCATGGGACCCTTGTGGTGCAGACTGCAAAGGCCAGGACCCGGGAGAAGAGACTTTTATAAATGCATACAATGCATTGCCAGTAGGGGAATCAGAGAGAACATTATTATTTTTTAAAAATGCGCCAGAAGGGGCATTATTATTAAACAGGAATTAATGGTCATTATTACTACTAGAGGGCCAGGAGGGCCATTGTTATTATAAAATGGGGGCCAAAAGGGACATTATTACTAAACAAGACCCAATAGGGGCATTATTACTAAAAGGGGTTTTTGGAAAACTGAGGATTCAAAAGTTGTGGTGAGTCAAATTCTGCAGAGATAAGTTATGCCTGGCAGTCATGATGGTGGTCTGGGCTGAATGAAGAAGAAAAGGGAAAATGAGTGACCCCAGTCAGAGGGGACATCACCAGTAAATGCTGTAATCACTTATACAGTCTGTAAAGCACCTATGCACTGGTGCTGTGAACTGCTGCCTACCACTGTAGGGGGTAACATTGGTCTTTGTACACTTTTCTTCAATAACACTATAGGGGTATTATGTGTTCAGAATCTGTGGCCATTATTTGGCTCTTATATATTGCTATAATTGGTAAAATCAATCTTTGTAGTGGCTTTTATTCAGTGATAGTATGGTGGTATTATTTAGTCACTATGTCATGGTAATATGTGATTGTGGTGTGTGGTATAAATTAGTCTTCATATAGTATTTTTTTGTAATGTTGATCTTTGTAATGGTTTTTATTCAGTAACAGTACGGTGGTATTATCCCATTGCTTGCCCATTATTGTTGTTATAAACTGTACATTGGCCTTGGTATAGTGGGTCTTGTACAGTGACAGTATGGAAGTAATTATGGGACATGACGATTGCAGTGTTATTGTGTGTGTATGTTTTTCACTTTTACAAAATAAAAAACTTATTTTTTTTAACTCTGCATATTTAATAAACTTCAATAATATTTATTCAGCTTTAGTCCTATTAGGGACATCGCAATGGAATTGTTTTGTTCTTTTATAATGCTTTTTTATATTCAGCATAGCAAAGAATTATTTAGCCTGGGTTCACACAGGGCGGATTTGCCGCGGTTTTGCCACGCGGAATTCAGCTGCGGCAAATCCGCCCGCGGCCACTAATCTCGGGATTAGCCAGCCATGTGGACGGCCAATCCGCTGCGGTAAGTCCGGCTGAAACCAAAAGATGCAGCATGTCTATTTATTGTTTACTTTCGTCACGGCCACGCTCTCCTCTATGGGAGCGCCGGCCGCAATGGAAAAGCGAGCGGCCGGGCCGCTTCAAAGCCACCGCGGCTTTTTCCGCGGCAGTTCTCCCGGCGGAAATCTCGTGGTTTTTGCTGCGGCCAAACCGCGGGATTTCCGGCGGGAATACACCCAGTGTGAACCCAGCCGTGAGTGTAAAACTGTAAAGCATTGTATTAAGCTGTGCTGGTGGCACCACCTAATAGGCATACTGCGCTAGCATGACTAGAGGTCTTACCTAGGCTTCTGACTGCCATGGCTATCCGGTTGGCATCCTGCAATTGCATTTGCGAGGGGACAATAGGGAGAAAGAGAGCCCTCTCCCTTTGCTTAAACTCTAAGATGCCGTGGACACTATTGACCACGGCATCCAGGGAGTTAAATGCCAGGATCAGGGTATTCTCTGATTCTGGCCATTACAGCGAGAGCCAGGCTGCCAGTCAACACAGAGCCCTTGCTGTGATTTTGCTGGTGTGAGACCTATGATATAAATATCCGTTATGGAGGCTTAAGACAAGTCAGTGTAGTATGTCCACTTATGTCATGGAGGCTAAATGGGTTAACAATAGGTAATACCTTATTGTAAGTTCTAATATTTTCTGTGCTTCATAGAAAATTTGTTGCAGCTAGCTATGAACGCCAAGTAGGTTTCTCCCTTCCTACAGTCAACATAGCTGCAGCTGGCAGTTTGCTGACCCCTGCCTATTTGTGTTCACCCTACTTGCTATTGGTTTGGGCCCACCTACAATATGGGACCACTTTGTAATTTTTTTTTCTGGGCTACTTTGGATTCCCAATCTGCCCCTGGTGGCCTTCTTACTGCTTTAAGCAGTGCCCGACTACTTTAATAGTCCATACACATCTGGTAAAAGCATAACTACACTATGGCAGTCAATGTAGAGCTACTATTGTAATATGTCACTATTCCAACATGTGCTTTATATTGTTCTCTCTTGTTAATTCTTGTCAGGTTCTTAAAGGGGTTGTCCCGCGCCGAAACGTTTTTTTTTTTTTTTTCAAACCCCCCCCCCCCCCCCCGTTCGGCGCGAGACAACACCGATGCAGGGACTTTAAAAAAAAACAGCACAGCGCTTACCTGAATCCCCGCGCTCTGGTGACTTCTTACTTACCGGTTGAAGATAGCCGCCGGGGTCTTCTCCCTCCGTGGACCGCAGCTCTTCTGTGCGGTCCATTGTCGATTCCAGCCTCCTGATTGGCTGGAATCGGCACGTGACGGGGCGGAGCTACACGGAGCCCCATTGAGAAGATAAGAAGACCCGGACTGCGCAAGCGCGTCTAATTTGGCCATTAGACGGCGAAAATTAGACGGCAACCATGGAGACGAGGACGCCAGCAACGGAACAGGTAAGTGAAAAACTTTTTATAACTTCTGTATGGCTCATAATTAATGCACAATGTACATTACAAAGTGCATTAATATGGCCATACAGAAGTGTATAGACCCACTTGCTGCCGCGGGACAACCCCTTTAAGCATAAAGTTAGTTTGCAAATCACTTTTACCAGGGCCGTAACTATAGGGGATGCAGAGGATGCGGTTGCACCCGGGCCCAGGAGCCTAAGGCCTTATGCCCAGGCCAAGCAGATTCCGCCAGTGGAATATCGCAGCAGAGTCCATTACGGCGCCCCCAAAGACCCCATACTCACCTCTCGGATCAGCAATGAGAGTCCCGTCCAGCGAGCTGGTGCGCATGCGGCAGTATCGCGTCACTGATGGCTTCCATTGACTAATTGATTAGAACATGCTGTGGTTTCTTTCACGCTGAGGAATTCCGTGGTAGAATTCTGCAGCGTGAACATTGCAAGGCGAAAAGCTAATACCATAGGTTCAATAGAACCTAATAGCTCTGGGACAACGCCGCAGATTTCCGCTGCGTGAAATGCGGCAGAAATCCGTCCATGGGAATTAGGCCTTAGGGGGCCCATAAGACCTCTCTTCTCCATATAGGGAGCCCAGTACTAAGAATAAAGCATTATAGTTGGGGGCCCTGTTACAGGTTTTGCATTGGGGCCCAGAAGCTTCAAGTTATACCTCTGACTCTTACGATACATCTTTAGTTTGTCCTGTTCATCATAGCCGAGTCTGAGACATTCATGGATGCGATCTTCTTTACTTTGTAGGATACCTGGTGAGTTTAAATGATTTTATGCCTCTTACACTGCATGCCAATTGATAATGGTGTATAATTCTGATGAGCTGGTGACTGTGTGAGCAGCTTTATTGCATATATTATTGCTATTTAAACATTGAGACTTTGTTTTATTTACCCTTTTTCTCAGTATCGCTGTTTGTCAACCCGCATTGTTCCACATCATTTCCTAACATACTAAATCTTGTGCACCATTTGCAGCATGAGCTGAATTACATATTCCTGACTGCACGAATAAAACACAATTTATATAGTCATATGAAAGATTAAAGAGCCCAGAGCTCCATGCTATAGTAGTCTATGACTCAGCAGCTGTCAGCCGCTTCCTGAATCAGTACCAGCAGTGATTCTACTGTTCAGACAGACAGCCTGCTAAAACCAATTAGTTGTACTTCCCTGTAATCCAGTCAATGGAAATCAGCATGTCAAATGTGAATGTACTGCTTACTTTACATGCTAGATTAGTAAAGTTAAAGAGTATTCCCATCTCGGTCTATCATGACTGAGATGGAAATACTCCTTCGCATGCTTTGTTCACGGCGGCTGGGAGTACAAAAACACCTGTATGGGAAGTTTTTCTGTAACTTCTACAGAAATGGCAAATCAATTGAAGAAAAAAGTCCCCACGCTCAAATTGGTTAAGAGTAAAATCTTCCATGTATAGGGATTCACATCGGTTTTAATCCAAAGGTATTTATTCACTATTTGCATATAATACAGCTTGAAAAAGGCACATATGGGTGCCGAAACGCGTAGAAAAAAGTGAATAAATGTTAGAAGGAGGGTTACCACTGGGGGTGCTGGTGTCCGGTCTGTGCAGGTTGCTTCTCCTGGTGTGGCTGGGGCCTGGGCTGGTGGCTATGTCCGGGGTTCCTCCAGTCTCGTGGTTGTTCGCAGCGGCCCGTCTCGCATCCTGCGCATGGGAATGCCGATCCACTGGTCGGCTGCGTGGTGCTCAGGTGAGTGCGTGCCTTCGGGGGGAGGTGCTTTTATGAATCCCTCCAGGCATCAGGTGACTTATCCCCGCCCCTCTAGGCGGGGTGGTTCTGCATATAAACCCTGCTGTCCAAGACCTCTGTGTCAGTATTTGTTTTGACTCAGTCCTGACTACACCCGCATTCTGTGACCTGACTTTTGTGCTTAGACCTCAGGGTTTTTTTTGGAGCTTGCTTTTGCTTTCCCCTCCTGTACCTTGCTTGTGACCTTTTGGTTTTGACCCGGCTTGCTTTTGGGCTATTCTCTGGTTTGCGTCCTGTACCTCGCTCGTGACCTTTTGGTTTTGACCTGGCTTGCTTTCTGACTATTCTCTGGTTTGTATCTCCCTGTCCTCGTCGTCTCTTGGTTCCCACCTGTTTGGTTCACTGTCCCTCCTTCTTTGGGTCCCTGACACTATTGCAGTGCAGGGACCGTTGTCCAGTTGTCGCCCTGAGGTTTAGCCCGGGGGACAAGTAGGTAGGGGCACGGGAGAGGGCTGGCGTAGGGAATCCTTGTCCATCTGCCCTGGCCAGCCCTAACAATAAATACCTATTGATTAAACCCGATGTGAAGTCCCTATACGTGGAAGGTTTTTCTCTTAACCGCTTCGAGCGTGGGAACATTTTTCTTTAATTGATTTGGCTTTACTACAAGCCTCTGATTACCCGGAAGGCTTGAACCCCGGACGTCTCTCCAACTCCTTGTTGGATCATGGATTAGGAGGATTTATTACATGCAAACCCAGACACAAGGTGCCGATGGGTTTCCCTTGTCAGGGTTAACCCATTGTGCACCAGGCGAGTAAATATACCACCTATTTTGTTCATTTATGTGAACATGCTTAGTGCTGGATTCTAATTACAAGGCACATTCTAATACATAATTTCTTTGATTCTACAGAAATTAACTCTCTTACTATAGCTTGAGAGCTGCAGAAACAGTGTAGCTGGCCATATAGTGCTACTTCTGTAACTTCCATTAACTTCTATGTGAGATAGAACAGGATTAGTCATTAAATATCTGATGTCTGTATAGGTAAACGTGGTACCAGCAGCACTTTCCTGAGCACTAATACAGTGGGGCAATTAGATGCATAGTGACCAGGAAGCGGAACCCCAGGATTCAATCTCAGAACAAATAGAGAGAAAATGTCACAGCATATTTGGTGCAAAAATAGAAAAAGTCTTTATTCCTCCATAAATAGATAGCAGCAACATTTCGACCAAAGCGCTCTTTATCAAGCATAAAGACCACTTTGGTCGAAATGTTGCTGTTATCCATCTATGGAGGAATAAAGACTTTTTCTATTTTTGCCCTGAATATGCTGTCACATTTTCTCTAAGTATCTGATGTCTATGACATCTATAACCTAAAGGGGTATTCTGGTAAAATTATGTTATGCCCAATCTATAGATAGGGAATAACTAGAGGGGGTCCAGCCACTAAGATCCTCAATGATCCTGAAAATAGGGATCTAATCGGTCCCCAGATGAGGGGCCCAGTGGGTCACACATTTGTACTGCCATTCATTTTAATGACAGTGCTGGAAATTGCTGAGCTCAAGATCTCTACCATGACCTGTACTCTATTCATTTGGGGACAAAGCAGACCCCATTCTCAGGATCAGTGAGGGTCCCACTGGTCAGACCCTCACCTATCCACTAGTTCACGTGTGACAGAAAGCCTAATATTGATTGAGCTTTTCTTGTAGCAGGATGCACACCTGAGAACACCTAACACATCACAGTAGGACATGGAAATGGTCAATAACAGAGATTAGTAGCTGACACAAAGGATGGGTGAATCTCCTGGAATAATACTTCGTAAAACGCTACATCTTCAAGAAAGAATATTATTAATTCATATAAAGCCATTGCAGCGTCCAAGGAGCAGGCCCTCAGCCAAGGAGACAGCGGAGTAGAGAAATACCTTGTCACGGGGGCTCTACCGTCTCTTCCCTAAGGGTAGCTTGGGACCCGACCCCGTTACCGCTGGGGGAGTTCACAAAATGGTAACTGGGGTTATCTGTAGGCCAGTTTGTCACATGTGACGCCAGCGTTCCATCCTCTGCGGTGGATCTCTTCAACATAAATCCCAGGTAATAAAGTAGTCGACACACAGTGTACTGTCCATTTACTTAACTCTTTCCAAGGCAAACAGCAAAACAACAGTCTTAAGTAGAAAAACACAATTCAGAATTTGTACTGGATCAGGGAGGATTCCCAGGGAATTACTCAACCGCAATCCCAGTTAACTGTCAGTTCTCTCTCTCTCTCCCGGTAACTCTCTCTCTCTACTGCCAATCACTCGCGATTCTCTCGCTTTCTAGCTGTTTTCTTCTCCCTCTCCAGACTCATGTAGTTCCTACATGTCTTCTCAAGTCCGGGTACACTCACTCTTTTTTAGATAGCAGTCTTAGGGAGTTTCTCTAGAAGGGCTAGGCCCAAGCGGGCCAGCGAACCACATCTCGGACTCTTCCATGTCTAACCCTCTCTTTATTTTAGTCTCTTTCTGTCTCTCTCTCCTCTCACATCTCTTCTCTTCTTTCCTCCTCTTCTCTTTCCCAGTAACTCTCTCGCTCTCCCCCACCACTTATGTGATTACTCTTTTTATACCCCACACAAAACAAAATGATACATTTCTACTTAAGAAAAACCAACCCCGGCTTCTTCTTAAAATGGAGTATAAATCCGGAATCGGAATTCCTTAAAGCTCTGACTTATTATCACTAAAGAGCTATCTATCGCAGTCTAGGAGAGCGTATGGCAAAACCATTACACTAAGTTCCCCCTTCTTGGTTACTACTCATAGTTAACCCATCCTGGTGTTCTCAGAGTACCCAAGATGTCACTTCTGGTGTACAGCTGAAATTTATGACAGTGTGTAGAGAACGGATTGGCTAGTCACAAGAACAAGTACTGCTAGGCTGGGCAAACCCAGGATTCACTAGCATTAGAGATGAGCGAGCACCAAAATGCTCGGGTCCTCATTATTCGAGTCGAGCTTTTCATAAAATTCGAGAGCTCTATTTGAGTAACAAACCCCATTGACTTTAATGGGAGACTCGAGCATTTTTGTATGTGACCCCCCGGTTGCCAAGCTTTTTTTCTCTCTTTCCCTCTCACACAAACCCACAAACTAACGTTGACGTGCACAGCATCGCAGCGGGGAGGGGTCAAATCTAACACGTCAGCAGTGGGGAGGGGCCAAAACTGGGGTCGGGTCAAACACGGCGTGATGCTCGCTCGAGTAGCGAGCACCATTGAGTATGCTAATACTCAAACGAGCATCAAGCTCGGCAGAGTACGTTCGCTCAACTCTAACTAGCATGGCTATGGGGCCCTTTTCATAATTCTTCTCCCCAAAGACAAAAATTGAGATACATCACTGTAAGTTGACACTCAGATAGAAAAGGGTGACTGGCAGATTTTGAATTGTGGATGAGTGGCATGAACTTCACTTCCCTCTGGCTCATGATGGGTGGTAGCTTAAGTCAATACCCCCTACCGAGCTGACTGAATATGATGATAAGGCCTTGCCTACTGAGTCAGACAAGACACTTAGCTGACTCTGGAGTAATCAGATTAGTAGGCTGAAGCATTTAGACCTTCTAACTAAAATGTAAAAATGTAAAGACTTCAACTATCCAACACCTATCACCACTAACATACCATCTCTTTCTTATCTGGAGGAGATACAGATTCAAGTTCTCGCTGATGTCAAATTTTCCCCTTTGCTACCCATTATCCGCAATCAAGCGTTTGCATTATTACCAAGAAAACAGCTTTTTTATGGTGGCAAAATAGAGGTCTCACTTTACTTTACCATTACATGCCACATGGCAGAATCCTTGCGCCACAACAACTCATAGACAAATACTCCATCCCATGACATCTCTGGTTAGAATTGTTACAAATATATAACTTCATTTGAACACTAATAAACAACAACAAACCCGCTGCAAAACCCACCAGCTTTGAAAGACTTTGCATATGGTTCCCCCTTTGGCCCGGTGTGATATCCACCCTATATTCTAATATGAAATGTCCAGTACTGGGAAATAAGCTTCCATTCATGCTATTCTGGGGAGCAGATCTAAATATCTCCCTACCTCGATGGCAACACTGCTGCACTTTCATATCAAAGGGCAGCCATCAGGTAGCTCTCGACGAAACATCATTAAAAATACTTCATAGGATATATTTGGTTCCCTCAATAATCCACAAGTACTCCTCAAGTACTTCACTAAATTGTTGCAGAGGTTGTAACTCCCTGGAGACACCCTCTCATATCTGGTGGACATGCCCATTAGGGGAGGTCCCTCTGGAGGCAGGTGACTAACCTGATATCCAGAACCCTAGGCAAGCCATTCCTCCTCTTCACATCCCCTTGTCTCCTGGCCACCAAACCCACGGGGCTTCATTAATCAACAGCATAAACTCTCATAGTTCATCTGTATGGCTGCCAGAATATACATTGCCTCTCAATGGCTCTCGCCCACCCTTCTAATTAACCTAATTATAGCTAGGGTTTCAAGAATGATGCAATATGAAAAACTGTCAGCCATGAGAGAAGATAAAATGGAGTTATTCCTAAAAACATGGCAAACATGGTGTGCTTCCCTGGCTATACCTGGGCTGCCCATAGCACTCAGTATGGGATAGAAAACAAGACGCAGAAGGAATGTCTAGGACGGGACATATGTAGGAAACCGAAGTCCTGCCCCTAGTTACCCCTACCATCTTTCATAGTTTTACTAGTACTAATCTTGGTCCCAGATTCCCCTCAAAAGGAGAGAAAAAAGAACTAAAAGAGAGCAACAAAAATACCAGTTAGATTTCCTGTAAATGGAACCCTGTGTGGAAGTTTATTGTTTAATTGTTTTGTTTTTATTGTGAAACGTCTTTATTGCACCCCCGGAAAGGGGGTATTTTCTAGCTGATCAACATGTAATAATTTGCTTATTTTTTTCTCAATAAAAACATATGAAAGTAAAACATGCTATTCGAACACCAGCATTTATTCTGTGCAAACGATGACCTTTACTACTCCTCACACAATCTCCAGCACATTTGCATATTTAACATTACATAATACAAGTAATGACTTTAAAGTAAAGACATTTGTCATAAAAGAAGGCATGAAATAACATTTTAGCACAAATAAAATATGCATTGGGAAAAAGAAATCTTTGAAGTCCTTTTGGGCAACAATGGGCAAAAGTAAGTCCCAAGAACAGTCCTGGTAGCAAGAAAATTAGTTCACGAAGTTTCTCAGCATCATGTCACTTTTCTGATGGATGGAACCATGGGCTCATCAGACTCTGACCCAGTAGTGAAACCTGTGGGTGTAACGCTGCTTCTCCAAGAGCGGATATCCAAAGTTGAACAAAGGGAAGTGAATGTACTCACTTCATAGTCCTCAGAGGCGCTGTCCTGTCCTTCTGGGAACGTCTCAGAACAGTTGGCTTACTGCAGCCACAGGGTAGACAAATCCACGGAGCAATGGTCTCTGTTGTCTTCAAACACAAAACAAAAATTGGAGTCCCGATACTCCACAAAGAAAGATTGCAGGTGCTCCGTCAAAGCCTGCTTAGCAGCATGGTTGTCTTGATGCACCAGGGTCCAAGGAGGGTAGGAGAATTCCACAAATCCCATATGGGTGAGATATTTCCTAATTGTTCCATCTCTTTTCCTGGGGAAAGGAATTTGTGGAGGTATTTGTTAAGAAAATTGTAGATCAATGTATCAGTTAATTATTCTATATTACATTGTAGACTAGGTATATATATATAGCATGATACTGGTATGAGTAGTTAAGGAGTTAAACCAAACCCTTCTATAGGCCTCTAATCTCTTCTGAGGTAGACAGATAAGACAGTCTGCTAGACCACCCATGTGTATAAGTTTATAGATGGTGTACACAGGAAACGGGACAGACTGCCTCCCTTTTCTCTGAATTCATAACGGTCTTATTGTATGTAATAGATACACTTAAGGAGGTGTAACTTATGTTAATCATTTTTTGTTTTAGCCTATCCTGTATTATTAATCTTGGAGGTGTATATACTTTTGCTGTGATGTCATTTGTAGTATAAGAATCAAATACGCCTTAGAATAAATTAGAAATCATCTGATATAGCTCAGGCTAGTGTGATGTGTTTCTCCTGGGCCCAGACTTCTGCACGGGATCTGGGATCGTCTTCTCTTTGATAAACACATAAATTCTCCTTACATTTTTGGTCCTTCGAGCCGGAATCACTCACTGCAGAGGGAGAGGAAAGCCTGGCTGTGAAAAGGTGGGTCTGAAGTACTCTCCGATCATTAAAAGACCTCCGTCTTGCTTAGACGTAATTAGAGGCCAGTCGGGCATCCTGTCTGAAACAGTGACGTTTTTCCGAACTAGCCGGAGAATTTGGAAGCCTCCCAGATAACGTGTAGTAAGTATAACAATGGTTAAACTTCTCTTCTCTCTTCTTCTTCTTCTGTATACTTTAGTGTTAGTAGAATTTACAATGTGTATTGTAAATGAGAGGCAATCATAGACGAAGGGACAATAGCAGTAGTCTATGTGAAATGTGTAAGGTAAATGAGAAGTATAGACGAATGGGTTGCCAAAGGGGCAATAGCAGTAGTCTATGTGAGACCATAGCCATTGTGAGAAGGCTACAGGAAAGAATTAACTCCGTGCGACACGTAAAAAGTGGTTAGATGACGTCATGGGACACAGGGGTGTCCAGGAACTTTACTTCTTATCTTTCTATTACTTTCTCTTTGATATTGTGTTATAGAGTAACTAAGAATATGAAGAGGGCGGCTGCCTACTAATATAATGTACTATTTGTATTGCATGAAGCGAATGTGTGAGTGATTGAGATGAGTGGAATAAATAAATAAATTAAAAGTCCTAGTTGTAAAGAATTATGTGATAAAATACGGACAAAATCAGCTAAAAGATCAGCAGAAATACGGATTATCCGCTGCTGAAGTCTGGTTAAAAGAAGCCCCAAACTGTCACGCCCATATAAAAAAATAGACTCCCGACAGTTTGATGAACAATTCAAAGGGTTAATGGGGAGTTCCAATTGAATGAAAAATAGAGAGAGCAGATAGAAGAATTCTATGGCCAGATTGGAGTTCTGTAGAAGGAAATTAGAATGGGAGGGGAGGAGATGGTAGACCCCTTCCATAGTATAATCAGGGGGCATGAGAGATGATCCTAATGCTGCATATAATCAGCCATTAAGGAACACGTTAGTAAGTGCAGTAAAGAAGGAAATAGGAGGTTATATAATGAGATACATAGTTACCCTGAGGATGGGATCGTTGCAGGATGTTTTGCAATATGCAAAACATGCAGAAAAGTGTTACAAGGAAAAGGGTGAGAAAGTGAGGTTTTTTATATGGGGAGAAGAATGTGATATGATGGTTCAAGTAAGTCAGAGAGGTCATTGGACAGTGAGAGAATGTGAAAGTAGAGACACAGGAAGAAGCAGATGTGGGATGCAGCTCGGGGATTTAAATGTGTGTTTGAATAATGGAAGTCTAGTGATTTTGCCTGAGAGTGCCCTGAGAAACAATGTTCTCAGCGACCTTGGGGAAAAATGACTAGGAGGGGTCGATGTACAACACTTGGAGGCTCTCATGGCAATCTCCACTGCCTGAGATAGATCTCCAGGTGAATGGGCGGATGATTACTTTCCTGGTGGGCTCAGGAGCGACCAGAATATTAATACATCCCAATATGTAGCCAATGTTAAATGTAGTAATAGTCATATCCTGGTAAGAGGGGTTAATGGCCGGACCCACAGGGAATCCCTTTCTGAACCAGTTATAACAGACCTAGAGACAAATAAGCCTGTGAAATGTCAGATTATATAGTCTTGAATATGTCCAGTAAATGTGTTGTGATGAGATATTATGATAGAATTAGGTATACCTTCACCAGAGTACCTCAGGGCTGCTGTGAACCTCCAACAATTGTCTCCCAGGCTATGTCAGTACACTTAGCCCAGTCCCAGCCTCTTAGAGGTAGTCAGCGACTACTGCATGTTGGTAGTCAGCAGCAGACAGTGGAGAGAATTGTGGGGGGACACAGTCGTACTCTTGAGGTTTATTTATGAGCAAGGCCATAAAGTAAACATGTAGAAACTCCAATACGGTCAGCAAACGGTTAAATATTTGGGGTATAACCTGTCAGATGAAGGTAGGCAAGCAATTCTGGAGGTCCCAAAACTATGAGCAAATGATCTCCTTTTTGGGAATGAGAATGTTACGTGTGCTGCTGGGATTTGTTGTTCTATTGTGTTTCCAGCAGCACAGCACTCACAGGGTTAATGATTGAGCTGGCTGGGTGTGGTACTGTCTGCTAGCCGATCCCCTGGTCAGTCTGTATGGCCCCTCAGGTGGGCCGTCATGAATGCTTGTCTGGTGAGGGTTGCAGTGTGATCAGGTTCATGTCCATTTGTACGTTTATATTCTGTCAGTTTTGTGTTAGCTTGCTGTGTGTCCTGCTATCTGTGTCCTGTCCTGTTGCAGCATTCTGTGTGAACGCTGTCCGGTTCTGCTGGACTCCTGGTTAGTGTAGGGACTAGCAGTATAACCAGGAGCCATGAAGTGGCCTGCTAGTTTCAACATATTGTACAACATGTCAACTAATACCTGGTATTTATATTCAGCTTCCAATCTGGTACTAGTGGTTGCATTTTGTGTGCAGTGTATTCTGGGTCTGTCATGTGGCATATGAATGCATCCTGTTCTGGTGCGTGGCTCCTAGGATCAGCTAGGGCCCAGATCCGAAGACCGCTGGGCTGCCCTTATTAGGGCAATGTCCCCGCTTAGGTAGGGCCACTGTCATCCTCCCTTGTAGCACAGGGTCAGTTGCCTGAAACCGGTGTGAGCCCCGTGTGACCCTGGTAGTACCAGTATGTGTCCCCTTTGGTCATGATCATGTGGGTTCCGTGCTTTGCCTGCCCACACGATCGTAACAGACAAACTTCTGCAGCTCCTGGATCCCAAATTCTGCATCTCTGACAGCGCTTCTTACCAGACTCTGGTGGGCACATCAGTCTGGGGGGCTGCTGAACTATAGCAAGCCCTTTGTGCTAACTGCTGACTCAGGAGAAGGATAGATGACCCCTTTGTTAACTCAAGAACACGGTGGGAAACAGAGACCGCTGGCATACTACTCTGCAGACTAGATCCAGTGGCCCGTGCGCTCCCCCCCCCCCCCCTGTATACAAGCAGTAGTAGCAGCGGCTGAAGCAATCAAATCTTCTGCCACTATAGTGCTGTCCCCCCACACACTGAGTACCGTACGCAGTTAGTTATACTCATATCTTAGTCCTCCTAGACATCCCCCTGCAGGGCACTACTGCTCTCAGCCACACCTGACAACCGAGGGATGTACTACGCTCCATCCATCCACCTTACTGCCTATTTCTTCAGACGGTCCCCCATACAACTGTCTAGGAGAGATGGCACATGAGGTGTTACTCAGACCAGATCTGCAGGAGGTATCTCTTGTGGATGCTGAATACACTCTTGTAGATGGACTGTACATCTCCGTTAAAAAAAAAAAAAAAAAAAAAAAGCTATCTTACCTAAATTGTTCTTCAGATGTGCAGCAGTTTTGAGCCATGGGCTGTGTCATGTCTCAACAGGGGGGATGGTAGCACTCATATGGAAAGTATTCACAGCCTAGGGGTTTACAAACTACTCTAAAAAAAAAAAAATTTTTGTCTTGTATTATTTGTGCTAAACAATGCAGAAGGGAGTATAAGACCAGGAGGGGGCGCCGTCCTACACATGGGGGATGCTGGGAGAGCTCTGAGTGTAACTTCTATAGAAGGAGTGACGAGCGCCATACTGGTAGATCTGCTCCCTGACCTACTGACTGCAATCCCTGCTAGCCATCATAAACCGCTCCTGCAGGCATACTGTTTCTGCCGTCACACGGCTAAATGTCTGACCATTGTCTGTGTATAGCATCTCTCACTCTCTACTCCGCCATACCGTGCACATCTCCACCCCGCCATACTGTGCACATCTCCAGCCCCTTTACCTCCTGTACCCCCCATTACCTGTAGTATGTAAGCTGGTTGGAGCCGGACCCGCACCCCTACTGTCTCCATCAGCTGATTACTATGTAACCGCGGTTCTGTAATGTTTGTATTTTTTGTCTTTCTGTATCCCCCGTCTATGTAAGCGCTGCGGGATATGTTGGCGCTATACACAAAGATTATTATAGATGTGTGTCAGATGAGGGACTTGTTGGCATTGCACATGAAGGTATAAGGTGTGGCTAGATGCTTGCCTGGCTTGATCGTACTCCTAGTCAGGCCACGTCCCTGGCGGCCATCTTAGTGCTAGTCATGGCCTGCGGCCATTTTAGTACCTGCTGTAAGACCTTCAGCCGCCGCCCAGGCGCCATCTTGGCTCCTTACATCCCATAGCTGTACCTTCTACCTGGCATCCCAATGCTTGCACTTGTAGTACACAACACCAGTGATTAGTGCCTTCTTTGAACTGCATAGAAAAAGTCAGCAGCCTCCATCACTGTCCTCTGGGTGCTGATGATATGTTGTCTATCTTATTAAGTGTGCGCTATAAGATAGGGTCAGTATGATACTGCGGGATATTTAGTCGTAGCAGAGGAATATGTAAGGTCTTCAGATAAGTGTCAGGTAGTGAGGGGACAGGTTGCTATGGGTGATGGTAGTGAGGTGACAGGTTGCTATGGGTGACGGTGTTGCTGACAAGGATCAGGGATAGTAGGCAGCCGGACAGAAGGGATGATTACATGATGCAGACAGTCCTGGGATCACACAGTGAAGGAATGAAGGTTTACAGCAGTATTAGATGATGACAATGGCCTGAGTGCTGCTCTGTGTGCTGGGGTCAGCTCACAAATGGTTACATCCTCTGTTACATGGGTATGCTTCTTTCACCCTCGCCCCCACCTTTCAGCTTTAGAGTTCAGTGAGGGAGGGGGTATGTGACTGACTCTAGCCATGCTCTGCTTGCTTGATATGAATAGACCTGTAATGAAGATGATCAGGAATGAAGTTTAGTATAAACCTGTGTGAACAGGTCCATTCTTGCTGTTATTTGTGTACATGTCAGTTCTGTGATTGGTTTGCAGTGATTTTGATTGTTAAATGGTGTTTTCAATGTGATAATGTCATGTAAGATATAATAATAATAATGAAGTTGTTGATAATGTGAGAGCTGAGTGTCCCTATTACGGGAAGGATAGCACAAGGATGCTGCAGTTATCTGTAGGAGTCCAGCCACAGCTAAAGCTCTGTTTATCTTACTCCATCACCTCTCCTTGATAAGAGAAATTCCTGAGGGGGGGTTGTTAACGTTGGAGGATCAAGCGACTGCAGATGATTGGAGTAGTAGTAGTTGTGTAAATCTTAATGTTATGCAGTAAATATTGTGTATAGAGAATGTTAATAATAATTATATGAGATAGGAAGACTTGACCCCACGATAGATAAAAGTTAATGACAAGTCCTCACGCTGTGATGAACGTAAAATGTGTGATTAAGCTTCTTCACTGTACCTACCCCCCACAGATAAGTGATCCATGTTATACATTGAGTTTGCTGTTTCCACCTGTGAGCGGGGACCAAATACCTGCTGTTGCCTCTGATCCTGGGGTTATACTTGCTTCGCGCTACCTGGTAATGGGACTGAGGCAGACTACGGGAGACTGCCTGAGGGGTGCTGTGCGGAGAGGAGAACCGTAAGGGCACGCTGTCTCTGGGATATGGCCTGAGCTACAGAGAGCACGCACAGACGTGTGATGGTTGTGTGGTGACCGGGCCTAGAACAGGTGCCAGGTACGGCCCCTAACGGGATTGTGCTTGGTACAACTGATAATGCCTGTGTACCTCATGACCTCCGAGGGCAACAGCAAGGGCCGTGTCTGGAGAACTAGGAACACCTCTCCCAAAGGTTCCTCTGACCCATCGGGGTCCCAAGGGGGGTACCGGACGAGTATGGGACGAGAAATCGGATGGCTGCAGGGGATTTGAGTCTCTTCTTGCATGGTGGGTAACAGTGAATAAAAATGTTGACTGGATTATATATATATTATAACCAACAGAGATTTGTTAATTATACAAGAGATGCAATCAAGGGCCTAGCGGAACAACTAGGACACACCTTACACTTATTGCATGGCAAAATAGAATGGCTCTTGATATGTTACTAGCAGAAAAAGGAGGAGTTTGTAAAATGATTGGAGGATATTGTTGTACTTTCATTCCTAATAACACAGCACCTGATGGTAGTGTTACTCGAGCACTGGAAGGGTTAAATGCATAATAAAATGAACTAGCTGATAACTCTGGCATAGACGATCCATTCACAGACTGGTTGAAAAACTTGTTCGGACACTGGTCACAAGTCATATACTCCACATTAGTCTCTATGTCAGTATTTGCCTCCATTCTAGTACTTTGCGGTTGCTGCTGTATTCCATGTATCCGAGGACTGTTACAAAACCTTATTATTATACTTCCATCACCAAAACTATGTTCCAAAATATACAAGATGACGAAGAACAAGATGGCTTACTGGGTCAGGTGACCACCTCTGTCTGACAAGTGATGGTTAAAAGTTCTATGAAGGAAGCGCCATTTTACTTTGATGATTCTGAAGTGTGACATTTTGATTCCAGTGTGTCCTGATTGTACCGGAGGATTGCTCTAATAACTGATGGACACTTCGATAAGTAAGATTTTATATCATGATGGACAATCATTTATATATGAAGAAAGGAGCATCAATCTCATAATAAATAAAGGCCAAGCTTCTCTTGGGGGGCGGGCCTAATTTTGGGTACAATTGGTGGAATAACTTCATGTGTGTATGTATACATATATATACACACATCAATGTAATACTTTTATATGAAATAATTACATACTTAGTATTGAAGTGTGAACCCAGGCCTCCTGGTAATAAAGCTTCGGGCCGTAGCCAGGGGGTCTGTGGTAGAGTCATTATATATGTGTATTTACTATTACACTGTGTTGATGTATTGATCTAAAGTGGGGAATGTTAAGAAAATTGTAGATCAATGTATCAGTTAATTATTCTATATTACATTGTAGACTAGGTATATATATATAGCATGATACTGGTATGAGTAGTTAAGGAGTTAAACCAAACCCTTCTATAGGCCTCTAATCTCTTCTGAGGTAGACAGATAAGACAGTCTGCTAGACCACCCATGTGTATAAGTTTATAGATGGTGTACACAGGAAACGGGACAGACTGCCTCCCTTTTCTCTGAATTCATAACGGTCTTATTGTATGTAATAGATACACTTAAGGAGGTGTAACTTATGTTAATCATTTTTTGTTTTAGCCTATCCTGTATTATTAATCTTGGAGGTGTATATACTTTTGCTGTGATGTCATTTGTAGTATAAGAATCAAATACGCCTTAGAATAAATTAGAAATCATCTGATATAGCTCAGGCTAGTGTGATGTGTTTCTCCTGGGCCCAGACTTCTGCACGGGATCTGGGATCGTCTTCTCTTTGATAAACACATAAATTCTCCTTACAGTATTGCTCTGGACCAGCCTCCCAGACAGTGGGTGCTCAACAGTGGGCAGACGACTAGTTGTAGCAGAGGCAGCAGCAGAAGGCACTGGCCTGTGCAGCTTGTCGAGTCTTTCTTTTCTCCGATACTCAGCCACTTCTTCTGGGGTGGCTGGTGAAATAAATGGCAACCAGTCCAATATCTCTTGTTAATCCCTGACATAAAATTGGGGCTTTGGTGGTGGGTAGCGAGCAGGTACTTCTCTCAACCTGGTAGCCACATCTCCAGTGGGGGTCCTTTCGCTAGCCTGCTGGGAGGTTTCTGAAGGCTCACTCACCAGCATGTCTGGCTCCTCCCCTGGGTGGTTTCTAGTGCTCTCCTGCCATCGCTCCTCAGTGGGGGTGACCCCCCCCCCCCCCACACACACACACACACACACACTTTTCCTATAGCAACGGCGGAAATTTGTGGGCTTTTCTCTGACAGCAGATGAAGAAGGCTGGATGCCATCTTGAAAGTCCATAAAGCCCTCCATATTTTCTGCTACAACATGCAAATCTGATAGTCCCATTTTGTCAAGTAACACCACACTGTCTCCCTCCAGTCTCTCTGCATCTTGCAGGTGGCAATGTCTTGTCTTTCCAATTTCTTTAGACCCACAACCTTGTCCTTTTTCTCTTTTAAGGCTCAGGGTGTTGGAGGGATCTTGTCCATGAATTAGCTTGATGCCGGAGACAGCTTAGTTTTTATTCTTCTCAGACACAGGAATCTGATTTCATCCGTGTCCGGCAACGGCGGAGGCATCACTTCCCCATTTTAAGCAAGCCACAAAGCTATTTATCATTTTAGTGACACCAAAAGCTCCGCCCTGCAGCATCTGAGCAGCAGGCGCTCAGCTGGGTAAACAGCGGGGTAGAGAAATACCTTGTCACGGGGCTCTACTGTCTCCTCCCTAAGGGTAGCTCGGGACCCGACATCGTTACTGCTGGGAAAGTCCACAAAATGGTAACCATGGGTGAACAATTCCCATGATAAATATTATGCGATCTAATGATACCGCTGATAATCAAGTCTAGCCCATAGTATGCATGTAGGCAGCGGAGAGCGATTACCTAATTGGACGTGAGAATGTAACCCGCGGCATCAGTGGATTATATTTAGATGTATAATAAGCACCCAGAAGGTGATCCCTACCTCCAGCAGCAAGCGATCACATGACGCGTCACCTGACAAGACATTGTCAGGTGACCCAAATCAGTCATGTGACCCGGATCAGTCAGAGCAAATGCAGCCAAATGCAAAGGGATAGTGGGTGGAAACAAGATGAAGAACACCTATCACAGGGTGGATTTAACCCCCTGGTGACCAACCCTCAATGATAGGCTGTATGGTTAACATTAACCCAACTAACCCCACGTTACCATAGTAACCAGAACAACAGGTACAAGATATCAAATGTGACAGGCGCTGCAAAAAACAAGATGCAGTCCAAAATACTACATAAGGCTGTATTAAATCATAAATTCATTCCCATTGGGAAAATCTGTAATCATAATATAATAAAAACAGACTACTCAAAAAATGGAACAATATAAAACATTAAAATTTCTATTCAGACATAGACTGAAAAGAACAAGTTAAAAAACCATGGGAACATAGAAGCGGCCCATAATTCCAAAACTACATAACTTACTATATCATAAAAATCACTTCCATAAGCAAAAATTAAATAAAACTAACAGTAAACATAACAAACAATAATAGAAACAATATAAAACATTAAAATTCTATTCAGAACAAGACTTGAAAAGAAACAACAGTTAAAAAAACATGAAAGCGGCCCATAATTTAGAATACATTGACATTGGTCATAAAAATAAATGGGCAAAATAACATCAATATCAGAGCACAATGGCATGATTTTCAAAAATAAACAGACCAGTGATCAGCAGCATAATGCCAGATAGCATAACCCTTAAATATGTCTAGGGGATCGTCAGATACATCGGGGATATTATATTATATCAACATGAGTACAAATTCGCTTGTAAGCAGGATGAGACCAACAGATCTCATCCACACAGAGAACGTGTATGTGATCATCAATCATAACCGTATTCGAGTAAGGTATCCCGGTAGTTGGTGGATACATGTAAGAACCAAAAAATAAGGGGGTCTGAATGCAATATGGAGAACGGTGCAGTAATGTCTACAGAAAATTGTTAAAGGACAGAACCTCGTTAAGACCTTTTGGGGAGACAAAGTCCAAGCTGTATATCCACTCTGCTTCTTTTTGTAGGACTCGTTTGCCTATGTCACTCCTCCTTCTGTAAGAGCGTACTATTCAATGCCCTGGAATTTTATATTACATTCGTCACCCTTATGGAAGAGGTGCATGGGGTCAGCAAGGGGTGTATTTTCGCTCCTCCTGATGTTCCCCACATGCGCCAAAATCCGCCTTCTAAGCTGTTGTGTTGTCTTACCTATATAATTCTTGGGGCAAGGACATGATGCAATATAAATCAAGTTAGCTGTTTTGAAATTGATTAATTATCTGATCTTATAGTTGTTTTTCATCTGGGCGCTTTGAAGGAGTCACCTTTTCCAATAAACCTACAGGCCTGGCAGTCATTACGAGGAAATGTCCTGCCGTGCCTGTCACTGGGGAAGCAACAAATAAGGGCACTATTACTGTAGAGGCCCCAAAGAAGGTTTATTACTGTAGAGGATACAAAGAAGGCTTTTTACTGTGGAAACTATAAAGGGGTCACATTATGGGGGGGGGGGGGGGGCAGTTGCACGATTACTGTTATAACTGTTGTAATAAAAAGTTTGAAGTGAATGGAATAGGAAAAAATGCAATCAATGCCAGCATTGTTTTTTGGGTTTTGTTTTCAGTGAATCAGTACGCTTACGGTGATACCAAATTTATATAGTTTGTTGTTTTTTTATTATTTTAAGTGTCAAAAATTAAAATTTATTGAGACCTTAAAGTACAATATAACATTATTACAGGATACAGATGGAAACAATTCCATACACTGTTTACTAAAGCCCCATTTACACACTGAAACAACATCTTTTGAGGGATAATCGTTGCGTGTAAATGCTACCATCGTTTGCTTTTCGTCCGAACGAGGAAGACTTGTGTCCCTAAGCCGAAGCAGGTGTGAAACAAATTTTTTTCTTTACTGTTTTTAGAAGCTAAATAACTTTAAAAAATACATATAGATATATAGGCATAAACATATATAGATAAAAATGTACTTTGTGTTGCTGCATTCTGATACCCATAACTTTAGATTGGCTTTTTGACAGATGTCCCGACATTCTTGTTAGGCTTTCAGATCACCAAAATTGTTGGCACATTGGTCAGCTTCCTAAAACTCCACTCAGTAGCTGCCACAGCTTAGGTAGAACGTTCATCATGACCCATAATCATATATCTATCCTAAGAAAGTAAGAGAACGGAAATGGGCAGACTAGATGAGCCATGTGCTCTTTTTCTGCCATCAAGTTTCTATGTTTCTATTGTGAATGGCGGATCTTGTGTTCTCTATATGTAGGTGTCACCTTTCATTGTAATCCAACCTGTGATAATAATGATATGACTGCAGGTATGAAGGTATCCCTATAGAAGAGGCAGTATCAGACTGTTATTTGGCTCAGTGGCCAGTCTGAAAGTTGCAGGATGTTAGATTTTTTTTTCTTTAAATATTATATTGAAAAATATAAAAAGAAAAACAAAAAACGGTGTTTTTAAACTAGTTTTTGAAGGGGTTTTTTTACATAGTTTTCGTCCCTCTGAGCCCAAAACTATATAAAATCATTATACTCACTATGGAGCCAGACCTTTGCTTCAGCCCCATGGCATTTGACCTGTGACATCCCCAGACCAGAAGGCCCAGTGACGTTCCATAAATCTGTCATGTGGGCTACCACTGTAGAAGCTCCGTCATGTCTACAGGAAGTCACTGATGACATCCCTTTCAGCCTCCTATTAGCTGCAGGGGTCACATGGGTAAAAAACCCATATGACTGCAACAGACCAAGTAAAGAGAAGACCGGTAGTCCTTGAGGGGCAGCAGGAAGGTAGTGTGGCAAGTGAGGTAGTTGAGTATTTGTTGTTTTTATTTTACTTTTTTTTTAATATATAGCTTGTCCCCTTCATTGCCATCAATGATTTAGAGCAGGGGTGTCAAACTCATTTTCACTGAGGGCTACATCAGCCTTATGGTTGCCTTCAAAGGGCCGATTGTAATTGTAGGACTGTATAGTAATAGTGAACCCCATAGTAGCCCGAGTGGTCATAGGGTCCCCCATAGTGGCCCCTTTTTCAGCTAAAATCATATCTAAGGCCATTATATTTTGAGAAGTCACAGCCAAGGTAGGTCCTAATTGGTCGGCTAGTCCCTATAAGGCATCTTTAGTATAATTTATAAACCGCTGCTGATTATAATAAATATAATTAGTCCAGTCAAAATTTTATTTACCGTAATGATTGGAAAAAAATGGACTCGAATCCAGCTTTAACTTGGTCTCTAGTTTTAAATTCCTCAGGTACCCCCCTTGGCTGTCCTATGACGTCAATGTATACGTGTAGATCAAAAGTACCATCAGGATCCTCTTTTCTTGCTCTAGGGTAATGTTACAATACTAGTAGTGTGCACAGGTACGCACGGTGCGGGACTCCCTGACCTTCACCCACACCAATGTCCCTTCCTGGACGTAGCCCTAAAGGTGGACAGGTCCAGGCCGCCAACACGGACACTACACTGCCTAGTGGCAAGACAGGAAGGAACCACCGTACCTATGCAGAAGACAAGGATAGACCAACATGACAGGAAAGCCACAGAACATAGGCAGAGTTGGATCGAGATAAGGTAACTATTGGGGGTAACCTCATTATCCTCAATGCTGTCTGACAGGATGTGGAGGAGCATAAGGGCTTTGCTAAGGCACACTCCCCTGTCCAATTACCTTCCAGGCGGGTGCTCCACCTCATGTTCCCACAAAGCCAGTAAACATCTCCTAAGGACTGGACCTGGTTCTGCGTCCATTCCTCTCCTAGTGTACTGTAGGAGGAGCATTGCCCATTGGTGAGTTCCCCAAAAATCTTCCTTCACCCTGCCTGTTTGCATAGCAGGTGTAGTTTCCAGGGTAGTCAGTAATACTCTCTCCGGGGCAAGACACTTAAGTAGTTCTAGAGTATTTCTTTTTCCACTTTTCACAAGTAGTGTAATTAGTGGAAGTGTTAGTGAAGAGACTAAGGAAACACTCTCCAGCATCTACAGGGAGATTTAGGAGGACCGTCCCCAAGTGTGGTCAGGCATTACCACACACGACACAGTTAGACTTGTTGCTCTTGTTAGCCTTGGACCTCATCCACTCCAACCAGAGATTCTGGTCCGAGTAGCCAGTCTCTACTGTCATGGTGTCCTCAAAGGTAGGGTCGGCTATGACCATCATGTTTTGCAAGGTTTTTTATTTTAGGGCATAGGGGGTTAATTACGGGCACAGGCTAGGTGAAGGCTTCCACTCGGGAGCATCTACCATATCCCTTATAGCAGCAGTCTTCTCCCGAGACATTATCAGTGGCGCAAACATATTGTATTCCCCGGGTATGTAAGTCATATAACCAGCTGGACTGAGCTGAATCTGGCCCGCGGTGGGATTTTGCTCCTAAACACGGGACCACAGTACAATAGTTGAAGGAATATGCGGCTACTTAAGTGTTGGACGAGTTATACCAGAAGGTAACCGTACCCACATATTCCTCCGACCAAAGATTCCAGTTGCCACCCTCCTCTCTCACTAGCCCAAACCGGAGTAATGTCCACAGCATGACCAAACCTGGTCTCCCGGATCTGAGGCTTTCTTGCGTTGTGAAGCGTGGATCCAAGTAGGTCTTTCGGTTAGTTTCACAGCTGTGGCTGTAGCCAGAAACACCTGGTAGGGACCATCAAATCGAGGCTCAAGAGGGTGCTTCCTGAGGAACTTCTTGACATACACCATATCCCCAGGCTGCCCCAGTGTCTGCCTCTGGGTCTGAAAGAGAACACCTGTGCATAGGTTTTGGTTAGTGCTTTATCAAGGGAAATCACATACTTAGTCAACACATCAGATTGTAATTGTAACTACTGGGGATAGTAACAACCTAGCCTTGAGGCTAACGCAAACAGAATCTCGTAGGGAGATAATGCACAATCCCCCCTGGGTATATATCTAACACTGAATAGGGCTATTGGGTGACAGTCTGTCCAGGGTAGCCCTACTTCAGGTATCATTTTTCTAAGCATCTTGCTTTTTAGAGTGCCATTAAGTCTCTCCACCTTTCCACTACTCTATGGGTGGTAGAGTGTGTAAAAGGCCGGGGATACACCCAGAGCAGACATGATGTGTTGCATTATTTCACCTGCAAAGTTTGTACCTCTGTCTGACTCATTCACTTCTGGTATCCCATATTTGCAGATTACCTTATTCATGAGCTTCTTTGCGGTTACCTACTCATTTGCCTTGGTAACAGGGTAGTCCTCCAACCTGAAAAGACATCAACAACAACAAGCACATATTCTTACCTTCCAACAGGTGGGAGATGAATGTAGTCAATTTGCAATCCATGAAATGGATAGAGTGGTCTAGGCAAGTGTCTTTGGGGCACCTTTTCCCTTCTGTCCTGACTCGCCTATGGCATAGATCATGCAAAATGGACAAATGATGCAGCAGCTACAGAGAACCCAGGAGCCACCCATCCTCGTTCAAGCATCGACATCATTGCTGCTTTACTAGGTGCGTCTTTCCGTGCATCAGCTTGGCCATCATGGGATACAGGAACCGTGGTAGGCAGGTACTGTTGACTGTTTGCCATATGCTGTCCTGTTTCTGCTGCTCCCATTTTTAGTCCAATTATCCTTTCATTCCTTGCTGGCTTGTAACTGTAAAGTCCTTAGCATATCAATGTCCAAATTTTGTCAATGTCCAAGTTTTTGCCTCTGACTGGTGCTGTCAGTATCTTTTCTTCTTTCTTCCATGGCTTGAGGGCCACTGCCTTTGCTGTGCTGTCGGCGAGGGCATTGCCTCTTGCTTTTCCAGTGTAGGAATTGGTGTGAGCTCTCCACTTTGTCAGGTAGTAGTAGGGCCTCCATGAGACTCTGCACCGCTGCACCATTCTTAATTGGTTGTCCTGCTAAGGTAGGAAACAGTCTGGCCTTCCATATTGGGCCGTAATCATGAGCTATGCCAAATGCATACCGGGAATCAGTGTAAATGGTTGCCATCTTACCTTTCGCCACTTTACACGCCTCAGTGAGGGCCTTCAGTTCCGCTTTTTGTGCTGAGACGTGGAGGCAGAGCTTCTGCTTCTAGGACATCTTATTGTGTGACCACTGCTTATCTGATGTGGAGTTGTCAATCCTCACCCTGGTACCATTTGCGAAAAGCTCAAAATATGCATTGTCAACAGGGGGTTCCAGTAACTGTTCGCATACCTACAGTTTCTTGCTGCATCACTACTAAATAATCATATTGATGTTCTATTTCACATAGATCAGAATCTTGTAGCAAAAATTTATTTATTTCCTTTTTGTTTTAAAAAAACCCAATAGCTGATCTACAACACCTAGATCACCTATGCCCTAGATGACCTATGCCCCCCCTTTTGAATCGGGATACTCAATTGAAAAAGGAGTAGTCAGGTTCAAAGTAGTACAACGTTGAAAAAGAAAACCAAGAGGCACAAAAACAAGCACATTGTAGGTCAAGGTGACATTGTATGCAGCAAAATCTGAGTGAAAATATCCTTTTGTTTTTTTTTTTGTCACAGTTAGCATTTCTAACACAAGGGGGCGCAACACAAGCAACAGTGGAAAAAAAGCCTACTAGCAGCCACCCAGTCGAAATGCATTCAGGGAATTACACTGTTTGTGTTTGACTATCCTGAATAAAATCATAGCTTCAGTGGAGACTGACACTAGAATATACAAAGACATAAGGAAAAAAACTAAAGAATGCTGATGAATTGACATCCTACTCTGAGCAATTAAGTCCCTCTTTCTCACATAAAAACCAAGACTACTTTTGGCAAATTGCATGAAAAAGTTTGCTGGGTGACTGTAGGGAAATTATTCCATCTATCGGAGCCTTCCTTAACATCATGTGTCTGAACATCCACTGGAGAAGCAGGCAGCGGAAAACAGAGCCCCTGGGAACACACCATGAGAGGGCGCCCCCTGCTCATGGGTCCCTGGCCTCTGCCCTCCATGCATCAACTCCAATCTTCCATACACTATAAACCAGCTTAGTCATCTACTATGTCCTAAGCTGTATCTTTGCAAAGAACAAAGGTTTCTTTCCCTGAACTTATCACATATCCAAGGTGGCCACATTTTGGAGTGTAATAAAGTCGGGTCAAACAAGACCTTACTTCAGACAATCATGATGTTAGCACTGGATACAGTGGCATTGAGGAATCAGGCCTCCCGAGTGCAGCAAGATGGCCGCCAGAGGTGGAAGGGGTGGGGCTGCAGATCTTCCAGGTAAGGCAAGATGGCTGCTGAAGGAGGAAGGGGCGGGGCTCATTCCTGTCCCAGATTGGAGGGGACAGAAGTGATGTCACATGCCCTGAAAGTGAGCACATGGGAGGAAGTAATTTCAGGATGAGGGTGGGGCTCCCCACACTTTCTGCAGAGTCACACTATGTGGGGTTTTAAACATTGCAAGTGTGGCCGCCATCATAGGGAGGGGCTATAGTCAACACAAAGGCATTACATTGTTTATGATACAGGCAATACACATCCCCCACTACTCTCTCACCTCCTCCCCCACCCAATTCTGCTCGTAAATCCCTTTTGCTACTTTATACCGCCTTTTAGCAATCTAAAGCACCTTTCTGTCTGCCAGGGCCCCCTGCTTATCTTCTGAAAACTTTGTTCCTTTCTTTCAGCAACTAAGTCACATGCTCTATGCCCCTTATCTTTGCTTGCTTTGTTCCCCATTCTCTGGAATTCCTGGACAACCTGGATCTATGCCGTATTCTACTTTGCCTGCTCATACTATCCTATATGGAATTTTTGGACACAGTAACACTCCTTTACTAGATTCCACCTTTCTCAAATCCTTCCAGTAGAATCTCTTCTTTCCTCGCAAATCACAATGCACATTAACTCTATAACACAAAACAAAAGGAACAGACGTGTTTACTGGGGAATCCTCTCAGTGACTTAAAGTATGCATCTCACACTATCTGTGCAACAGCCCACCCTCTATCAGTAATCCCCATTACTAAACCCTGCACACCCTTTAGACAAGACATTTGGCTATACACAAAGACTGACGATTATATTCAGTGACCAAGACCGCAACAGTATCTGGAGTATCCAGCTGTCATACACCATGGCCTTAATTCCCACGTATCCCTTTCCACATATGAGAACATAACGTGCTCGATCATACAAGTAAATACGCCTATTTTAATCCATTCGTATCCTTCCTTACGTATGAGAGCAGATTCCGTGCTCGATCATACAAGTGAATATGCTTATTTTAAATTTTCCTGGCACTACTCTCCAAGTATCATTAATATTACATAGGAGAGTACGCCCCGGGTGTGCTCTCTCAAAGCTTATACAGCCCATGTCAGCCCTACTACAAATTAACCCTCACAAAATCTGTCTCTTGGTCTTGTGTACACAATCTTTAACCGTCTCAAACACAACATTCACAGCATATAGAATACCCCTAGACAGGTTACACGGTAGAAATCTCGAGTAGAGAGAACTAAAGCTATTACCTGTCTTTCAGTGATTTGTTAGCAGTCTGGCATAGGGATAGGCAGATGAACAGGTAGAAGTCAGTTTACACAGGTAGAACATAGCATAAAGCAATCTTACCATGCTCTGTAGATATTCGGGCCCCCGAAGTCTGCGTGTTACCTGCCAATCTCTGTATTTTCCAGACTGTGACTAATCACAGTCTACTCTCCCACACAGGAACGCCACTGATCTGGAACCCAATTTCTCCAGCAGGTTCCAGGGTATTCTGTAGCTTCCTAATTATGTAGTATGGCATGCGCACACCTTATAATAACCAGTCAGACACAAGATGTAAGTCTCGGATCTAAAACTGGGTCTGGGCGTACAATGCTTAGACCCTCAGTTTTATTAAAACACATAATACCTGCCCTTTTTGGGCGTATAACATATTACATCGATAACATATATAGGCTTTCATTGGTTGGGCCATATAAAATCCCCCATCCCTCTCCCCACGTCTCTCTCAAGTCCAGTGTACAAGTCAAACTTTGTCTCTTCAACATGTGGTCAGGAAAAAATCAGCTTCTTTGTCTCAGAAGTGGAGGGTGGGGGAGGGATGGGGAAACACCCAAGACAGTTACACTTTCAGTCTTACAGTATAACAATGTAATTTTAACCCTTAGGAGGCTGTACTGAAGATTCACATTAAAGTAACGTTATAGCACACATCTTTCACCATGCCATTGTCCAGCAATTACCATAATGAAATTATGTGGCCATTAGCCTCTACAGAGTTAAATCACTACAGTTGCCTAATACATCTAGTTTATACAAATCAATAGACATTTTACGCTAACTAATCATCATGTTTACTACAGGCCATTGTCAGTGTACTATCTGCACTCATCTGTTTTTGTCTGCTCTATGAGACAAAACAAGCCAATAAACGATCTCATACTGACAGCAGCAGGGAGGGTGAGGGAACTTGCTAGACAGCGGGCCGTATATAATGAGGTGAGCCATATAAAATGAGGTGGCGGGCCGGATTCGGCCCGCCGGCCTTGTGTTTGACATGTGTGATTTAGAACATGGAAAACCTCTAACAGAAAAACTTGACGTATACAGTTGGAAATTTTCTAATTACATTTTCCTTCAAATTCATGTATTGCCCTTGTTCCTAGGACTATGTATAACCACTACTCTACTATGCCTATAGGTACATCCATCTCTACAAGTCAATGCGATGGAATTCAGATTTTTTTTTGCCTCCTGGCACTTTTGCAGTTCAAAAAATAACTCAGACATTTATAGCATCCTATTATCATCTTCACAATATGTTCATATAGTCAACTTTTCCACTCAGATTCCCTGCTGTTTATAAATGAATGACTTCCTTTCAAGTATGATAAAATGTCCTACATATACTTCATAAGAATAATCAGATGGGAAAAAGTATTTAAAAAAAACCGCTCCCACACTGATATATCCTGCAGTCAATTCCATTTGAATTCATCAGGAAGTAAAAATATAAGATGGTCAAAAAATGTCATGGAGAAAAGAAGTCCCGGGTATAACTGCTTTCTACTTTCCAGAACATTAATTTTGACATGTCTGTGGCACTATACTGAGGACGCTGGCATTGCTGCTAATTAATAATTCTCTCTTCTTTAATTCTATAGGGAAATGTTCCTTTCAAACAAAATCAGGGCTGAATGAACTTGGGAAATTGCTCAGGAGAATATTCTGCTCATCAAAGACACAGAGAGTCATGGGAGGAAAAGAATGACTTTGGAAAATAATGTATATTAAAGGTTACTGGAAAATAGATGCCGCTTGTAAAGAAGTGTCAGAAAAATAATAGCAAGTTTAATGTGTGCTAGAACCTCTGTTTCTACTTTACTGTCTTCCAGACATAAATTCATGCTTTTTCCTCCTCCTTGAAGAAATGATAGATAATGTGTACAAGCAGCCAGGAGAAAACTGTTCCATACAAATTCTTTAAACAGTGTTTTGATTTAGTCTTGTGCAAGAGTCAGCCAGAAAGGACAGCAATCATCAAGAAGATTTATAGTCTGTCATGAACAAGAAGTATCAGCTATAATTGTTTTAAGTTCTCTTGATAAACAAGGACTATTCCTCAGCCGAATTGCTTAGAAGAAGCATTTCAGTTGGCCTGCATTTACATTTCGTAGCTACCTAGGATCCCACATGTCCTTCTACCTGCTCTTCTTATGACTTTCACGTCTTCACTAATATAATATTCTAACATTTACTAGTTGTATAAAATGTTATAATGTGTGGTAGTGTAATGTACGTATTGTATAATATTGAGTCAACAGGATGTTGTAACATGAAGAGGCAGAGAACTCTCGAGGATATTGTCATGTTCACCCTAAATGCAAAACGCACCACATCTAGGACGAATGCGAGGCCGAGTTCACACAGTCTGGAGTGAAGAATCATATTGGAATCAAAACCAAAGAAGGAAGGGATAACCTCACCCTGACTTCTATGAAGGAATAGCCCCTAAAAGGGAGGTTATTGCCTCAAAAAAGGTGGCCGTGTGCCTCAGCTAATAACTCTTACACCTAACAGAAAGAAAACAAACAGACAAGAAAAGCACCACTTGGCATTAAGGCAAATGTAAGCAACAAGAATACTACTTTGCTTCAGCATCAGAGCTCCAAGGAACTCGACCTCGATCCACCAGAGCTGAAACTATAATCAGCAACACCCAGGCCTAGGAGCAGACTTAAATAATGACATTGGACAAACAGGGCTCCAAAAACATCTTGTGGGTAAAACCCACAAGAAAATTCAGTGAAAGGTGGAACACTAAGGGAATACAGACAAATGACCAAAGAACAGAGCTTCTTTTTAAGATATGGCTTCTTTAGAAGCTGATGATCATCCCCTAAAGAACTCTTATTAGCTCCCAAGGATGGGCTATGCCCTCTGTAGTCATACAAATGTATACTCTATATCTCCCCACTAAAATGATTTAGTGGGGAGATATATTTCCATTATTTCCATATATGGTTGTTTCTTGGATAAGGACATATTTACTTGGACTTCTGTTTTATACACCAGTCTAAAGTTTGCTCTGGCGTAAGTGCGACAAATGAATTAAGAGGCTCAAGCCGCATTATATATTTGTCGCATCTACGGGGACGCCATGCACCAATCTGATATTTACAACAGCTAGGAGCTGTGTCAGCTTCTGGTGTACATTATAGTAATTGTGACAGGCCATGCCCCCTAATGCTAATAAGTCCTGCCAACATTTTAAAAGAGTGGCGAGGTCCAGCGTAAAACTTCAAAAAGTCACACTTTTGGCACATGCACCAAAATTGTGACTTTTTGATCATGAAATACTGTTGAAAGCCAGTTGATAAATAGGCCCCATAGTGTCTTTGCATTGTTATGCATTTTTGCAGCAGAAAATATTGTGGCCAGATATTATCTGCAAATCACATCAATAGACAAGCAGTACATTTTTAGTGGTTCTTAGCTTTACTTTAGTGGGGGGTTTTTAGGTCTATGGTGTTTTGTTGGTGTTGGCATAGTTTTTCAAACACGTTCCCATAAATATCTGTATAGGCAAAGGAAATAGCTAAAAAAAACATCTACAAAAACCATATGAATTTCATGCTTTTTCCACAAACCCCTAAAATATAATGAAAAAAACTCTACTGTGAAGGAAGCATTAACCCATTCCAATCCACTGTCTGACGTCTTCCTACATTCTGATTGAAGCCTGTACAGCTCCAATGTTTGAAGACATCCAACAGGGTATTCTTACCGTCTATTGCCAGCCACTCTGCTGTCGGAGCCTCTCTGGTGCACACACACTGGCTTTAGCCAGCAGATGGCACCATTGTATAACAGCAAAAAGAGAAAGCCTTTTAGGAAACCCTGAATCTAAAATTAGATTCCAAAGAGTTAAAGAAGCAAATTGGGGAAATAGTTAATGCACTTACCGATCATTGTATTCAAGAGCCACCCCAAACTAGTCCTCCGATCTCCCACATGATGTCTACTGTGATTAGCCACATACTACTGCGGATTGGAAGTCATTTTCTCTATCGATCTTAAGAAACTCACATTATACCGAGTGGTTCCACTAGCAAAAATAGAAAAAATGCATTGCACTTATATCAAATCATATGACATGCAAGTGCGATTATATATATATGCAACTGAACACTTTCTCTAGTCTAACAAGAAATCAACCAGACGGGGGTTTATAATGCAGCGTAGATATCAAAATATACTGTACAATAAACATCCAAAAGAAAAGAAGGAATATGAATAGGAAATGTAGCATTCATCCATAAGGTTTTCAGTATTATTTTCTCACTGTATTTCATTGCTGTAACCATAACTTTTCATATGCAAATCCCTGTTGTTTTCTGTAGCTAAAGCACTATGCACCTGCCTCACCCTCCTGGTGACCAAAGGCCAGAAATGATTCTCTTCATTGAACAATAACTGCAATACCGGTTCCACTTGACAGGCACCAGCTGAGGCATTCACACTAGGGGGACAACATGGATGCCAGTGTTGGCGGTAACACAAGTACATGTCAGGCTGCCACAATCATATTAGAAGTGCTTTTCTAAATATTTAACTCGGCAGAACATTACTCAGGATACTGTCCAGGCAAGTAAAGAGAACAAGATTTAAAAAGTTGAGGAGCAATGAATGTAACCCACAAATCTTTATATATATATATATATATAAGACCTATGACCAAATCATGGAAAAAAAACTATATAGATAATCATAATACTGTCTTGCAGGGGAAGACTGATTTTTGGGGGAATTAAAGCATTACCTGAGGGCCAATGGCTGAAAAGAGCACACATCCCATGAGTCAGATAAAAATAAAATAAATCTGGTTATCTGTATAGCGCCAACTTATTCCGCAGTGCTTTCAGGTAATTTATTTATTACTCCCCACCAAGCTGGGTACTCATTTTACTGACTTTGGAAGGATGGAAGTCTGGGTCAATCTTGAGCTGGCTACCTGAACCATGCAGGGATTGAACTTGCAACCTTCAGGTTGTGAGAGATAAGAAATGCATTGCTGCTGCCTTACTACGCTGCGCCACATGGCAAAGTTGGAGGGCAGGGACTTCAATAAAAAAGGTTACGTGGATTAACATTTGGTCAGTGCGATGCAGGCTGGATCTGGTTTAATGTAACTGTAGCAGTTGGTAAGAGGGTCCTGACCATTATTCCCTAGGCATTTTCAGTTTACCCCTGCCGGAGCCTTCCCCTCCATTGTTTGTCACACTGTACAGCTTTTTAAAAGATATATATATATATATATATATATATATATATATATATAATTGACATATTATATAAATCATGTTTATATTACTATAAACATAATTAAATTATAAAATAATTTTTTTTGTTACTTTTCACATAAAAAGTATTGAAATGTTGCCGTTTTGACACTGGCTACTACAGCAATCACAATCAGATGATGCTTCCTGCCTTCTATATGTAACTTGTCAGCTTTGCTGTATAGATTGGAAGAGGATGAGCAGAAACATTTTTTATTATCATTACAAAAGAGCCAGTTCCTGCCAGAAACGGGGAGTAAGAGACGGCTCAGTGGAGCTAGGAGGGCTGCTAGCCCGAGGCCCAGTTGTGACCAGCAAAAGGCCCTGAGTCTGACAGGGGACGGCAACCCTCGACTCAGACCCTGGTGGGGCGCAAATTATGGACTGTTGTATGCGGTGTCTACATTTATGCTAATGAATGAATGCCTGCAGGCGCCAGATTCTAAAAGAGAATCCACGTCTCCTCATTGTTTCTACACGGTTGGTGCCCATTCCTGACCAAGAGATCGGTGATTCAGAGGTGAGTAACCCCGTAAGGATTTTGTATTATACAAATGATCAAAAGTTAATTTAATTCCCTTACTGGGACAAAAATAAAAAGAAGTGTAAGGAAAATAGTAAAAAAAATTTAAACAGTCAAAACCCCACCTTTTCCCTTTGTATATGTAAAAAAAATATTTTTAAATCAACACACATTTTTATTGCCGCTTTCATAATGAACCAAGAAAAACATTTCTTAAAATTATTCAACTTGTATAGTGCAAGCTGTGAAAAAAAATAGTGAAGCTAATTTTGCATATCTCACCTACAAAAAACAGATTAGAAAGTTATCGCAAAGTCATTTGGATCACCAATTGGTAGCATTAAAAAGTACAATTTGTCCCTCCAGAAAAATTCCTCACTCGGCGCTCTTGATGGGGAAAAAATGTCTGTGAATGTGGACAAATACATCTTTTTTTTTAATGTTAAAAAGTTGCAAAAAAAACTATATGAATTTGATATAATCTTACTTACCTAAACAATTAATTTAACATACTATTTATACTACATGGGGAACGCCGTCACAAAGAAATAAATACATAAATAAAAAACCATGGCAGAATTGTCGATTTTGTTAATTTTGCCTCTAGGAAAAAAAAGGAATAAAAAGTGATCAAATTGTTATGAGTTTCCAAAAATGGCATCAATGAAGACTAGAGCTTATCCTGAAAAAAAGTCCTCATAGAAATCCGGCAGTGGAAGAAATAAAAATTTTATGGCTTTTGGAATGCAGCGACACAAAAGCGAATCTTTAATAATAAAAAGTGCTTTTACCGTACAAAAATAGCAAAATATAAAAAATATATATCTACATAAACTCAGTATCTGCAGAATTGTGCTGACCTAGACAATAATATTATCCCATTATTTATTCTACATGCTGAGCACTGTAAAATGAAATCCTGTAAGCAAATGGTGGATATTTTTTTCCAATTCCCACCCAAAAAATTAAGAAAATTTATAGAATACTTTATATGTACCCTAAAATGATGCCATTAAAAAATACAACTCATCCCACAAAAATAAAACAGCTAAAAAACCCTCATATTGCTACATTGATTAAAAATTTAAAAGTTATGGCTCTTTCAATACAACAGTAAAAAAAAAATAGGGAAATAAATGAAGGTCATTAAGGGTGACTTCAAACGAGCGTGTTTTTGTGCGTACATAAGTGTGCACCCATGTACGTGCAAAAACAACCGTGAATGCAGGTCCGTGCATTGTTTTCAAAGGAGCCGCGGCTGCTGCCGCCAGCCCTATTGAAGACAATGGTCTGCCGGAATCCCTGAATTGTTTTTCAGGGAAGGGCTTTACATATAAGCCCTTCCCTGAAAAAAACTGAATTTTAGTGTAAAAAAATTATAATGCACACTGCTGCTGGCGGCTTCACTGAAGACAATGGTCTGCTGGAACCCCAGAATTGTTTTTCAGGGAAGAGCTTTAAATATAAGCCCTAATTTTAGTGTTAGAAAAAAACAAAACATACCTGTCCGCTGCTGCCGTGTCCCCGCGGGGATGAAGAATTCCCTGCTGCACTTGCCACATCTGTGACAGATGCAGCAAAGGAATTCTAAATCCCCACGGGGATGAAGAACACATCTGCTGCATGCGGCAGATGTTTTCTTTATCCCTGCAGGGAATAAAGAATTCCCTACCGCAGCTGTCACAGATGACAGCTGCAGTTACAGATCAAGCTGCTGACACCCAGTTATTGTTTTTCCGGTAAGGGATTTAAATATAAATTTAAATATAAAGTTTCAGAGTTATTAGCTCTGGTTGGACAGATTTTGCACTGTAAACTTTACAGACTGTCACAAATGTCACTTTTCCTTTTTGAATCCCACTGTGGTCCTCGGCCAATCAGCTGTCAGCAGATTCTTGCTTCTCTACTATTTATATAACATTTCAATGACTGGCTATTTTCAAGTTTTTGGTCTCGTTAGAGGTTGCCGTTAATGTGCCATTAAGGAAACATACCATCTGAATAAGCACAAAATCAGCAATTATCAGTTGATGTGCTGGCAGATTTAAGACTTTTTATAGCCTGTTCTAAAAGTGTCATCTCCAATAAGGTGAAAGCGGTTCATCCACATCTTTTACCAATCTTCAACATTGTTGACGTGTGCAATGAAAAATGTGAACTTTGCTTAATCATGTCGTGTCTACTTGTCAGAAAGATCCTGCTATGATATATGGATTGAAATCATATCTTGCTTGTAAGATGACCCAGAAAGTTTTGAGCGGTTTGGCCAGCTGCCGTGTTTATGAGATAAGCTTAAGGAAAACAGTTATCACAGAAATACAAGGCCATCGAAGATACTCACAAACATGTCATAGACTCATAACCTATGACTGTAGCACAATACACACACATTTCTTTTAGATTATCTTGTAGCCGAATTCAAGGAGTATTAAGGTCTCAGTATGGAGACATTTACTGGTCATAGCGATTCAATGTTCACAATATACATATGTAGACCTCGGTTTACGGTAAAGTCTGTGAGATGCCAAAAATGAGAACTGATCCCAAGAAAAGTGAAAAGCGAAAGCACCTTCTCTCTCCTTTACCCTGCTCTGTCCTAAGCTTTTAGCTTAAAAATGCAGAAAGGCAAAATGGACCTCTCCGACCCTAGCTGAATTGGCTCATTGTTTTTTTTTTTGTCTTCCTCTGGACCAACAAGGGAGGGGAGGTGAAACGGGCTGAAGTAGATGGACATTGTCTTCATTCAGCCTAACATACTATGTTACTAGTGTGAATGGAAAATAATTCCCACATTACCTTAAGGCTGGATTCACACAGGGCGGATTTGTTGCTGAAAGTTCGCGGTTTTGCCGCTGCGGATTTGCCGCAACCTTTCCGTTTCTGCGGCAAATCCGCATGCAATGGCCCAATTAAGACGCGTTTTTGACCGCGTATTTATCTGCGGTTCTGCCGCCGGTAAATCCGCAGGCCCTTTGTTGCGGAAAAAACCGCAGCGGTTATTTTTGGAGAGGCGCGGTTTTTCTTGCAGATTTGCCTGCGTATTTTACTAGGTGCAGATTCTTAAAAAAACTGTTTCCTGTGAGGTCATCGATCCCACCCATTTCTGCATAGGGTAGGAAGAGCTTTGTATTTGTGGCCATTTTCTCTGCAGACATGGACCGAGCAACAGTCCGTCTGAGCCGCGCATACCGACGCAGACTGATTACATTTGTGCTTATGATGGATAGAGAACAATCTGAAAAGGTGAGCGATTTGTGGTCATTGTGTGCTTAGTTTCCTTGTTGTTTGTTTATGCACTGCGGACTAGAGTGTAATTGCAGTCATGTGCTTTAAATTCATGTGCTTTAATTCATGTTAATGTGCTTTAAAAATTCATGTGCTTATTCTTCTTCAGACTGATCGTGCTTCCCGGCGTCAGAGACGTTTCTGGGTTCATCCCCTACTAACCGAGAGGGGGACGAAGGGCCATTTTGCGAGCCTCTACCACGATCTTAAAAAGTAAGTGAAGTGTTGCATGGGAATAGGTTTGATGTTGCACTCTGAATTGTTATTAATTTTAGCCCGCTCTCCCTTTCTCTTTCTCTCTGCAGCCATCCTGAGAAGTTCGTCTCATTTTGTCGCCTGCCTCTGGAGGCCTTTGACCGCCTTCTGGAGCTGGTGCGCCGGGATCTTACCTACCAGGACACGCAGATGAGGAAGGCGATCACTGCAGAAGAAAGGCTGCTCATCACCCTTCGGTAAGTTACATTTCTTATTGTGTCACTGTAGTTATTTTTTTTTTTTTTGTTTTTCCTTTTTTTTTTTTGGTTCTGTGATTTTTGCGCGGTACCTTTTTTTATGCACTGATTGCTCCGGCAGTAGGACGTAATGCTATAGCATTACGTCACACTGCTTTTTCACAGCTGGGCTATCAAGCACCCCTGTTATTAGCACCACGCCCATCATGACACCTGCACGGCTACCCCGATCTCACCGGGACGGGTGGGTCTTTATTTGCCCGTGCGTGGCATTAGAACAGCATCATCTTGTGGCTGGTTGACTTCATTGACATTGTCAGAAGCTACATTGTTGAACTTACCAGACCAGCAAACTTGGGCAACCTTTTTTGTGCACCGGCAGTGAACGGGACCAAGTTACCTTTCTGAGTGTAGCAGGAACATGTTTTCATTTTCTCATTCTCCCTCCCCTTTTGTTTGGGATGGGGAGAATGGAAATCTGAACCATGTGTGGAATGGATAGTGAGAATTTCACGGCCCCCCCCCCCCCACATCCCATGTATACCTTTCAATTGCAAATCTTATTTCCTTCACACGAATTCTTCTGCATTCTCCGATCTATTTCGTGTTGAGAACAATATCTGAATACTGCATACATAGAAGTGTTGATGTAATGCAAGTCTTCATTGTGTACTAATTTTTTTTTCTCTTCTCTGCTTCTTTTCAGCTTCTTGGCCACAGGAGAGAGCTATGCATCCCTGCATCTCCAATTTCGTGTTGGTAAATCAACCATCACCGAAATTGTGAGGTGCACATGCAGCGCCATCTGGCAGAAGTTGCAGCCCATCGTGATGCCTTCACCTACCGAGGACACTTGGCAACGTGTTGCAGCAGGCTTTCAAGATGTTGCCAAAATTCTTAACTGCATAGGCGCCGTCGACGGCAAACATGTGCGTGTGCTTCAGCCAGCCCACTCAGGCTCCAAATTCTTCAATTACAAAAAATTTTTTTCAATTGTCCTGATGGCCGTGGCTGATGCACATAGCAAATTTGTTTGCATCGACGTCGGCGCCTATGGCAGCACTGGGGATTCTCGGGTGCTGCGAACATCACAGATTGGGATGCAAATTCTCCGAGATGGCGTCACGCTCCCAGCCCCACAACCTTTCCCGGGAACCACACATCCAGTCCCCTTTGTGATGGTATCGGATGAGGCTTTCCCGTTGATGCCAAACCTGTTGCGCCCATACCCGCGGAGAGGACTGAATGCCCGGAAAAGGATTTTTAATTATAGGCTGAGCCGGGCACGTCGTGTGGTTGAGTGTGCCTTCGGGATTATGGTGAGTCAGTGGAGAGTTCTAGGGACTACACTGTTAGTAGACCCTAACACAGTTGATGACCTTGTCAAGGCATGTTGTGTTCTTCACAACTACCTCCGGGACTATCGCCCAGAGGTAGATGTCGAAGAACTTGATCCTGCCTTTGACACGGTCATCAACTGGGGGGGAGGTAGGACGCCTGCTACTGCAGTGCAGGTACGCGAACTCTTCACTGACTATTTCCTTAGTCACGAAGGCACCGTGCCATGGCAGTTCTCCTGTGTCGGTGGTGTGCAGCCCTAACTGCAGTGTGACCCTCCCCCGGCGCCCAGCCCCAGAAGGAAGCGGAAACCAAACTGCGTAGAGAAATACGTATTTTATTGAAGGCACAAAAGGACACTCCTCCACCTTTAATTTAAAAACTTCAATAAAATTGTGTTAAACAGTTTTCATAATAAAATGTTTTAATATTTCACAAAAAAGATTGTTCTCCAAATTTTTCCGGCGCACAAAACATATAATCTGCATTGTAAAGAAACGGAATTGGTTAGACAATGATGGTTTTTTATTTTGTGCAAAATAAACATAGCATTAGTTGAGCCGTCTACTTTTTTTCAGCGCACATACCAATTACCACTACTTGAATACAACTAACTTTCTCCTTCACTGGCCAATCCACAAGCAGTATAGCTCTGGCCACACTTGCCGGTCATGCCGCAAGCGAAAATGATGATGGCAACAGGCACGCAGAATGGCCCTGTTGTCATCACCATTTTTTTTTTCCATGCTCGAACTCCTGTTACAAACATAGAGCGAGCATGGAAACAGACAGACATGAAAATAAATATAGGGAAAGAAAGGACTATGAGTCAAGAGAAGTGATGTACCCCAACCTTGGAGGACAATAAGGCAGCGTTAAATTGAAAACAAAAAAAAAAAAAAAAGGCAGTCCTTCTCGTACAGTAGCACAGGCCGCAAAGAAATTTACGTGCGTTCCACTGCCGTAATGGAATTAGTGCGCCTTGCCTCTTTTGCCGCAGAGCACGTCTTAGCTGGGAGTGAGCGATGTTTGCAACCCCAATCGTTCCCATGACCATCCGTTGGATTTCTGGGACACCAGCATAATCCGTGCATTGGCAGACACGGCAACAGCACCACGGAACCTATACTTTCCGATGGTTTGCTGTAGGACATTGCAGTTATCCCAAACTCAACGTTTGCGATTACTCCAATGTCGTATAAGTAAAAGAGTTTTCTCCTATAATGCATTGAGATGCATTTGGTGGCGTGCACAGTCGTGAGGTGGACTGTTGCGATGTCTGTTGCAGAGGGCTATTCATGAGTGATAGAAATGACGCTTGTGATGGGGAACCGCCTGAGGCAGTGTCGCCGTAGCCAGTGTCAGGAGAGCCATGGTGCATGGGGTATACCGGTGTCCTAGAAACCCTGGGCGGTTGATCAGGGAAAGATTGGGGTGCAGGCAGCATGCGGTTTGAGTGTTGAACAGGAAAGGCTGCATTTTTCATTGCCACAATAATGGCAGTGCTATCGGCAATGGCTCTTGGCGATCCGAAAATCTCTAGCACTGTGTACAGAACTGGCGGAATTGTCCACTGCCGCTCTGAGCTGAGTTCACGAAGGCGGGACGCAATGGCTGTACCCATTGTGTCCCACTGGTCGGCCGTCTCAGAACGGCGTAATAAAGACAGCGCCTCTTGGGTGGCATCTGCCTTGCTATTCTTCCGACGCGGGCCAGCAGCAACGCTGCGGCTGGCCCGCGCGGAAGTCACCACCCTGCTAACACATGCTCTGCTGGCAGGGGCAGTAGTATTGCCACACGACACAATTTGTTCCCCCACTTCTGGAGAAACAGAAGTGGGGTTCAAATCGGGCGTGCTACGCTGGCTGTCCTCCAAGGCTGGGGTACCTTCTGTGGACTCATCGTCACACGGCTCCTGTCCCGGCCCATCTTTGTCAGGTGAAGCGGTGGTGTCCGTGGGAGGCGCGGCCCCAATGTTCCCGCTGGATCTGTTGGCGAAACAAGAGTAACATTAGAGACCTAGAACCTCAAAATGACACCACATCGAACCCGAGCTAGGAGAGTTATTTGCACTTACGCGCGCAACACTCGACTAGTTCGGAGGAAGCGCAGTTGCTCCTGGTATGGACATTTCTTTTGTGAAGGCGACATGCCACTTTTTTCACAATCTTTTTCATGCTTCTTGTAGCGGTCCCGAACCGACCGCCAACGATTCTTGACATCTTTAACTGCAAATAATGAAAAAGGACAATTAAACAGGGTACAAGCAGTACCACCGACACCTGCAATAAAGAGTGTTGTTAGATGCAGTACAGTTCTGAGTACATCCAAGGAAGAAACAACAAAGCAGTTTCAGGAGTGTAAACTTACGTATTTCACTGTGGAGGGCAGCAGTTCCGGAGTCCCAATCGGGATACATGCCAGTGCATACCGATAGCCAGGCGTCTGCCTTTAAATCTCGGTCGCTGTAGCCCGTCTCGGCTGGGTCCCATATCTCAGGCCTACTTTCAACCTGAAGGGGGGGGGGAAAGAAGAAAAAAAGTTGAATAGCATTCCAAGTGGGTGGATATGGTTGTGTCAGCGCACACTACACTCACCAATGTTATCATCCTGGCAACGTTTATACCCATTCGCTGGTACCACGCCATACTCCCGATATATCCTTTGCGACAACCGAAAATCTTTTTCGTCCTGTGAGTAAACAGAGAATGGTTGCATTTCATTACATACACAACATTAGTGCCCAGTGGCGCAGAATTTCAATTTGCACAAAATAACAACGAGGCTCACATCTTCGCGTCAGATGCCGAAGGGGAAAGAAGCAAGGGAGGAAAAAGGCGGGAAAAATGCATTGCAATGCAAAAGATGAAAAGGCCATAAATTGTGCAGCAAAGCAAGGGAGGAAAAAGGCGGGAAAAATGCATTGCAATGCAAAAGATGAAAAGGCCATAAATTGTGCAGCAAAGCAAGGGAGGAAAAAGGCGGGAAAAATGCATTGCAATGCAAAAGATGAAAAGGCCATAAATTGTGCAGCAAAGCAAGGGAGGAAAAAGGCGGGAAAAATGCATTGCAATGCAAAAGATGAAAAGGCCATAAATTGTGCAGCAAAGCAAGGGAGGAAAAAGGCGGGAAAAATGCATTGCAATGCAAAAGATGAAAAGGCCATAAATTGTGCAGCAAAGCAAGGGAGGAAAAAGGCGGGAAAAATGCATTGCAATGCAAAAGATGAAAAGGCCATAAATTGTGCAGCAAAGCAAGGGAGGAAAAAGGCGGGAAAAATGCATTGCAATGCAAAAGATGAAAAGGCCATAAATTGTGCAGCAAAGCAAGGGAGGAAAAAGGCGGGAAAAATGCATTGCAATGCAAAAGAGAAAGGACGCAAAAGAGCAATGATAGGCGAAGTAGTGCATTACCTTCGTTATCCGATGTGCCGCCCGCTGTGGAGGGCTCTGGGCCCGCTGTGGAGGGCTGTGGTGCCGCCCGCTGTGGGGGGCTCTGGTGCCGCTGTGGAGGCCTCTGGTCACGCCCGCTGTGGAGGGCTCTGGTGCCACTGTGGAGGGCTCTTGTGGTGCCGCTGTGGGGGGCTCTGGTGCCGCTGTGGGGGGGTCTGGGCCCGCTGTGGAGGGCTGTGGTGCCGCCCGCTGTGGAGGGCTCTGGGCCCGCTGTGGAGGGCTCTGGTGCCGCCCGCTGTGGAGGGCTCTGGGCCCGCTGTGGAGGGCTCTGGTGCCGCTGTGGAGGGCCCTGGTCCGGCTGTGGAGGCCTCTGGTCACGCCCGCTGTGGAGGGCTCTTGTGCCGCTGTGGGGGGCTCTGGTGCCGCTGTGGGGGGGTCTGGGCCCGCTGTGGAGGGCTGTGGTGCCGCCCGCTGTGGAGGGCTCTGGGCCCGCTGTGGAGGGCTCTGGTGCCGCCCGCTGTGGAGGGCTCTGGGCCCGCTGTGGAGGGCTCTGGTGCCGCTGTGGAGGGCCCTGGTCCGGCTGTGGAGGCCTCTGGTCACGCCCGCTGTGGAGGGCTCTTGTGCCGCTGTGGGGGGCTCTGGTGCCGCTGTGGAGGGCCCTGGTCCGGCTGTGGAGGCCTCTGGTCACGCCCGCTGTGGAGGGCTCTTGTGCCGCTGTGGGGGGCTCTGGTGCCGCTGTGGGGGGGTCTGGGCCCGCTGTGGAAGGCTCTGGTGCCGCCCGCTGTGGAGGCCTCTGGTCACGCCCGCTGTGGAGGGCTCTGGTGCCACTGTGGAGGGCTCTTGTGGTGCCGCTGTGGGGGGCTCTGGTGCCGCTGTGGGGGGGGGTTCTGCCGGCAGAGCTCCTGCTCCCTGCTTCCAGTCTCCATCAAGTCCTGGCTGAAATGGCGCCAAGCAGCTAAAATGGCCGCTGAACCACTTCCTGGGAACAAACTTTATTGCCCCTCTTTTTCATGCGAACAATCTGCTGCGGAACCGCAATGAAAACCGCTGCAAAACAAGCAATAGCGGTTTTCATTGCGGTTGTAGCTGCGTTCATGGGGCCCTATGTAAAAAAAAACGCTGCGGAACCGTCAAAAGATTGGACATGCTGCATATTTCAAAACCGCGACGCAGTTGCATATCCGCACTGCGGCTCTGCGGAAAATTTTACGCCCTGTGAGAACGGGATTTTGGCCAAACACATTCGCACTGCATTGCACTGCAACCGCGACGGAATGGCCGCAATGCGGATATGCAACGGCCAACCGCGGGAAATAAGCAACAAATCCGCCCCGTGTGACCCTAGGCTAAAAGCTTGGTACTGTACATCTTGGCACATAACATAATAACATGTCAGAAAGTCCATAATTCCCACTAATTCTTATATTAAAAAATTCAGATTTATTTCATTGGCATAAAATCACTATACCTGTCCGTGCATCTAAAAATTGTAATAGTTCCTCTTCTACTCTCCAACGGTTCTTAATATGTATGAACAATAATGTACATGCCTTATAATTTTGTTTCCTCGGCTTCTGATCAGGGCTTGTCTTCCTTCTGGGGGTGCCTCAGCTATACAGGCCTCTTGCACTTCTGCAATGTAGAAGTGGTCTCCGTAAAAACATTGAAACTGTAGAGAAGGACATGGCTGGAAGCAGAGGTGTAACTAGAAGCTCTTGGGCCGAGATGCAAAATCTATAACAGTGCCCCCTACCAACCACGTGCTGTTAATAATACTGGTGACTTCTTATGTGATGGAGGGGCCTTTGGGCCCTCTAAGGCTTCAGTGCCGGTAACGACTGCCACTCCTGCAACCCCTATAGCTACGCCCCTGGTTCAGAGTCCCATTCAACTTGGTGCTGTTTGTACCGAGAAATTTTATCCACCTAGCCTAAAAAGACCTAAACATTACGTCTCGGACAATCAGAATCATCTGATCATATTTTTCTACATAATTTGACCACTTCACCTATTCCTAGCCTGCAAGTTTATGCTAATGTGGATACTTCACCACTAGGTATGTACGAGTACATTTTATCATTCCAGTGGCAATTTAGGTTTTATCTTGTAAATTAATTTTTACTTATGATCTTTATTTATATTTTTAACTTTTTAATGAGTTAATTTTTGTAAAACTGATTTGATTTACTCTTAGGCATTTTTACTTCTACTAATGAGTTACAGTATGGTTGGCTGCTCAGTTATGGTCAGACAAGAGTGAAATGGTAAGACTATCCACTGTGATCCCTGACCACTAAGTGTGACAGTATTTTTCCTTTTAAATGAGCTTTGTAGTTTATGCAGTTTTAGCCTTACAATATATGACATCTCTAAAAAGTCAGAGCTTGCCAACGTTTACTTCTGTCAGCGCTATAACAGATCCGATCAGTAGCATCGGTATTAGGCCAGTTTCACATGGCCAAGATTCTCGCATGAGATTTGTGCGTTGTGAGACGCAAAATCTTGCACCAATATAAACCAGATTACTTTGAATGGGATCATACATATTTGCGATGCAAGGAAAAAAACGCGTCATGTCCTATCTTTAGGTGCGCCCTCGCATTGCATCGCCTATTGTTTTCTATGGGGCATCGCGTCTCGTGCTAGGTGCGCATGTTGTAATGGAAGGTTTCCCCATTGAAAACACTGGTAGACACTCTGCAATCCTCCTCTGCGACTGACAGCCGCGCAGGGGGATCACTACGTGCCTGAAGTGATGCAAGGTGGTTTTGATACAAAAACACCTCACATCCGAGGGGAAATCGCATGTTGGCGAGCGCGATATCGGCTGTGCTTCACGGTTCAATATCACACTCACTCATGCGAAATTAGCTTTACTGAGAAGGCAGCAGGACTCTTCTTTACTACGAGCTCTCAGAAGTGTTGCTCCTGGACAGCACAACAAAGGGGAACGTAAAACTGTTTGAGGCTTTCTGCCAAGTGCATGCAGAGCTTTAGGGCTCATTCACATAGGCGTATGCAATTTCAATCTGTGAAAAATGCACAGTTTTCCTTGCATATGTATGTGCGTGTTGCATGCATTTTTGACGTGTACATTTTTTTTTACTTCCATAATGCCTCTGTATACACTGTATTTTTCACAAAAAAACACAAGAAGTTTTTTTTAACACTGTCTCTTGGCAACATACATAAAGAACACAGTGAGGACTCCTTCATACGAGCAATACATACATTTTGGTGCAACGTATTTCCGCAGTGAACAAGGTTGATTTGAGCCCATAAATGCACATAAATATACTTTCTTTGTGCATGCAGGGCCCGTTCATATGTGCGCGACACATCCCGTCCTGATTTAAAAGACTATTTAGCCTAATAAGGTCCAGATATATTCATTTCCTTGTGATTTAAATGAGCATATTGCACATCTCCTTGCATATTACACGCGTATTTGCATACCTCCCATAAACTTTTATGTGGAGCTGTGGTGTGCAAATACGCACAAAAATAGAGCTGGGCCCTTTTGCACTCGCAAAATCCCCACTAATGTGAACAAGCCCATTGACATCAATGGGCTCTATTCTCTGCATATTGCGTACATATGTAGTACCCCAGAGTTGGGTACTTCAGCACTTTCTATGCTGACTATATCCTTACAATCAGGTATTAATGTGATGTTTAATAAGTGTAAAAAGTTATGACGTTATTGTTCCTATTTCTCCACTGGAATGTGTTCTGGCAATATTCTGCAGCTCCTGGTGTGTACAGCTCACCTAGCAACAGTCAGTGCAGTGTCTAGCCAAGTTTAGCAAAGAGTAGATAGTCTGGGATTGGTAGCTTAGATATCCCCAGTACAGGTTGAGCTAGTGTGGCAGTATACAAGGAAAGTAGTGGGCAGAGTTAAAGGAGTCCAGTCCAGGGAAGTCTAAGAAGGAGACCGGGGGGGAACAAGGAGAAAACCAGTGTGGTGGGAAGTTGAACATCTAAAGTATGAGTACTCAAGAGCAAGAACATTTTAGAAGAGGAGAGTAGAAAGAGATCTATGTTAGTCATCTCTAGGCACCAAGCAGAAAGGAAAGCAAGTCGGCCAGAGTCAGGGCCAGCCAGGGAACAGAGCTAAAATGCAACACACAGAGGATAAATGTATTTCCCTGTATCATGTCCCTAAAGATCTGGAGAAGTAATTAATGCCTGTAGCTGTAACCATTTTTACTAAAGTCCATAAATGTGAATTGTATACAACAAGCCAAGTTTATTCCTCATCTGCTCTTAAAGAATAAAATAGTTTTGGTTTACTGTATGACCCAACTCCTGGAGTCACTTCCCACCATCTATTTCATCATCAACATATGCACTGAGGTACCATACGAAGCACTCCAGGCAGGACAGTGGTTGGTCCCCCATTTTTGTTTAGTTCTCCACTTTTCATATGTATTATTATTTTGACCCATACACGGACTGGCATCATGACAAAACAACATTTTCCCCTACCCAACTCCATAGCTAGAGCCCCACTGGGGTATCACCATCTTACCCTGCACGACCCCACGAGAGAACTGCCAAATTTTGTCACTGTGTAGCACCACATCCAAACCACTTTTACCACCTTGCCAGGAGGAGCAGCAGAGCAACCGTGACTACCATTTTGATTTCCCTCACTGCCTAACCCCTCCTAGTTCTGGCCTGTTTCACATATATTTTGCGCGCCCAAATAAGTGAGCAAATACATCCATCTGATGCCACCCTGAATTTGCTAAAGGGGTACGATTAGTCCACAATAAAGTGCTGAATAACCAATGCAAATCAATGGTGTTGTATGCTGCCATTATTACATCTGTAAAAAGTGCGGATGTAATACGGACAGGAAATACACCCATGTGAATGGGCCATTATGGTAATGCTCATGCAGAGTTATATCTTCTTTTTTATTGCATAGTTTTAACACTGTTTTTCCTTTGCCCAGTTTAGTATGATTGGCAGCATGATCTTGCTAACAGATTCCTTTTAATGAAAAAAACTTAAAAGGGCCACTCCAGTAATTTTCTAAATTCATTCATTATGCATCTTTCCCAAATATATATAAGTGAGCTAGTGTTACCTTGGTTAATTATTTCTTTCTGTTGGAAACTTCTGGCCTCTTTTTCCTCAGATGGTCATGTGATCTCAGTTCTGACCAGCTCAGATCTACACTTCACTTTCTAGTCAGTTTCTCAGTTTGTGTGATTCTGTTACATGGATCTACCATGGAAATTGCAAATAGGAGTACACAGGCACTTCTATAACAGCTACGGATGATGATCCCACAGCTATAATAGAGGAGATCACAGCTCATACTCTTGACTGTATACTTATAGGCTGTAGCTTATTTAGGTGAATAGAGAAGGTAAGGAAAATTTAACTGTCCCCCTTGCAGGCAAAAATGGTATAACCTCTGCTTATGCTGTACTACTGATGCATCATGGGATTGATTGAAAGTTAAAAAAATCTCACTCTCAAGATGGTGCCTGATAAGCATTAAACAGTGCAACGTAGAGGCTGGAATTCATAGAGGAGACCTCCAGAGTGTGACAGGCAATCAGATGATTGGGGGCAGGGATGGAAAAATGTGTTGTCGCTGGAGTGGCCCTTTAAATTAAAAAGGTGATTCCTATATGAGCAGTATTCTTTCTATCATTCTGCTAGTACCTGTATATTCTGCACAGTTTACAATATGTTAGAATATCAGAATTTATTGGAGTTTACATGTGTCTGAATGTATTAGCACAACTCATTTCCAGCATGTACTGAACTCTACATAGAAGCTATTGGGTAAAAATGCATTTTTCTGCTTCACAAAAGCATTCATGTTTAGAGGATGCACAGGAAGGAACAGTACAGGGTTATGGAAAGGTTTCTTACTTTCACGGTGCGTCACTAATGTGAATCTGATAACAGTACAGATTAAAGAAATATGCAGACCTCTTGTAAAAGATCTATTATTACAGTAAGGGAGTAAGATTTCTTTCTTTTGGTATTAAAACGGTAAAGTTAAAGGGGTTGTCCCGCGGCAGCAAGTGGGTCTATACACTTCTGTATGGCCATATTAATGCACTTTGTAATGTACATTGTGCATTAATTATGAGCCATACAGAAGTTATCAAAAGTTATTCACTTACCTGTTCCGTTGCTGGCGTCCTCGTCTCCATGGTTGCCGTCTAATTTTCGCCGTCTAATGGCCAAATTAGACGCGCTTGCGCAGTCCGGGTCTTCTCCTCTTCTCAATGGGGCTCCGTGTAGCTCCGTGTAGCTCCGCCCCGTCACGTGCCGATTCCAGCCAATCAGGAGGCTGGAATCGGCAATGGACCGCACAGAAGCCCTGCGGTCCACCGAGGGAGAAGATGCCGGCGGCCATCTTCACCAGGTCAGTAAGAAGTCACCGGAGCGCGGGGATTCAGGTAAGCGCTGTCCGGTGTTCTTTTTTAACCCCTGCATCGGGGTTGTCTCGCGCCGAACGGGGGGGGGGGGGGGGTTGAAAAAAAAAAAAAAACGTTTCGGCGCGGGACAACCCCTTTAAGTATTTAAGTAGGTTTACTCTAATAGTAGAACATCCTGTAATCTAATTAAATATTGGGTGTCCGTAAAAATACCTATTAGGGCTCAGTCACACAGGCGTTTTAACGTGCGAATGTTTGTGCAAAGAACGCAAACGCACAAAAAAATTGCGTGACCAAAGTGGGCGGCACGCAGAAAAAAATGCACTTGGCCGCGTTTTTTCGCACATAAAGGGCACTGCCCCCTATCCCCCTGCTGTGGCTGTGAAAGCTGCAGCAAGGGATTTCTTGGATTTGAAACCCCTGGATGCTGTCACATCTAGAGGTTTCACCTTTGGTTAATAGGGCTGGTGGCAGCAGCGGCGGCCCTATTGACATACAGAGAAGATCGCGATCCTCTGCTACAGCTGTGACAGCTGTGGGAGAGGATTTCTTCATCTCTGCTGGGAGTTCCTTTGTCACTGAACACTGTGACAGCATTGTCACAGTGTCCAGTGACAATGGGACTCCCCGCGGAGATGAAGAAATCCTCTGCCACAGCTGTCACAGCTGTAGCAGAGGATCACAATCTTCTCCCATTGAATTCAATGGAGCTGGTGCTACAGCCGGCTCCATTGAAAACAAGGGGCTGCCGACAAGCCCTGCAATGATTTTTGGGGAAGGGCTTTAAATATAAGCCCTTGCCTGAAAATCATCCCTAAAATGTGTAAAAAATAAAAAATATATATATACTCACCTCTTTGCAGCTGCCAGGGCTCAGGAGCATCCAGCCGGGTCTTCTCCTGCACTGCTCTGAAGTGATTTGAGCAGGCGGGGATTTAAAATCCCTGCTTGCTAAAAGGGCTGCCTCTGATTGGCAGAGCGCTGTGGCCAATCAGAGGCAGCTCTTAGCTGCCATTTAACAGCTGAGTACTGCCTCTGATTGGTCACAGTGTTAAGTCAATCAGAGGCAGCCCTTTCGGCAGGTGAGGACTTTAAATCCCCACCTGCTGAAATCACTTCAGAGCAGTGCAGTAGAAGACACGGCTAGACGCGCCTGAACCTTGGTAGCTGCGGAGAGGTGAGCATATATATTTCTTTATTTTTTACACATTTCAGGGATGATTTTTCAGGGAAGGGCTTATATTTAAAGCCCTTCCCTAAAAATCACTGCAGGGCTTGCCGGCAGCCTGTTGCTTTCAATGGAGCCGGCTGTAGCGCCGGCTCCATTGAATTCAATAAGAGAACATCATGCTCCTGTGCCACAGCTGTCACAGCTGTGCCATAGGATCACGATCTTCACTTTATGTTCTCAATGGGGTCGACAGCACAAGGTGAAATCCCTGGATGCGACAGCATCCAGGGGTTTCACATCCAAAAAAGGCGGATCCCGCTGTTACCTGTGTTTTAAAATCTGCTGCCCTATATTTACCACTGTGCATTTTTGTGCACAGGTAAACATCGGGCATCTGATCGCTGCCATTGAAAAGCATTGGTTCTATGTAGATGCGGATCGCAAACGCAGGTAACATACGCACATAAAAACATCCGTGTGACTGAGCCCTTATGGGGCAAAATATATCTTTCCAGCATTGCATGAATGTATGTGTGTGGAGCATGATTGTTCCAATGCTAAAATAACCAAAGAAAATCAGTTTAAGACAATTTAGCACAACAATGCATTTGTTATTTGCTGACAATTTAAAAATACCATGAATTAATTAATGCAACCAGTAAAATGGAAAGGAAAGAACCCTATTGCCTCTAGATAGGCATTGCTGTGAACATGCTATATATAAAATAATGGAAAATAAATCCTAGGCAACTCTGCTATAGATTTTATATGTCACATGTTAAAAATTAAAAATCAATTAATCTTAAAGATGTTTTCCGTAACTTTTGGCACCCCCTAGCTGCTTAACCTCTCCCTGCCTAGGGAATATATTCTACATCCTTGCAGAGTGGCACTTCAGTAGCCAAGGATATGTCTTTGCATTAAATAGCTATACTTCAGGCTGTCTGTTTTGCAGATAAAGCTTTGATTCTGGTTTTGATTTAAAAATAGGGATCTTTGCTTTAAAACAAGACAAAGAGCTCCAACTGCAATGTATTCTGAGAAATAGCCGCTATAACTGGCAGTTGCATATGCCTGCAGCTTTCAATGCAGCCCTTACTATTAACTGTATTTCTACATTCTGTATCTCAGAGCTTTGATTGTGGTCTTATTTTAAAGAGAAGAATCTTGCTTTTAAAACAACACCAAAATCAACGTCCTATCAGCAATATCGCCTGAGATACCACAAGTTGGGGGTGATACAGCAAGTTGATGTGAGTTTTAGATGCAAATGTATGTTAGTGCATGTTTTTTAAAATATTTTTGTCACTAAGGTATGTGAAGGTGGTCATAGCGGTCAACAACCCACCAAGACAACTGCAATCAGCAGGTTGTCTACTTTCCGAAAATATATGGGTTTGGGGGGTTTAGTATGTTTTTTTATTTTGCAATTGAGGAGTAATCTATACATATCAAAAATGGGAACATTGTTGGGTTCAAAATGTCTAAAAAGACTGAGATAGGGTCGAGCTGCAGTGATCAGGCAATTGCTGATGTCATGAAACATGTCATTCTGGAACCTTAAGTCACTGTATAATGTAATATTTCCTGGCAAAGGAGTAACTTAAAGTACCTCAGCCTCAATGAAAAATCTGTAAGATAGCTCCCACCTATAATGTGCCATTTATAATATTGGACAAAGATATAGAAAAGGGGTTGAGCAAACTTGGTGTGTATGAGGGTCCGGAGCTCGATAGGATGTCTGGGGCCCAGAAGCCTCAAGGAGCTGAAGAGAAAAGAGTGTAGATTTGTGTGAAAATAAACGTCACTAGGAGGCGCTGCCGACCAGATAAATCCACCAACAAAATGATGGACAAAATGGAGTGAATGGAGAAACAATACGGGTAGCCCGTCACTGCTCTCCAATGAATATTAACAGGCAGTGGGATAAGATTTATCCAACTTCTCTTTTTATTGCGTCAATTAAAACCAGCAGATACGCATTCGGGGTAGGCCCCTTCATCAGTCAAGCTGGGTTAGACATAACTCTTGGGGCTGGAGAATACACCCAAAAGCGCTGGTGTTATTATTATTATTATTATTAGGATTGAATAATTAAGTTATGACCCCTTTACTTTTCCTACTTAGGACCTAAAGAATGGTCATGCCAAATTTCACACTTGTACGACATCGGGAATTTAGAGAATTAGTGGCGAGTCAGTTAGTGAGGGCTTTCACCTTTATATTTCTAGATATCTAAAGAGTGATATTTTATAATCGGTAAGAAACACTTTAATGTGCCCTATTTTTTCCATTTATAATAGGATGTTAATTGCCTACTTTATTACCAAGGGCAAATTAACTCTGACTAGGAATACCAGAACACACATTACCTAATGGTAAAAAGTCATGTACAAATGTAACCTAAACACTTACATGAAATGAAATAGGTTAAATCTGTTAGAGAGTGCGAGAAATAGAGCAAGTATTTCAGCTCCATCCGCTGAACAACTGTGAGATCGTATAGCAATTTCCTTGGGATTATAAGTGCGCTTGAATAACTACTTTCTCCAACAACATTTAGAATCCCAGGAGATTTTACAGAAAGAAATTTGAATGCAATTTTATACCTTAATATGCATGAACAGCTATAATGTTCTTTTCTTATGTCTGTAATACGACATCATCCAGTTTACTGCTGCTGTGGATGGATAATACAATATGTGATAAACCTATCCTTTTTCTTTAAAATGACTTAAAAGGGTTTTCCCACCACTTAAAATTGCTTCCCAACCACTCTGCTCTTCCTGGGTGCTGCTGATCAGGATCTGTGCTGCTGCAGCCAATCACTGACCACTACTATAGCCAGTGATTGGCTGTAACAGTCACATGTCCTGGTCAGCAGCATAGGAGTGGTTGTGAAGCAATTTTAAATTTAATAGGTAATCTCCAGGTTGCTATTCCTGGAGTAGTCTCTATTAGCAATGGCTAGCATATGGCACTGGGAAATGGGGGGGTTGAGTCTTTAAGAAGTCTGTAATAAATAGGCATTGGCACGAGCTACGTTGCTTTGATGTGTGCAGGCCCTATAGAAAGCCAGGAGTCAGCAGGCGAGTGTATGCAAAACACTAGCAAATGTCACAGCAGGAAGGTGCGAGCACTTAGGACCAGAACTGGACAGTTATTTAAAAGCATGACAATGCTCTGAGGGCTAAAAACAAAAATAGAAGACAAGATAAAAGTAAAGGACTTACTTGACAGGCTGTCACACCCATGGTCTGTGAAGGCATGTAGATAAAAACATTTCAAGACATCATTAAGACATCTCAGTAGAAGAGTGCAATGGGAAGGGCCAGGTCATAAAAGCATATAAAGCCAAAACAAAAACATATCTTACTCTCAAAGTGTTAAAATCAGTACTAAAACCCTTATTAGAACACCCGCCCACCAAGTGAGCACCTCAAACTTTGCCAATGAGGATTTTAGCTCAGAATTTAACACTTCGAGTGTGGGATTTTATCTGTTTCTGTTCTATACCCAAACTGGACAGCGGCAGAGCAGAGTCTGATGTTGGTAACAGTGGGATGTTACAGTATTTTTTTTCTATATTTAAACAAATCCTGAACTCTTGCTGTTTTCACACTGCCCACTGAGCATTGTAGTAGACTGAGACTTCCTATATTGTAAAGATTACTTAGCAGTCATCTTATCATCACCACTGGTAGGAATACAATAAAAGGTAACAACTATGTAAGTTAACATGGCCCCATACCACTGAGAATAGTTGAAGGACACAGGTCATGGTCTCCTCTGTGTGCAGTGCCCTCTACATATGCTGCAAAGCATTCCCCACCATTCTTCCATGGAAATGAATAGGTCATTTTCTGGAGGGAGTTCTTACATCCACAAGGCTACTGTAAAACAAATCTTTGGACTAAAGCTCATAGCTTAGAACAGCAACTTGGGTAAAACTGCTGTCCCCATAATCATGTCCAAAAAGTATAATCACATATGTTTCAGTATACAATTTCAATAAGTAAAAAAAATCAAACTTACGCATTACCTTTAAGATTTGAACCAAAACCGGAGATCTGCCCCAAATCACACTCATTGATTAATTATATTGCTACGTAATAAATTGAATATAACAAACAACAGATTAAATATAGAGAATACTTTATAAAGTAAATGTCACTAATTGAAAGTATGTGTTTTTTTCTAAACAGGAAAAAGTTGGTTCGGTGTTGTGTACATCGTGATCCGGTCTGAATGGGAAGCGCGGCACTGGCTTATTTCTGGGTTACGATCACAATAATGGCAAACATGCTTGACTATGCTCTAATAGCTAATATGCCTGACTATTTTGCAATAGAAACTAATATGCCATAAATAATCTGAATCCATTATGAATCCACTCTGCGGAATGAAGTACCAAGGGAGAGGCTTTTCCTCATCTTCCCCCTGGCTTTTGGCTAATAGCTGTTGACAGTATGAGTTCTTACACTTAAGAGTAGATATTTTTATCTTCCAGCATGTGGATTGTACTTGGGGCTTCAGCAAACTGTTTATTCTCTTATTTCAGAATTAGCCTTCATTTTTCGGATGTAGACACAAGCCGAGCCTGAACTTCAAGCAGATTTGTGCCAACCGACCCTAATCCCATTGACCCAAGTGGTTAGAAGTTGATTTGAACAAGACTGTGTTTGATCTGGACGTAATATAATAACATTTTATATACTGCGTTCTAAACTAAAAATATAGTGAAATGGAAATTTGTTTAGTAGCTTAATAAGGTCGCTGGATTCCACTTTTAGAGCGCCAAATCCGTTTCATACATAACTTGTAGACTGTGATGTTCAACAATTTCTCATTATGCTTTCATATCTGCATTGGAACCTCCAGCATAAAATAACGGAAGAAATAGCGCTGCATGCAACACTTTTTCTACTGGTAAAATGATGGGATGCTGAGCGGAAACCAAACGGACTCCATTATAGTCAATGGGGATTAATCTGCGCTGTTCAGTTCTGTCATAATACTGACCTGTTCAGCCTGGGGATTTTCCTTTCCTGCTCCCCGAATGTAGCAGGAAAATGCAACCCCCACCACAGATATGAAGGCAGCCTAACAATGTTTTCTTGGTTAGAAAAATAGCTGCTTTTGGCATGCCGTTTCTAGGATTGTCATACATAGTAACATAGTATGCAAGGCTGAAAAAGACAAATATCCATCTAGTTCAGCCTGTTCCCATCCCCCTTGTTGATACAGAGGAAGGCAAAAAAAAAACCAATGAGGCAGAAGCCAATTTACCCCATTTTGGGAGGAAAAATTCCTACCCGACTCCATAATGGCAGACAGAATTATCCCTGAATCAACATTTGAAAGTTTCTACCTGGCTCCAAGACCCGCATTAAAAAGCCCTGAGGTTATGACTAGATTGTGTTTGTTTGTCACCGTGACAGAAAGGAAAACCCTGTGTGTCAACAAGCCTATCACCGAGGGAATCACTAAAATATAACTTTTATTAGGTAAAGATAAAAATAAAAATGTATAAAAGGCGTGGACTCTTATTCCAGTTACACTCCTACTGGACAAGTAGATATTCTAACAGTAGTAAGTCCATATAAGTATATACCAGATGATGCGCTAAGTTCTAACTCCACAACCACAATGACCCAATCTATATTGTTGGTGCATGGGTCGAGATATATATTATGGTTGTGTACAGCTCCACGTGTATAAATGGCCACAAGGGCTAACAAAGCACAATGTAGGTTATATTTTTTGTATTTATACGTTGGAGCCGATAAATGGGTAAAGGCCAGAATAATAAATGTAACCCCCGTCTGGCAGAGTATTGAGGCATATATTAATGCCCAGGAAATATAGCATCAATCAGGTATATACTATGTGGTATATCCCCTATTATGGTGGATTATACCCTGATGCGATAACCAGCTATAGTAAACACGGTCACTAATTTCATCTATATAGTGACTCGCTTGACTGACGTCATTTAGCGTGTTTATCTAGTTTATATAAAAGCTGGCAAATAGACTGCAGCGCTGAGTGGTCTGTAACTAGGAGTTAAATGGTGCAAGGACATATTACAGCACCAAACGTTTCTTTTATTTTACCACATTCCCATTAGGGACAGACACAGCGGAGAGTCTTAGACCAGGGTCATTAACTCATAAGACCCTGTCACATGGACTAAACACTGCTGAGTGCAGCTAATAAAAACAGCTGATCACTGCTTCACTAGAGATGAATGCTGCTGTTTGTGAGATTTTATAATCACCAGCAGCTACGAGCAGCTAAACTGAAGAGGGTTCAATAAGATATATAATGAACCCTCTTTGTCAGTAACTGCTGCATTCACTATCACCATTTAAGCATAGATAGCCCGATATACAATGATGTGGACATCTGTGGCATGTCAAGCACAACAATAAGGCTATCTTAGGCTGGCTAACACCATCTACGCGTTTCCGCGGTCCTTAATGCAGTGACCGCATCATCAGGATGGTGAGTCTAGGTTATAGAACCGAACAGCCTGAACGGCTGCGTGAAAATGAGCAGCAATTATCCCTGAATCAACATTTGAAAGTTTCTACCTGGCTCCAAGACCCGCATTAAAAAGCCCTGTGGTTATGACTAGATTGTGTTTGTGTAACATATTCATTACATGCTTATGTGTTTTGTAAATTACCTGTCATAGGGCTCTGTGTGGAACAGAGTGTTAAGGCAGTCATAAATCCTCAATCACAACCTGAAGGTCACGTGTTGAATCCCCACTTGGGTCAGGTAGTCGGCTCAGGGTTGACCCATCTTTCCAAGTTCGGTAGAATGAATAGTAGCGCTGTGGAATAATTTGGTGCTATACAAATAGGGATTATTATTATTCACTGAATATAAAAGTATATTTCATCTACCTATACATAGATATAACATATAGTATTTTTACTGTTTGCAGCCACCTCTAGAGGGAGCTGGGGAGCTTATTACTAATGCAACTTTTACTCATTGTGACTTTGCTCATTGGATCCCCCATGTGTCTCCACTGTGTGGTACCGGGGGCTAAGAAGTTGGTGGCAGCAGAAGACAGCATCAGGGAAACGTTTTATTAGAAGGAGGAAGCAAAATGAGTGTGCAGAGTGACTGCACGTAAAGTCAGTGGGGCCTACTGCAAGCACTGCAGCTGTGATAGGCCCACAATTTGTGTTGAGCAAGGCAGACCTGTCAAGTCACCTGGATTTCCTGGGAGACACCCATGTTTCAGGCCCCCTCTCCTGGTCACCCATCCTCTGACCTAACACCCAGCTAAGTAGTCAGTAAAATATAACAAATGTCGTATACTCACCTATTTTGCTCCAACCCAGCTGCTTCAGTTACCCACCAATTTCTGTTTCATGATTGCATGATCTGAGAATGTGCCTGCTGCAGCCAATCCCTGATCTCGGCCAAGGCCAGTGATTGCCTACTGCAGTCAGGAGAAGAGCTAAGAGACTGGCGGAATGATTACTAGAACAGGCAAGGAGAGCAAAAAAGGTGAGTGTACTACATTGTTTTTATTTTATTGCATGCTGCACTGTTTTGTCCAAAAATTCTGGGCGACATGTTAGTGGGGTCTTTCCAGTGCGGTCCAGGTCTGGCATGTGCCATAACTGGCATCTCCAATTTTTCTGCTGTTCAGCTACTAGAACGAATTCAAACAATAAAATGAGTTAGCGCTGGTATGAACTCAGCCATTCTAACACTATTCAGGAGGCTCCCTCTAGTGCTGGTGGCAGGTAACCTGCACGTTGTCTTTTACATTTATGATTAGAACTAAGGACAGAAAACCCGAGATATACTGTATCTTGGAAAGACAGATGTTATGTAGGTCAGATAAGTAAACCAGAAAATCACAGAAATAAGATCATCTCTCTAAAGTGTACTAAATAACAACTTTTATTGGACAAAAGGATAAAAGCGGCAAAAGTCGGACACTAAAAAGTCCCTAATATATCTGATTCATCTAGTGTTCATATTTTCCCCATGCTCAGCCCTCATTCTTTCACTAGATATAAGTTACAACAAGGTCACTCTGGGGTTAGTTCCACCTAGGGTGGGTCGCTCTTTTCAGGGCGAGTGCTCCTTTGTTGCAAGGGCTTACCTTAAAGTATATTAGGGATTTATTTTAGTGTCCTACTTTCGTTGCTTTTATCCTTTTGTCTAATAAAAGTTGTTTTAGGATACTACAGGACAACTACATAGGTGGTTTTCTTTTATAACTGGGCAGAGGATTTGAAGCACTGCATCAGGAAAATAGAGCTCTGACAGCTGTAACGATATATTAATAAATTAATCAAAACAAAATTTAAATTAATTTAAATGAAAAAGAAATATGGCGTTCATTTTAAAGGGCCACTCCGGTGATATTCTTTCATTTATTTGCAGCTAGGCCCCCAGGATATATAAGTCAGTGTTACCTTAGCTAGTTATTATTTTCTATCTGAAACTCCTGGCCTCCTTCTCCTCAGGTGGTCATGTGATATTAATTCTGACTAACTCAGATTTGCTTTGGTTTATGTGTTCAGTTTAAAGTCAGTTTCTCAGTCAGTGTTACTCTATTACATGGATCCTACCACAGTAACTGTTTAGAGGGAGACAGTCATTTCTGTCACAGTTACTGATGATGATCACACAGTTATAACAGAGGAGATCACAGCTCATCCTCCTGACTGTATTCTTATGAACTGTAGCTTATTTAGCTGAATATAGAATGCAATGACAGTGTTTTCCCTGCAGCAGGGATGGTACAGTCTCTAGTTGCTCATGTAATGCAGTGCTGATGCATCATGGGACTGATGTGAAAGTGAAAGCAAAAATCTCACCAACAAAATGGTGCATGATAAGCGTCAGACAGGAAGTTGCATTACATAGAAGTGACTGCAGTATGCAGAGGAGACCTGCAGAGTGTAACAGGCAATCAGATGAGGCGAGTAGAGATGCAAAAATATGTTTTTGCCGGAGTGGCTCTTTAAAGCTACGGTCCCTTTTATAACCTATTGTTATTTTTAAGTGATTTTGTTTTCAATCATAATCGCACATACCCTCTAATTATAATAGTAAAACAGAAAATCACACTTCTAAAAAATATTTACATCTTAGTATACTGAGAATTTCCCTTACTGTTGATTTACTGTACAAACATAATATATGCTGAAATTTTGTAAAACTTGCTTAAAATAAGAAGCAAAATACCATCATAGGAAAGATGGCGGCCATACAAGACGTCTAGCGGAATTTCAGGATGCCAATACATAAAGCTGCCTGAAACAGAGAGAATAAGCATGGCTAACAATGATCGTACAAGACTAGAGACGAGCGGCATACGCTTAGGATGAGCGCTCCAGTAATGGGAACATCCAAATCAATGCAGACACTATGTGCTTGAGAGAGAGTGCCGGGCCGCATGTCTTCCTCACTAAGTGGATGTTCTTATAATATGACCTTTTTATTCTTAATAAAGCGCTTCAGTCACAAAGCACAGCAGCACCGTTCACTTTGCCCTTCCCATTTTATGATGTGCTATCCTAAGTATCAATTCTAACAAGTACTGTATTTTCTGGACTATAGGTTTAGATGACAGAAAACAGAAAAACATTTTTTTTGGGTGGAGGGGAGTGCGGGGTTGTCTAAAAAAGTGGAGGGGTTAACAGTGAACATTCAGTTCCTATTAAACTTAGTGTGTACATTCACACAATGGCGCAAGCATATAAATTCACATTATGCCTCACTTTGTCAACGGGATAAACTACGGGGAAGATTCTATGAATTCGGAGACAAGTGCGGCAGGGGACTAGCGAGGGCCCTAAATCCCAGAACGCAACAATCGCACATATTTGCAATCAACAAACCAGGAGAGGGGCTAATACATCATAACACCGGCATCTTGGAGAGCTTTCAAAAGTTCTATCAAGATTTATATAATTTGGAGGAGGGCAAGGGAGCACAGGGGCAAGAACTAAATGAAGAGAGGAAAACATACATTGCAGCACACACCCCTAACTCGGTATCGGACTCTGATCAACAGGCCCTCGAAGGCGATTTCACACTGCAGGAACTAAAAGAGGCGATATCTTCACTAAAGATAGGCAAGAGCCCGGGCCCGGATGGCTTTACGCCTCGCTTTTTTAAAACACTTAGCGACCAACTGGCCCCCACAATACTAGATGCCTTTAATGCTATCACCAGGGAATGCTCTTTCCCGCAACAAGCCCTACAGGCGGTCATCACGGTCCTACCCAAACCCGGGAAAGACCCTACTCAATGTGGAAGCTATAGGCCAATTTCGTTATTGAATGTCGATACGAAATTATTCTCCAAGATGCTTGCGGCTCGCCTCCAGCCCCTCATCCCCACCCTGATACATGGAGATCAGGTGGGATTCGTACCTGGCAGGGAAGCGGGAGATAATACAATAAGAACATTATCACTCCTGTCCAGAGCTCAGAGCTCGAGAGAACAACTTTGTCTCCTAACGGTCGACGCAGAAAAAGCGTTTGACAGGGTGGGATGGGGGTTCCTGGAGGCGGCCCTGGAGCAAATCGGGTTAGGTCCGAGATTTCTTGGGTGGGTAATGGCACTGTACACACACCCATCCGCGAGAATTAGGGTTAATGGCAGACTATCCCAGCAGCTCAAGATTAAAAATGGTACCCGTCAGGGTTGCCCGTTGTCCCCTTTTCTATATATTATTGTTATGGAGACATTGGCAAACGCCCTTCGGGCAAACAAGAATATTCAGGGAGTTCAGACAAATAGTGAGGAGCAAAAAACTGCATTATACGCTGATGATTTGCTAATGTACATAACTAATCCTAGAATAGCCCTTCCTAACATCCTAAAAGAATTCCATCAATTTAGCCGACTCTCAAACTTTAAAGTAAATCTGAGTAAATCTGAGATTCTCAATATAAACATCCCAGAGGAGGAAGTAGAAGCCATTAGACCAGCGTTCCCATTCTCCTGGAACAAGCACAGTATCAAATATCTGGGAATCATAATCACACCTGACATAGCTGACCTCTTCCAGAAAAACTATAAACCCCTCCTAACGAAACTAGAAGAAGACATGGAAAAATGGCGTACAGTGCCCCTTTCCTGGTTCGGTAGAACTAGCACGGTCAAAATGAACATCCTTCCCAGGCTCTTGTATGCCCTTCAAACCGTACCGATACGATTACCGGGGACTTTCCTTAATCAGATCAGGAAGACAATGATGCGTTTCATCTGGGGCGGCAGGCAACCTAGACGCAACTGGAGGGTTCTCACCGGCCCCCGGGAGCGGGGTGGGATGGGAATCCCGAATATAGCACTGTATTACAAGGCCACCTTAGCAAGACGCGTACTAGATCTAACACAAAGGAACCCTCAGAAACGGTGGGTGACGATGGAGCAGGGGGCGATACCATATAAGGGACAGGGACTACTATGGCTACCGGGACATTCAGGCTTTAGAAACATGGGACTGTCACCATTCACAGAAAATATCTTAGCGGCATGGATAGGGCCGGCTTCGAAAGCAAAACTAATAGCAAGACCGGGCCCCATGACACCCTTGGTAGGCAACAAGGACATCCCATTATTTTTCAAAGGTTCACCTCTCACGGATTTAATGACAGCCACACACCCTACAGAGATCCCGAGGGTCAAGGACATGCTGGGGACGGAGGGCCTTAGGCCTTTGGGAGAGGTGTCAGGAGAAGGGGGGCCCCCGACCGGAGCATGGTATCAATACCACCAATTGTGCCACTACATAAGATCCCTGGGAAAGCTAGAGGACATAAACACCCCATTGACACCATTCGAGAATCAATTCGTCTTTAATCAGGCGAAGAACAAAAAAATCTCAGATCTATACAAATTTTTGCTAGATGAGGAAACAAAAGATAGGGGGAGGAACCTAGAAAGGAGATGGGAGCAAGAACTGGGTACCACACTCACGGAAGAATCATGGAGGAAAGCATACATACTGACATTTAAAATAAACATATCAAGCAAATTACAAGAACTAAACTATAAAGTCCTGACGAGATGGTATAGGACACCGGAGAGTTTGGCCAGATTCTGCCCCCAACGTTCGGATGTCTGCTGGAGATGTAACTCAGAAAAAGGTACGCTTACCCATATATGGTGGTCATGTACGCTGATAGGCCCTCTATGGCAGGAGGTGGGTACCCTATATGCTTGGGTCAGTGGCAACCAGATACATCTGACTCCGGAACTTACACTATTGTCAATGTTTCCTGGATCATTGGCGCAGGCCAAGAACTCATTGTTAAGATTTTTCATCCTAGCAGTACGTCAGGTAATACCCAGAAAATGGAAGTCTACATCCCCTCCCTCCCGGATAATGTGGCTGGAAGCCCTAGACAACATAAGGCATCTAGAAGAAATATGTGCTAGAGATGAGTTGAGATATAATAAGTATCTATCAGTCTGGTTCGAATGGAATCAGCGCCGAGACTCACAGGAGGTGATCACATGGGTGGCGAATGGAACCACCCCGCCACCTCGGGTACGCCAACAACTGGTTGCCACGGGCTCCCAAGAGTAGGGGAGCCACATGTACACAAACAGAAGCTGACTAGGTAGGTCCCTCCCCCCCCCCCTCCTATACATATTCCTTATATCCTCCTATACGTCACCCCCCCCTCTCCTTTTTCTTTTTCTTTCTTTCCCCAACTCTCTTTTATTTCCACCTCCGTTCTTTATTGAAATTTTTCTCTTTCTCCAAAGTATATACTATTGAGCTGGTTTATATTAAGTACAATTAGAGTGAAAATGTACGATAAGCAGTTATGCTATTAATATGTTCCCCCACCCTCCGGTTTTGAGAGATTGAGTGATTTACGTATATAACCGCAGGCGATGGTTCTCACCCCGGTAATCGGGGAGAAGTACACAGAAGATACATGGACACTCGAGGAGAATCAAAGACTAGACCTCAACAACAGTTCTCTTAGTAACAATTTTGATTTATTTGATAAAAGAAGTTATTATATACAAGATAAAACCAATAAAAATATTTTGAACCATAAATTCACATTATGCACATACACAGCACTGCTGCAGTCACATTATACTTGTGCATAACACACACACCTTTGCAGCATTCACAACTCTACTACATATACGCACAGCTCTGCAGCATTCATATACACACATACAGCTCTGCTACATGCACACACACAGCTCTGCTGCATACACACTCACAAAGCTCTAATACATACATGCACGCACACAGCCCTGCTATGTACCCACACATACACCTGCGGCTGGCATGTTAAACATTGATTTTATTAACACTAAATCCCCACATACAAGTGTAGTAACACATTACCCTATGTCATTAAGACAGTGGTCAGGGGTCTCTGGAACTATCAGAGCCCCCTGCCTCTGGATGAGCAGGTTGCAAGATTTTATGTTGCTGAAAACTGCATCTTAAGGCTCCGTTAGGTGTATTTGTGCGGTTAAATTTATGCGCAATACGCAGAGAATAGAACCCATTGATGTCAGTAGATTCAGCCAATCACAGGCAGCTCTCACCCATCATTCATTCGGGGAGAGCTGCCTGTGATTGGCTGAGCACCTCAGCCAATCCCATTCAGCTCTTTCAGCAGGCGGGGATTTTGTGTTTCTGTTTTTAAATGGAGCAAATAGTACTGCGCTATTTGTTCTGTGTAAAAAATGGTAACATAACGGAATGACAGCAGATTGTAAGCATTTTATGTATATATCGTACAGTGTATATTATATTATTATATTAAAGCATGTGATGCCCCAGATTTCAGTGGAGAACACTTGGATCTTTTTTCCTTTAGAGTAGGTTTTTTTGCTCGGCATCATAGCATTGACTAGATTGATGTTTGCTGTGGGTTTTTCCTGCTGCTGTATGTTTACGTACAGATGCTGTATCATTTTGCTATTTTTTACATCAAACAATGTCTCTCTGTTTACTGCCAATGTAATAGCCTGCCAAACTGCTACAAAAAGCATGGTTCATGAATTCACTTTGTACTTCCACAGATTTCTCAAGGGAAAGGAGAGACAAAGCTGTAAGTACAATACAGGGAAGTGGTCAGTGTCAGGGGCATAGCTATGGGGGGGCAGGCGGGGCATATGCCTCGGGCGCAACAGGGAGAAAAGGCAGAAGGGGCAACAAACCTGACACAGTGAGCACCCAATAAACAGCTGATTGTCCCTACTGAATGCTCCTGAGCCGCCCCAGACTCTCTGTGATTGAAGCAAATGGCTGATTGAAGCAGCTACTGCTGAGTGTCAGAGGTTGGTTGGTATGGCATTATAGCAATGGTAAGGGACACAGGAAGGCAAACTCCCAACCAAGCCTGTCCTGCACTTTGTCTTCATCCTAGACTTCCTCCCCACCTGGGAACTGCTGTTATAGAGCTCATTCATGCTGTCTTGTGTAGTGACAGGAAGATTTACCTGAGATTCAGCTGAGATTTACCTGACCACTTCCTCCTGCTAGATCACTTGCATGACTGGCGCCGCACAGCACAAAATCATCAAGCACACAATAAATCATCAAGTAAACAATAAAAAAGTTTTCATTTCAATTAAGAAAAGAAGACTTCTATCTGCAGGTTTGACAGGTAGAGGATCAGTAAGAAAGCCGCTGCTAAGATTGCAAAATAAAAAAACTTGCCTGGGCCAAATAGCACCTCCAGTAGACAACTGAAGAGCGGAAAAAGTTCTTGTAGACCGATGAATCAAAATTTGACATCTTTGATATATCACACTTGTTTTTTGTATGCTGTTGAGTAATAGAAAGGCTGGTTGCTGACTGTGTGACACCACCGGTCAAACATGGAAGAGAAAACACTATGGTCTACGGCTCTTTTGCTGGATCCAGAGTTGCCAACTTTCATAGGGTGACTGGCACACTGGATAAAAAAGTCTACCACAGCTTTTTCATACTCTCAGCAATACCTACTGCATGGGGTATGCCTAGTTGGTCAGGGGTTAATATTACAGAAAAACAATGCTTCTAAGTTATGTCAGAACTACTTATGAAGACAAAAAGCCAGTAGGCTTCAAAGAATGGAATGGCCTGTATAAGGGGGGCTAATGTGAAGGCATTAGTGAATATTCACTCATGCAAATGTCTATTCTCCTGCACAAATGTTCATTTTCACAAGAAAACAGAAGAGCGAACATTGATGCGCTCGAACGAAGCCCTGTCCCCCTCTTGCAAGACTTTCGGTGGCCATATTGACTATATATGTTTTTGGTAGCTGCACCATTACAAATGAGCAGGAGCACAGGAGACACAGTCAGAGTGTAAGATGGCCCAGCAGCAGAAAGTGCACTGACATGGTGGCTGCCACAGATGGAAAGTGATATGGTGGCCATCTGCTTATACTGGGGAGCAGCCAACTGGGACTGAGAGCAGCGCCCAGATCCCTCCGCTTTAGGATTGAGATGTGCAGGCGTCTGATACAAAGGACCACATTAGGAACAACAAAAGGGTCCTGATAAATTAGAACCAAAGGACATGCTAGGTTGCAGTGACCCGTGCAAGCAAGCATATGAAGCAGCATTGCAAAGGTGGTGGAATGGGCCACAAGAGAACTTTGAACACTGCTGCAACGCCAGGATGTAAGGGAGACGCAGGCTCAGTTCAGTGTGCACATCTTAAGACTCAGAATTATACGCAGGCCTGCGATGGGGAAACAGTTTTTTTTTTAAAAAGTGGTAGTATGTGTATAATGCGGATGATGTGAGGATACAGTAATTTTAACTGCAGTAGTGAGACAAAACAGGTTTTAGTTGAGGATAGATCTGTAATAAACTAGAGTTGTGACATTAGACATCTACACGTCTTGGCAGCAGAGATGCAACCCCTATGGGGAGAAAAAGTCTAAGCTGCATGTGATGAAGTTGATTATGGCCAACAGCCATTGAAGCTAACCGGTGAATTGCTGCAGCTTAGATTGAGTCAGGGATAATGTAAAAAAAAACTAATTAAATCTTGACTTGTCGGCTATGCCATATGATGGTACCAGTATAAGGTTCTAATCAAACTGCAAATGCCATGCTCCGTTCAGCATTATTTAAGTATCATATACTCTCCAATGAAGTGAAAACAGCCACTTCCATTTATGATAAGTAAAGTTCATTTTGCAAAAATGTGTGCCGCCTCTGCCTCCACCACCACCGCTTTGCTTTACACCTGCACAGTCTCCAGACTTAAACCCCATTGAGCTGGGTTGGGATGAACTGGATAGAAGGATGAAAGCCAAGCAACCTACAAGTGCAGCACATTTGTGGGAACTTCTGCAACAACGGTGGAAAGGGATTTCAGAACAATATCTGAATGCAGTCATAGAAAGAATGCCTCAATTGTGTAACGCTGTTATATCAGCTAGCGAGGGCATCTTTAAAGAGTCAAAAATCTTGATTTAATTTCGTGAAAAAATTAATCCATGATTTTTATTCATCTTAACTTTTGTTCTATACTTTCATTTTTAAGAATAATAATCTTTATTTGTATAGTGCCAACGTATTCTGCAGTGCGTAAGTACATTTTTAAGTACATTTGAGACATTAAACTGTTTAAATATCAATGAAAACTGGAAAAATTGAGGTTTTCTAAAACTTTCGACCGATAGTGTATAAAATATGTGAATAAGAATAAATAAGTATGAAGTAAGTAATAAATAAGAGGAGTCTGCTACATAATAACAGGCACTGAGAACAGCATACATGAAGATGCCAGCTTGCCCTTGTTGACGCTGATCTTCTAGTAAATCCTGGGCATTACCCCTTTAGGTGTATGACACTAGGCTTCCTGCCAACTAGAAGAAGTAAACAATATTCAGCTGATATAAGTCCCCCCACCACTCCAATGCTGATGTCCCCATGGTATTCCTAACTACAAACATTTTCCTTTCCTTACTGCAGATCTTTTTTTTTTATTTCCCACTTTCAATCAAAATCATAACTTTTTAATTTTTTCCTCGACGTAAATAAAAAAATACAATTTCACCATATAGTCTGTAATCTGTATGTTACATTAATTGGCAGAGGAGGCATGTAGAGTTAAACTTCAGATGGGAAGGGGTGCCAAACCTCTGGTCAGTGTGATACAATACATCTTTTTCTTTCCACAAGCATACACAATAAGTTATGACATATCAATCTGTAAATAGTAGAGCTGAGCGAGCACCCAAATGCTCAAGTCTGCGTTATTCGAGTCGAGCTTTTCGTAAAATTCAAGAGCTCTACACGAGTAATGAACCCCATTGACTACAATGGGAGACTCGAGCATTTTTGTATGTGGGACGCCGGGTGCCGAGCTTTTTCTTTTTTTCCCCTTGGTCTCAGTCTCCCTCTCTCTCTCCCCGGTGGGGAGGGGCCAAAACAGGCACATAACAGCAGGGAGGAGCCAAAAACTGGTGCGAGGTCGAACACGGCTTGATGTTCGTTCGAGTAACGAGCACCATCGAGTACGCTAATACTCGATCGAGCATGTTCGCTCAACTCTAGTAAATAGTATAAGTGATTATGTTTACATCAAAAAAATATATTCAGAAAAGCAGACAATTGCACTATTTTTTTTTTATATTCATAAATAGCTGAATTGAAGAATTTCATAAAAAATCTAAATGAGACCCTTATCCTGGAGTGCGTTCTTGTGATATGCTCTATCCCTGGATAGGAAAGCTCAGAGTCTACTTCCCTCCTTACAAAGTTTTATTCAGGAGGCACAGCCCTAAAACCAATTATCCTTTCCTATTTGGGATCTGTTGTAGTGCCTCGGAAATGAGGAACCCTATAGAGGTTTACAAGCTTGCAATGGGGCTATCTTGAAGTGCACTGAGGGACACAGATAAATACTACTAGATAGAGTTATGCAGAGCGTGACTTGTTTGGTAAAAACAAAAAATAACTACTTTTTTTTTAGCTTTATCCAGATTTATTAACAGCATGCACCTTGTTGATAAATCTGTAACACAATACACCGGGGGAAAGGTGCTGGTGTACCGCTCACACGGTGCATTAGTATTGATGGAGCTCCCCTATAATGATTGAGCTGTTAATAAAGGAGTGATGTTACTGTAAATCTGAATTGCTATGCTATGATTCATATGTAACAGCTTTGCTTTATTCACAGCTGTGAGTTCTCACTATAAACTGGCGAGAAGTTGTATGAAAGTTTAAGTAAGGACACACTTTCCTGTCGAGTCATGCCTAAAAGCTAAAAAAAATTCCATGTTGCTAAGTGTGCCCTTACCCTTACAGACTTAGCAATGGTGTAACAACTAACTAAGAATTAATGTCATCACAGTCCAGACCTCTAAATTCATCTAGACCCCAGACTACACCTCCAAATTACATCACACATTGTATATGCAAAGTGCAAATATTTCACTATTCATATTACCTCCATCCTGTTACTAAACAAAACCCAGAATACCAAGACCAACATACCCATTACCAACAGTATATAATAGCCAAGTAATATTACCATACCATGATCACATTACTACCACATAGTGATGAATTAATACCACCACACTGTTAGTGAATAAAAATCACTAGAAAGATTAATATTACCAATAATAATACTATATAAGGTCTGTTACTGATAAAAAAAAAACATACTGTTACTGATAAAAACACTATACAAAGAACAATATGCAGTGACCATATGGTGGTAGATACCAGCTCTACACAGATGTTCTGCAGACGGTATAGGTGATTATAATACCATTATATCCAGTGATTATAGCTAATGTTATCTCTGATTTGAGTCCTTCACTTTCCCTTTTTTTTCTCCATCTGGCCCCGACCTCCATGATGACATCTCCAAGCCACAATTTGTCTCTACAAAATTTGACGCACAGATATATTTGGCTCCTTAATGTTCCCAAACCTGCTCAACCTTTTCCACACTGCTACACAATTTTCCAATTCAGTAAAAGTAGCACCCCCTTTTATACACCTTCTAGGGCACACGCAGTAAGTGCTGTTCATGTCCCCCGCACAGTAAAAGTGCCCTGCCCTGTTGACCAAGCCTATTGCCTCACAGCAGCCAGTCACATGCCCTTTAAACATGTGACTACATGCGGCCAATCACTGACCCCAGCTGTACACTGAGACCATGGATTGGTCGTAGAAGAAAGCACATGACCAACTACTGGGAGGCAAGTGCAGATCAGCGGGAAACAGATGGATGGTGACCAGAGCCGCAAGGGGAGCAAAAAAGGTAAGTATAGTTTTTTTTCTTTTATAACATTCCTGTAGATTAGCAGCAACAGCTTCAGATGGGCTGAAGTTGCATGAGAAAGAAGTGTCTGTATGGTAATTCCTAGTTGGCTTCTCCCTGCCCGGCTCGACTTGATTGACAGATCTCAGCTTATTTGAATATAGCAAGAATCCTGTCAATCAAGCTGAGCCGGGCATGAAGAAGCCAAAGTAGAACTGGTGAGCAGGTACTTCTGCCCGTGCCAGCTCTTTTTACAACTATTTGTTCTCTGAAACACCATAGAGTCAAACATAGTTCATTCTAATGAGGGAGCCTGCAGGTACATGTTCTCTTTAATAAATTATCCTGTAATTATATTCTATTCAATCACATGGATCCTGATATTTTTAGTACCATTTTATATCACAGTGCAATCATGAGACATAACGGTGATGTATCTCTCCAATTCTAAATGTTAACCCACGGGCTCATTTTTTTAGATTGACCAAACAGCAACAAATCCGTCTTACAAAAAATAATCTTGCAGGCACTTCTTTTCTATTAGATTTCTTCCCCTGTTGCTCTTACTGATGTGTGTGTAGGATGACACAATAACCATTTTGTTGATAAAAGCAATATCCTGAATTTGTGTGACTAGTGAATAGCATTGAAGTAACAGTATTATCAATCACCAGAAGAAGAACATTAAATATGTTTTATCCATCTGCAACTTTGTTAAGCGTAAAGTCAATAATGGATGATTGTTTGCTCCTACAAACTGGTCTCATACTTATATTTTACCTACTTTATTGTAATCTCCCTCAAAAAACATTTAAGTTTAGGATTATACTTCAGTAGTAGTGATGGACCTGGCCTCTGGCGTCGTGGAGGGCCGAAAAGCCCCTCTGCTTAATAAAGCGGTATTATTAAAGTGGTTATTCCACCTAAACATTTATCACCTAACCACATAATTGATGTTAAATGTACTGTATCATTGCTTGGGTTCAACTACTGGAACCCCACAGTCCCTGACAGCATTTGTGTGATTTCAGCTCCTTTCACTTCTTGGGCTGTAATGGTCTAATTCGGGTTTGGAGCCTTAGTATTGTAACCAATGCAAGCAGAGCGTGGTCTGGTGAAGACAGAGGTTGGTACACGGGTAGTATCAATTTCAGTATAGAGGAGCAGGCAGGTAGCATAATCAGGGGAAGCCATAGGTCAGTACATGGATAGTTTCAGCTGCAATTAAGAGGAGCAGGCAGGTGGTGGAGCTTGACTATAGGCTTAGAGCACAATAACCACGCAGAGAGGAAGTGGAAGGGCTAGGCTTTTATAGGACATCCAATCTAGAAGAACAGGGTGGAGCCAAACATGAAACTGAATCAGGAGCAGGAAACAAGGACAAGGTCATTCAGGGGAGCTATCCTCAGGGCTGGATAGCTCAGCAAGTAAAGCTGCTACCTGGAGTACAGGAGCTCATGGGCTTGATTCCTGACAGTTGCCCTCTAAAATGAAAAGATGGCCTTTGGACATCTCAGGAGCTGCTTATTCAAAATACCTCCAGTGGAAAACCCCCATGAGCATCGGAGCATGCACATTGCAGTCTGGATCCCATGAATTTTCTTCCAGTCCATACCACTTCCATTGTACCATATACTGCAAACCCCCTCTAAAAATTCTAGACTCCATAATCTTATCAACTACAGTATATACTCTTCCTGACCGTGGACTTTTACCGGTGGAGGAGGTGGTTGGTTACTTCCTGAAAATGATTCTTCTTGAATGCTTTAAGTAATGACACATCGAACACAGGGTGAATCTTCAGTCTGTTGGGGAGGTTCAGATGGAAGGAAACTTGGCTAATTTTCGCCGATATCTGAAAAGGTCCTATGAATCTTTGACCCAACTCTGGGGATGATAAATTTGCCTTTAAATTTTTTGCAGACAACCAAATCTTGTCACCAACCTGAAAGATAGGAAGAGCTTTGCGATGCCTATCCACTGCCTTTTTTATAGTTTTCTTGGGCTTCCTGCAACATCTCTTAAATTATTCTGGGTTTCCTACACCATTATTAGTCTGTGAGTAACAGTAGGAATAAGAGTATTAACAGGAAGGTCAGGAATTAATACGGGCTATAAGGCAAAGTTAGCATAAAATGGATTTTGAGACGTAGAATTATGTTTGGAGTTGTTATAAGTGGATTCTTCTGTTGAGAAGTTGTCCATCCAATCATCCTGGAGGTATGAAATAAAACAGAGTCTGGTTAGTCCTCTTAATCTGGCCATTGGACTGAGGATGGAAGGCAGAAGACAAATTAATAGTAATCCCTAAAGCAGTATAGAAGCTTTTCCAAAATCTTGATGTAAACTGAACACCTCTATCAGAAACGACATTATCAGGAATTCCATGCAACCTAAACATCTCCTTGATCATTAATTCTGCAGTTTGTTCAGCTGTGGGAATCCCTCTAGTGGGAATGAAATGGGCCATTTTTGTGAGTTGGTCCACCACAACAAAGATGACAGTCATTTCTTTAGAAGGGGGAAGATCCACAATAAAATCCATTGATATTGAGCCCCACGGTCTGGATAGAACTCAAGGTGATTAAAGAAGTCCTAAAGGAGGAGATTGTCTTATTTTGTGCACACTAGAGATGAGCGAACGTACTCGGTAAGGGCGATTTCGCAATCGAGCACCGCGATTTTCGAGTACTTCACTACTCGGGTGAAAAGTACTCGGGTGCGCTGTGGGTGAGCGGGGGGTTGCAGCGGGGAGTGGGGGGGAGAGGGAGAGAGAGAGGGCTCCCCCCTGTTCCACGCTGCTACCCCCCACTCCCCTCTGCAACCCCCCGCCCCACAGCGCACCCGAGTACTTTTCACCTGAGTAGTGAAGTACTCGAAAATCGCGGTGCTCGATTGCGAAATCGCCCTTACCGAGTACGTTCGCTCATCTCTAGTGCACACGTTACATAAGAGGCAACATATTTTCTCACATTGTTCTTACAATTAGGTCACCAAAAAGAAAAAAAGCAATAGTTCTAGAGTTTTCATGACACCAAGATGACCTGCTAGTTTAGAATCATGGACCAGTTCAATTTTTTGGAGGACGAAATTGTACTGTCAGTGTTAGACCCCTTCTCAAGTTCAGCAAGAATCCTGGACAAGGTCTCCGCTTTGCCATTTCTTGAACCAGGTTGATAAAAAATTATAAAATTAAATCTGGAGAATAACAAACCCCATCGTGCTTATCTTGCCGATAATCTTTAAACTGAGCAAAGAAATTCAAGGTTTTTGTGGTCACTGAGGACTACTGGCACCATCCAAAAGATATCTCCATTCGGAGAAGGCAACTTTAATGGCTAACAGTTCCTTATTTCCAATGTCATAGTTTCTTTCTGCAGTAGACATATTTTGAGAAATAAATGCACAGCTATGCAGTTGCATTTTATCTCGGAGTCGTTGAGACAAGATAGCTCCCACAACAGAGTCAGAGGTGTCCACTTCAAAAGCCAATTCAGGTTTTGGATGGACCAGTACTGCTTCAGATTTTTTCAAAAGCATCCTGTGCCTCTGAAGACCAAGAAAAAGCTTTGGCTTTCTTTGTAAATGAAGTGATTGGTAGGATGATCTTCTGTGAAAATTCACCCTACAAAGCATTGAACATCTTTTAAATTTCTCAGAGTAGGCCACTCAACCACAGCTTTAATTGTACTAGAACATACTCAGAACATCTGGGGAGATGATATATCCAAGAAATTGAATCCTGGTTTGCTCAAACTCACATTTTTACAGTTTGATATAGAGATGATTCTTTTGGAGATGTTCCAAGATTAGCCGGATATGCCTGCGCTGTCTGAAAATATAGGAAGGTCATCAAGATACACAACAACAAATTGATCCAAGAGCTCTCAAAACACATTATTAATAAAATTTTGAAATGTGTCAGGGGCATTGCAAAGGCCAAAAGGCATAACCAGGTATTCAAAATGTCCATATCTGGTTCTAAAGGCAGTGTTTCACTCATCCTTTGGGCGAATCTGTAAAAGATTATAGGCCCCCAGATCTAGTTTGGTAAAGCTCTAGGCAGAATGGAGTCTTTTAGCCATTCCGCAATTAAGGAGAGAGGGTAGCGATTTTTAACAGTAATTTAATTTAGTTCTCTGTAATCAATACATGGCCCCAAGGTTGAATCTTTTTTCTCCACAAAGAACAAGGGCACCCTAACTGGGGATGAATAAGGTCGAATGAAGCCTTTCTTTACATTTTGATCCAAGTATTCTCTGAGAACTTTTTATACTGGTTCAGAAAGATTGTAAATTCTCCTAAAAGGAATGGTTGTTCCAGGAAGCAATTCTATTTGACAATCATATGGCCGATGAGGGTTAGTTGATCCACTTTTTTCTTGCTGCAGACATCACTGGATTGCTGGTACTAAGTTGGCAACTTATCACAATTCTGATGACAAACCTCATAGACTTGGGTATGTTTAAGAGGGGGCAGAGTCATCTGACAATTTTCCTTGCAGTACTCAGAGGGGAAGGTAATAGTCCTTGAATCCCAGTCGATAGAAGGATTATGGATAGAAAACCAAGGGATTCCTAGAATAACTGGAAACCTGGGAGAAGCAATAAGATGAAAACTAATAGTTTCATGGTGATCAGGTTCAATACAGAATTCAAGTTCAATTGTTTCATGAGTTACAGGCCCAGAAGATAAAGGTGATCCATCCACAGTTTCTATATCAATTGGCATAGGTTTAGTCATACTTGAAATGTTGTTATGAAGAGCGTGTTTTAAGTCAATAAAATTCCCTCCTGCTCCAGAATCTAATATAGCAGAGCATTGTATTTTATGGCTTCCAATTATAACCTGTATGGGAATGACAAAAGGATGGAAAACATATCTTGTCCTTATCTTGAATTGCAGATGGAATTGCCTGCATAACAGAATTTGACTGTTTAGAAACATCAGAATTGCTTACGGTCTTAGCACTTGTAAAGGCAATAGTCTTTTGGAACTTGTTGGGGCAGTTAATAGCATAATGTCCTGAGCCCCCACAATAAAGACACAGATTCTCAGTACAATGCCTCTCCTCTACTGTACAACGAGGTTTGTGGATGACATCAATCTGTATAGGTACAGGTATAGTTTTGGTCTTTTGTTGGGTGTTCACTGCTGATTGACTGAAGAAATAGGAAGGGTTGTTTCCAGATACCTGCAGCTTTTTCCTTTCCTCATTCAGTAAGTCTCTGATCTATTCAGATGTATAATTGAATAAAGTTCGCCAAATCATCGGGAGTCTCAACTCTAGTGAGCTCATGCTTCACCAGCTCCGAAAGTCCTTGTCGATACGGACTCCTCAGGGTGGCTAGGTTCCATGTGGTATCAGTTGTCCAGCGACAAAAGTCTGCTGTATATTCAGCAACAGAGCTTTGCCCATGTCATAGGTTATGCAATCTACCCTCTGCTGTGGCACAGTGATCCTGGTCATTAAAACTTGGTCCATAGCAGTAATAAAGGTTTTCAGGTCATTAAAGAGGTTACAGTTCTTCTCCACATAGGGCGAAGCCCATGCAAGTGCTTCATCTGTCAGAAGATTAATGATAAATAGTACCTTTTTCCTGTCACTGATAAAAGGAGGGTATTGCATTTGAAAGTAGATACAGCATTGGTTAAGGAAACCTTATAAATGGTGACAATCCTCACTGAACTTTGCTGGCAGTGTCATGCGGATATCTGAGCCAGAATTGTGCAAATCCATAAGTTGTCTCTGTAAGCTGATTACTTCCTTTTATTATCCGGTACCAAGGTTTCTAAATAAGAAAATGTTTCTTGGTAAGTGGCGCCAAATTCTTGCAGTTCTGGAACTTGCTTCCTCAGAGTAGTTACAATGGCCGCCATTTTTGGGCATGATTATTTCTGTAACGGTGCGGTTCAGGTTCCAAGCCTTAGTATTGTAACCAATGAAGGCAGAGCATGGTTAGGTGAAATCAGAGGTCGATACATGGGTAGTATCAGTTGCAGTACAGAGGAGCAGGCAGGTAGCATATTCAGGTGAAGCCAAAGGTCAGTACATGGGTTGCATCAGTTGCAGTATAGAGCAGCAGGCAGGGAGCGCAATCAAGGGAAGCCAGAGGTCGGTACACGGGTAGTATCAGTTGCAATTCAGAGGAGCAGGCAGATGGTGGAGCATAACTATAGGCTTGAAGCACAATAATCACACAAAGAAAAAAGTGCATGGCCAGGCTTTTATAGGACATCCAATCTGGGAGACCAAGGTGGAGCCAAACAGGAAACTGGATCAGAGCAGGAAACAAGGACCAAGTCATGCAGAGAAGCTGGATAGCTCAGCAATTAGAGCTGCCGCCTGGAGTACAGGTGCTCCTGGTTTGAGTCCTGACAAGTCCACTGATGAAGATAGTCGGGAGCATTGCTTGGCTAGCTCTATAAACAGTGAAATGAGAGGTGGTCATGCGCCACCAGTCTGTTTATTAGCTATAAATAGCTGATAAATGTCTAGGTGGGATAATATATTGGTTAATACAAAACATTGGCATTGACCCGTATGGCCCTTTAGTATGGAGTCGCACGTGTCTCATGGAACTCTATGTATATGGAGATATCCTCCCCTAGAAGCAATACTTGTAGAAGAGTATACCTCCATATGCAGAGTCTGGTGAAGCATCCCATAATTTTTTTTTCATACAAATGATTGTAATTGAGACATATCAGAATATTGGTAACAGTGGAGAACCTATAAATCATCAGTCCCCATAGAAAAAGTTTGAATATTCCTGCCTCAGAAAGGGGTTATAAAGTATTTCAAGTCTCAGCAAATAAATATTATCGATTGTATAAGTTACACCATTTTCTAAAATATCTTGCACGTGAGCCAGCTCTTCTCGCAGCATTTTTTCCCCTAAGGCCATACCTTTTTACATTAAGCCACACCCTTTATGATTCCTAATAGTTGCAGAGCCCAATAGTGACCCCATCACAGTACTAGTATACCTTCAAATAATAGTCATATACCATGTGTACACACTGGTAGTGATTACAGTGCAGTTAGCTACATTGATCACAGGTTATGTCTCCTTTGATTGGAGTTGTCAGTTTCTTCTCTATCTGCACCTAAACTACCATGAAGACGTCCTCCAGCCCCGACTCCTCTTTGCACACTCTCCCTATCTTGCTGCTATGCTCAATGAACCATTCAATAACTATCCATAGCATTAGTGCCCTTCTGTGGCCCCACCAAGTATTAATGTTTCCTTTGTGTCTCCACTTCTAATAGTACATCATCTGAGGCTTTACCTAATTATAATGCCTCCTTGATGACCCCACTAAGTTATAGTATCCCCTATTTGGCCCGACTAAGTTATAGAGCCCCTACTGTGTCCCCACAAAGTTATAGTGTCTCCTGTGTGCCCCCACCTACTTATGCTGCCCCATCTGTAGCCCCACTTATTTTCAGAGGCTCTACTTCGCCCCCACTAAGATACAAGGCTGTCTCTCTAAAACCCCACTTAATAATTCCCCTCCCAACCTACTGCGGGGTCCCCATTCCTGAACCTCAGTCTATTAGTAACAACCTACAGTAATATTCTTTCGTCATCCCTTACATAGAAGTTGGAGTGGCACCCAGACCCTGCTGCCTGAGGTACCCAAAAAGGCACCTCTTCCACATAAGAAGATTCCTGTCTTATAAATTGTACATGGTAGGGGAGGGCCTTGGCCTGTGAATGATTTTACATAGGGGCTCTAGAGCTTCATGTTACCCTCTGCCACTCAAGACTTAAAATGTGGAATGGAAATGCTAAACTTTAAGATCAGTCACGTCTTCCCTGCTCCAAACACCCTCCTCCTGATGCATTGTGATAGGTATATTACGGCCATATGCAGAACATACTTAAAATGTTAATGTAGCGAATTGCAGATCTTTCTATACATATATATTACAATTCCTACCTGTTGTGGACAGTGCCGTAGACGAAACATTCTGTAGCTGAGCTATAATGAAAGCCGGCCGTAGACAGATATACAATAGCTGATGGCAGTATTTTGCATACTCTGTTTGCTGGAGAAGAATGTGATGGAACCTGGAGAGGTATTATATAAATATAATTTGTGAATGCTGCTCTAAGCATGCATTTAGTATGCGGTGTCATAAAAGCAATTTAACTTTTATGTTGATTTCATTAGTGAGATAACTAAATGTCATTCGAGAGCCTTATCATTTGGAATTCATTTGCACACTCTTCTGTTTCCAGCCGGAGTTCTGTGTTTTCTTACCTGAAGTAAAACTTTTTCCTGTTGAAATTAATTAGCTGTCTTTTTGTTTAACTTCCTTTAATTAAAACAGAATTCAACAAAATGTTATCAAAACGTATTTCTACTCTGAAAAGAGGAATTTGGGGTTTGTTTTATATAGAAGACATTTCCCTAAGAGGAAGCTTTGACTTTCTTGTTTTTCAGGATGCCCCCGCCTTTACATTGTGGGAAATGCGATGGCCTTTATTTTTGGCAGACGGTTTTAACAATTCTTTGAGTAAAATAAATTAGTTTCTGTTAGACCTCAAAGGCTATGTCACCTTCAAAAACAATACTTTCGTCCCAAATCACCTAAAAATGAAAAATGAATTAATTTTGCAAATAGTCTTAACTAAATGCCCATTTAGACGGGAAGAATGTTGGGCAAACAATGCCCGACACTCGTCCCTGCACATACTCGCTCTTGTGCTGTTGCACAGGAGCTAGTATCGTTGTCTTACAATGGGGTGGCGGCAGGAGTTTTCACTCCCCCGCCCCTCTCTTACTCATCATTCAGCTCATCGGCCATCGTTAATGCAGCATAAACGATGGACGATGAGCTGAATAACGAACGTTCAGTCTAAATAGCAGCCGTTCAGTAATGAACAGTCGCTATGTTAAGTCAATGGAGAGGGGCGGGGGAGAGCAAGGAGTGAAATCTCCTGCAGCCTCCCTTCTGGCTGCTCTGTGAGGGAGCCAGAGATACTAGTTCCTGTGCAAAAGCACGGGAGCAAGTGTATGTGGGGACGAGTGTCGGGCATCGACAAGGGCTATCATGGCTCACTGCTTATCAAGATATGCCTGTCTTGATAGACTGCCTGTCAGAACACAGTATAATGCAATACACAGTATAATATTATGGTATTGCCTTACACTGTATGAGCGATCAAACGATCACAAGTTCAAGTCTGTTGTAATCTTAAAGACCCATAGAATAAAGTTATCCTGTCCTTTTTGCAGCAGTGCATACTCTGTGAAAACAAGACCTTCCCCCAAAGATTTTTTACCATTTCACTCCACATTTTTAAACGTTCTTTAGTGGAGTATATGGTACATTACATAGTAGCATTGAAAAATACAACTTGTCCCCCCCCCCCCCCCCCCAAAAAAAAAAAAACCTAAGACAGATATGGAGATGGAAAAATAAAACTTATGATTTTTTAAAAGTGAGGAAAAAAAACAAAAATGAAAATATAATTTCTCCCAGTGCGTGATGTGCTTAATACGCGCGACTCATCATGTATTATGCGCACCGTGCGCTGGTGCAAACTATACTAAGCTCAGCATCGGACCTTCCCGGTGTGAATGGTTCATGGGAAATTGCTGCTCAAAGTTTGGCCCCCTCCACAGGAACGCATCATATTTGTGGAATGAACAACGCTTTTTTGAGAGCTCATCAACGTATTTTATTGTACTTTATGCGCTCGGAAGTATATTGATTTGCATGTGGCGTATTTTGTATGCATTTGTGTATCCCTATTGACTTTTATGGGGAGTCTTGGTGCGCAAATGTGCAAAAAAATAGAGCAAGCTGCATTTTTTTGCGAAAATGAAATGCACAGGAAAACTACGCACATGTGAAAGAACCCATTGAAATCAATAGGTTCTATTCTCTGCGCATTATTTGCGCAAATTTTGTGTGCGCAAATACACCCATGTAAAGAGCTCCTTACTGTGAAGGTCATTCTACAAAGACGCAGTGGGACCCGGCCATTATGTCTATCAGATGCGGCACTGTGGCTCCGGTTCTTCCATAGCTTAGCTTCGAATCATTGTCGTGCTGAATGATAACATTTTGACCAATCGCGTTCTGGTGAAACATAAGGTTGTAGATGAGAGTGCCAGACTGCTCCTGCCATTGTATTACCTCTCCGATGATTTACAGAAAGCAGCAAACACTCTAGCGGTATTCTTTCATTTGCTTAATGTCACATATGATCTCAGAAACTTCGTTATATTCATCTAAAATGCTTTTCTTCAGCCATCCATCATCAAATGTCTGTTTCTCAATTTTAACCCCTTAAATGATGTGGCCCTTTTTCTTTTCCCATTTTCATTTTTTCCTCCCCCCTTTAAAAAAATTGTAACTCCTTTATTTATCCATCGACGTCGCTGTATGAGGGCTTTTTTTTTTTGCGGGACGAGTTGTATTTTTCAATGGTGCTATGTAAAGTACCATATAATGTACTGAAAAACTTTAAAAAAATTGTAAGTGGAGTAAAATGAAAAAAAATACGACATTTCGCCATTTTTAGTGCGTCTTGTTTCTACGGCGCACAAATGGCAACAAAAACGACATGATAACTTTATTCTATGGGCCAGTACAATTACTATGATACTAAACTTGTATAGTTTTTTTTTTACTGTACTACTCTTTTTTTTCAGACATTTAATTTTTTTCAATTATTTTCTGCGGTCATTTTGTGCGCGCAATAACTTTTTTATTTTTCCGTCGACGTAGTTTAGCAAGGGCTCATTTTTTGCAGGATGTTCTGTAGTTTCTGTACCAATTTGGAATACATTCGACTTTTTGATTGCCTTTTATTGCGTTTTTTCTGGGAGACAGGGTAACTAAAAAAGTGCATTTCTGGCGTTCTTTATTTTTTTTTTCAGACGACGTTCACCGTGCGGGAAAAGTAATGCACGACTTTGATAGTTTGGACTTTTATGGACGCGGCGATACCAAATACATATTTTTAATTTATTATTTAGATTTTTTAATAATAGATATGGCAAAAGGGGGGTGATTTAAACTTTTACAACTTTTTTTTTCAATTAAAAAAAACTTTATTGATTTTTTTTTACTTTACTTTGAAGTCCCCCTGGAGGATTTTAACATGCGATCCTTTGATCGCTCCTGCAGTATGACGTAATGCTATAGCATTACGTCATACTGCTTTTTCACAGGCAGTCTATCAAGCCACCCCACGGGGATGGCTTGATAGGCAGTCTGCTAAGGCAGACCTGGGGCCTTTCATTAGGCCCCGGCTGCCATGACACCTGCATCGTTCGGGGGATTTAAATGACGCTGTCAGAATTGACAGCGGCATTTAAATGGTTAATAGCCACGCTCTGCCGCACGGCCGCTCGCAGCTATTGCCCAGGGGTGTCAGCTGACGCCCGCACTGTATGAAGAGAGGTTGCCACGCAACCTCTCTTCATACATACCCCGATGCACCATGACGTACCGGTACGTCATTGGTCGTGAAGGGGTTAAACTTCTCCTGCCCCCTTTTTGCCCACTGCTACCTAAATTAACATAACAATGGGACGGTCTATAAGCAAAAACATGCTGCCCACAACGGTAGCACACCAGCGCCACCGGCTGAAGCAGACTGTCCCACTGACAGCATAATCTTATACTGGGAACTGAAATTAGTTCCTTTTTACTAAAAGAAGCCTGTGAACTGTGTTCCCCAATGCAGATATTAAAACTTCTGCATTCGGGGGTTGTTGGGGAGCCCTGTGATGTCATTACTGATGCTACAGGGATTTCTTATGTAGAGGGGACTCAGGGCATGCAGAGTCTTCTTGGTATGACTGTGAATAGAAGACCACCAATATAATGGTTGTTACTATCAGGGTGCTTACACACAAGACGGAATATGCCATCCTGGAATTCCGCACCAAAATCCGCACATGGAACTGCAGATTTTGATTTGGAATTGCCAGCAGAATTCTGTAATTTTCAATTCTGCATCAAAATCTACATGTTACACTGTGGATTTTGGTGCTGAATACTCCTCAAGAGGGCATATTCCGTGACGGTGATGTGGAATATTCCGTCCCATGTGAAAGCATCCTTAGATCTCTATTATCAGTGCTGTGTTAAATGGGAACAACAGGGAAAACACCCACTAAGCTGAGCTTCAGTAATGAGAAAGAAAGAAATGAAAAACACAAGTATAGTAAACTATAAAATTCCTATTTTTTGTGTGTATTTCTATGGGTGGGGCAAGGGGTTGGTTGGGATCAGTAACAGGAAAGGCCCTGGTGACGCCCCCAGCTGTGGATTGGGGCCCTACAGAAATTCCATCCTCTCCGCAGCCTGGACATGTGAGTTGCTGGCCGCACTCTCTGTAAGTCTGTTCATGTCACCCTTCCTCTCCGCAGTCTGCAGATGTGATGTTCTGGCATCCTGGCATCCTGGCCTTCAGTTCCATGTCTCCTGAGTGGCTCTATGCTGGAGGCAGGACATTTGGCCTCTGCTACTGCTGCACGTAGCTCTTCTCAGTAGCCAGTCCTTTGCTCCAGAGCTCTGGCTCCCGTTCTGGTGCGTCCTCCGGCCAAACAACGTCTTGTGACAGTAGAGATCTCCTCTGCTCCAACTCCCCAAAGGCAATGTCCGTACAAGCATGTGTGGGGCATGAGTGTGTGCCGGGGCTCCATACTGACATTGGTCCTTGTTTGCAGGGTGAACCAGGAGCACTAGGGACGGTCCCTTGTTACTGATCCAGGCCAATCCACAGCTGGTCACTGACCCAGCCAAACCCATGTCTCCACCCATTCTTCCAGAGGAGACAAGATGCACCAGTACCCCATCCATGTGCCGAGGCGACGCTAATGCAGAGAGAGGGAGAGTCATGTGAAGCGAAAATGGAGTGTTTGTTCTCAACACTCTAATGAGGTCATAAGTAACGAAGTATACACATGTTTAACATCATTAGGCCAAATGCAGGCGGCCGGAGATAGATAGATAGATAGATAGATAGATAGATAGATAGATAGATAGATAGATAGATAGATAGATAGATAGATAGATAGATAGATAGATAGATAGATAGATAGATAGATAGATAGATAGATATGAGATTGAGAGAGATATAAATATTAGTTGTTTATTTTTGGCTGTTTCCAACTATTTTTCCTAAAATAAGACAAAACAAAGTACCGTAAATCATCTCTCATTTTAAATGATGCTAGTAAATGGCTAGTAAAAGAAGAAAATATTTGGGGGTAAGCTAAGAAATAAAAAATAATTTGCCTTTAGAAAACAACATTCCAAAAGCTGAAATGTTCTCTTGGCATTAAGACTGGTCGTGAAAGGGTTCACATTAGCAGGCAGCACTCTTGGGTCATCTTCTCTTACCGTTGCATAAGACACAAATAGTTTGGCTTTGCTATTTAAGGAAGCTGCCCACTCAGAACCTGCAGAGCGGCTTTTCTCAAACTGCAACTCTGACCTCTTGTGTAGTTGTGCTTTCCGCTCCTTTTCCTACTCCGGATAGATCGAGCATCCTGTCTTCTCTCATCTTCTCCTAAGACATTGCAAACTTTGTATGAATCTGAAGTTCCTTGGCAATC